>NC_139673.1:12802925-12832925 GCF_951799395.1 Argentina silus | reverse complement strand
AGTCAGGAAACTAACCCCTCTCTGAGGTGATTTTACCAAACAGCCACAAGTCACTGCACATGACCTTCTAAGTGCAGTTTATTACTTCCTGCCCTGGATCTGAATCAATAGCATTGATTTATTTGTTATTATCCAAGTCTTTTTTCTGTTTTTTTAACCACAAAACATCTGTGGATCGTCTGTTTTGATGTATTTTGTTGTGCGCAATTCATTCAGTATGCGTCTTTAGCACTGTGGCTTGGGAATGAGAGAACAATGGACAAAGTAGTTAGATGAATAGAAATCAGTCATTAGAAATGTTCACTAATGCTTCAGCTCTCTGTTTCTGGCCTTGACCTGAATTAATATATTTCTTTAAGACGCAATGAAGGTACTGAATGAGTTTAACAAAGCAACAGAAGCTCACAAAGTAGAATGTGATGTAAAAGGAGGAGGTAAAAGGTTGTGAATCACTCCACTTTACAGATCCATCTTAGAGATGTAGAAAAGGACAGTGCATACAGCAAGCAAACCTTGAAAACAATCAAAAGAATCACTGCAACCGATTTGAATTCCTTCATGTGTTTAATGCAAAGAGGAGGCTTGTCGTGACCATGTACAACACAGACACACATTTCAGGATCCACACGACACCAGGGGCTCTTTCTCAACAGCTTGCCTGTGAGCAAGTGACCTGCTCAGCTTTCCCCCTGAAGTGGAGTGGTCTGCTCAGCTCATCAGCAGACAGGTGCTGGAACACAGTTAAGAGGGACAAATTGCCTTGGCATTGATGTGACAGACATGATTGGAGTTGTGCTGACCTTAAAATGAGGTTACCTGAGGTTGCCTGACAGTTAAATGTTGAGGAGGGAAAATTACTTCTGAGGTTTTGGAAGCTTTTATGACTGGGTTGGATTTGAGTAAATAATGTGCACTGCTTGCTACCTCCAACATGATCAGTGAAAGGGTGTTTTGTGTCACTCTAAGGCAGAATTATCATGTGTGTCAGTGAAAATAACGATGGTGACCTTCTCAGTAATGCAGGGTTAATGATTGGCAGGCAGATGTTGGGTCCGAGTCTGGGGTAAATCATATGCTGCACTAATTGTCATACATATTTATGTCTTCACATTGAGTTCCAGTCAGCCAGAGAGGCTGAGACAGGGCACCTGAGGGGACTGGTTAGTGGGGTAAGCCCTCCAAAATCACAGTTGCACCTTTGACATAAGACTGTGAATGGTGCCTTAAAGCCATTATCCCATTAGGGCAGGGTTTGGTCATGGTTAAAAAGAAACAATAGGTCGAGCCGCTGCACAGAGACAACAAATGCTCCTGTGCTACGGTACATTCACACATGTTTGATATCATTCCTCATTCCGTTCCATGCATTACAATGAGCCTGTACTCCAATTTTTCGACCTCCACCAGCCGCCCCTGATGGCCTCAGACAAGGGATGCAGTTGATCCAGATTAGATAGCTGCACGTTCTGAGTGGCCCACAGACACATCCTGGCTAATGGTGGTGCTACTGCAGCTAATGAGCAGGAAAGAGGCTGTAGTGCTTGGTAACGACTGTTTTCTTAGTGCAGCAGACCATGTCTTGAACTCGCCCTCTCAGGTTGTTTTTCAAACCACCTGTCAACGATTATTGCCTCACGCTTCAGCTGCAACTCAGTACACATGTCAATTTAAATGGCAAAACAGCCAGTAGTTTGACCATTGACCTGGGAGTGCTGTGTTTAAGGACAGGAGATAAATCACTTTCAGAGGTGTTTATTATTACCACCTGTCTCTGACCCAAGGAAACTGTTCTCCACACTAAAACTGTTTTCCTCACCCCTCAACCCACCTCCTCCCCCTCCTCCCTCCTCCCTGTCTTGCGGATGACTTTGTCATGTACTTTGAAAAAAAGGTTGATGACATTAGCAGCTCTTTCCCTCTACCTCTCGCCAACACTGCTACCTCTCCTCCCAAACCCACTGCGCTACACCCGGTCTCTGGTTAATCAGCTTTTTCCCCCCTCTCCACTGATGATATTCTAAAACTGGTCACATCCAAGCGGGCAACCACCTACCCCCTCGATCCTATCCCCTCCTCCCCCTTTCTCCAATCCATCTCCAAAGACCTCCTTCCGTTCCTTACTACCTTAATCAATTCCTCTCTATCCACAGGATCTGTCCAAGCGGCCTTCAAGACAGCCAGAGTCAAACCTCTTCTCAAGAAATCAACTTTTGACCCGTCTGCTGTCCATAACTACAGACTGGTATCCCTTCTCTCTTTCTTATCTAAAACCCTTGAACGTGCTGTCTCTAACCCACTGTCTCACTATCTCCTTCAGAACAACCTCCTTGACCCTCACCCTTTAAGGCTGAGCACTCTACTGAGACTGCTCTCCTTGCTGTCACGGAGGCCCTTCACTCTGCTCGAGCTTCCTCCCTCTCCTCTGTTCTCATTCTTCTCGACCTGTCTGCTGCATTCGACACAGTAAACCACCTGATCCTTCTCTCCACCCTCTCAGAATTGGGCATCTCTGGCTCTGCACTCTCCTGGTTTGCATCCTACCTGGCCGATTGCTTGATGATGTGGAGAGGATTGCTGTCCTCTCCATGAGCCTTCACCACTGGGGTCCCCCAGGGCTCTGTCCTAGGGCCCTTACTGTTCTCCCTCTATACCAAATCTCTTGGCTCGGTAATTTCCTCACATGATTTCTCCTACCACTGCTACGCAGATGACACTCAACTCTTTCTCTCTTTCCCCCCTTCTGACTCACAGGTGGCAACATGTGTGTCTGCGTGTCTTGTAGACATTTCTGCTTGGATGTCAGCCCACCACATCAAGCTCATCCTTAACAAGACTGAGCTGCTCTTCCTCCCGAGGAAAGCTTGCCCTTGGGGTGATCCTTGACAACCAATTATCCTGTGTGGCGAACATCACAGTGATCGCACGCTCCTGTAGATTCTTCCTCTACAACATCAGAAGGATACGTCCATTCCAGAGAAGCAGCACAACTTTTGGTCCAAACACTTTTTCACTCGATCTCTCGCCTTGACTACTGCAACGCACTCTTGGCCGGTCCTCCCGCCTCCACCATCAGTCCTCTGTAGCTCATCCAGAATGCTGCTGCCCGTCTGGTGTTCAATCTTCCCAAATTCTCCCATATTCACTCCCCTCCTTCGCACCCTTCACTGGCTCCCGGTAGCAGCTTGCATCAGATTCAAGACCCTGGTGCTTGCCTACCGGGCGGCAAAAAGAAGAGCCCCTCCCTACTTGTAAGCAATGGTCAGCCCCCAAACCCCTGCCCGATCACTGCACTCTTTCACCTCGGCTGGCCGCCTGGCACCACCGCCTCGATGTGGATGCAGCAGCCGTGCTACTCGGTCACGGCTTTTCACTGTCCTGGCGCCCCACTGGTGGAACGAGCTTCCCACCACTGTCATGACTGCAGAGTCACTACCTATCTTCCGGCGTAGATTGAGGACCCATCTCTTCAGGCTACATCTTAAATGGGCACCAATTACAGAACAGAAACCCTTTACATGACAGAAGCTGCAGAAAAAGTTGCATCAGTGTGTCCTCAGATTATTTGTATTGACACTGACAAACAACATCAGAATAGCAGGACTTGTAAAACCACGGTCACGGTCTACAGAAAAACAAATAACCCATATGCCTTCCAGATTGAAGGCTTGCTCTTCTGGTTGAGTGAGCCTTTGATCAAATGACTGCACCACTTGCATGTGTACCCACACATGCATGCACACACACGCACACACACACACACACACACACACACACACACACACACACACACACACACACACACACACACACACACACACATACACACACACACACACACACACACCCCACACACACACACACCTACTGTATATCCTTTCACCTTTTGTCCCAGACTACTGTATTGTAAGCAGTCACAAGGTTCTCGTTCAACCTCTCTGATTTCCTGCCTCTCCTAATGAGATGATTGTGATGTGGTGGCAGAAAGTAGAATGGTCTTCTCTGTTAATGTGGAGGAGGGGAAGACCACAGGGACCCTCCATGACCCTGGCACAGCCTCTTCAGATCAGAGGAGGGCCAGAGAGAGGAGGAAACAGGACCTCTTTGATGTTCAAATATCGAGTTAATCAGTTCTGTGGAAGTGTACATAATATAACGTCAGATGGACTGGCGCTTTAATTGTCGGTCATGCACAGAGATTCGAATAAAAGATGTCTGAGTCAAGAAGCATATCAAAATCAAATACAAATGTACAGTATAAGGATCTTCTTTTCTAGATGTACCCCAGGGACACAGATCAGTGAACTATTGCCCAGACTCAAAGAAAAAGACAGAAAAGTAAGAAAGTCTTTGAGTATCAAACAGTGTCTTCATTGCCTCATTCAAACCTTGTGTGGTCTGGGTAATGTTTAAGTACAAATAACTGCTTTGACGTGAAGTGTGCCTACCTGAAGTGGATAGAGAGGTTCAGGAGTTCACTCACTATGCACTCTCACACAGTGGAGTTAAAGACTCCAAGAGGCCTCCTCTTTGTCTCAGTAACCCCCCCATGAGCCAAGCACTGTTGGGGGAAAAAACCCTTGTGTGATGAGATCGTTTTCTTGCCTCGGTCAGATTTAATAAGTTGCTCGTGGTTGTTTTTTATTACCCCTACCAGCATGCTGTCTCTCTCTCTCTCTCTCTCTCTCTCCCTCTATTCCCCATACACATCTCACCTAATTGCTCACTGTTTCCATAATATAGCCAGATGCCCCTGCCTCTAGGGGTAGTGGGCAGGGACGTGCACAGAGGGGGACGAAGGGGGGGGGGGAAACCCTGCCCTGCCACTCACAAAGGGCATTGTTGTTGACATTGTTCACATCACATTTTTTCTGCATTCTGTTGTGCCCTTTTTGGGGAAAAAGCACCTGCCAATCCAGTCTATGCACATTCATGGTACCAGGAGTCTATGGCATCTGGCCACAGGGCTTGTTGGCACAAAATCCTGAGGTGAATCTTCCACAGGTGCTAGGGGTTTTACTCATCCTGAGCAAAAATCATTCAGTAATGATTTATTTTACAGTCCAGTTTCAGCTTGTAGGTTCATAACACATTTCTTTGAGCAAATGATGTGTTAGCAATCAGTACTTTCTGGTACTTAAAGAATGGAAAACAATTGGTAAATACCTTGAACCAAATGGAAGAACCTGAATAAAGCGTAACCAATGTCCCCTTGGCACTGAGGCAAGAGGTGAAACTCCAACAGTTGTTGTGGTTTTACTCACCCAGAGCAGAACCTTTAAATCATTCAGTGGTGATTTGTTTTCCAGTTTCTAGTTTTCCAGTTTGAACTTCTAGGAGCTTACCTAAACTAAATATTAGATGGAAACAATAGGTATCTTCTTGTATAGTACATATTTGCAAGAATGGGCCACTATTGTAAAATAAAAAAAATTGGGGGGGGGGGATATGTATGTGTTTGTGTGCCTGTTTGTGTGTGTGTGTGTGTGTGTGTGTGTGTGTGTGTGTGTGTGTGTGTGTGTGTGTGTGTGTGTGTATGCATGTGTGGGTACACATGCAAGTGGTGCAGTCATTTGATCAAAGGCTCACTCAACCAGAAGAGCAAGCCTTCAATCTGGAAGGCATATGGGTTATTTGCTTTTCCTTTTCCTCTGAACTGCAGTTACCACCCACTACTTGAAGATTGAAGAGGCAATCAATGTCTAGAAGACCCTACATGACTTAAATGTTCCTCTGTGATTCAGTTGGTAGAGCATGGTGCTAGCAGCAATACAGTTGTGGATTCAATTCCTGTTAGTACCATATCAAAAAATGTATGCACTGACTTTACTGTAAGTTGCTTTGGATAAAAGCGTCAGCTAAATGGTATATACATAATTATTATGTAGGAATCGAATGTTAATGTGGAGTTCAGCCTGTACAGCAGTGATATTACATAACTACTAGACATACTGCACTTTATGTTGTCTGTTGAAAAAGTATCATTTTACATAATTCACTACTTTATGACACTGAATAAGCATTAAGCTTTCCATTCAGTCTGCTAGTCTCGTGGCAATGCGAGTATGATTTTTCAGTTCATGAAGCAGAGGAGTATATCCCAGATTATAGATGACACATCCTCACCCCTCCAACCCACAACAGATTTGTTTATAGTTATTTATTGGATTCTAGTAGTAGTAGGGGATTCAGTTCTCACTGGTAAAAAATGTCTGATGGCTGTGTAGTGTCTCTCCCTCTCTCTCCCTCTCCCTCCCTCCTCCTTCCACCTCTCCCCGTCCCTCCCCTCACACTTGACAGTAAGAGTTGTCTGATAAAATACCTGTAATCCTTTGATAACAGCTCTGACCTCTGGGTCCACAGAAACCTTTCCTCTCTACCTCCCGGTGGTTTGAGCAGGAACATGAGGCTTCCCCTGCCCTTAAGAGGCTTATGCAATATCATATAGGGTTATTCATTTCTTATGTGGATTTCCTCGTCTATGTCACTAAGACAATGGTCTGTTCTCTCCGATCCCACTTGCCTCCCAACCTACTGTCGGGTATATGGAAACACACTGTTAGGCTTCACAGTGATCCATAGTCATGCCTCAGCATTCACTACGCTTGCACTATGATCTGAATGAGAAATGGGATCAAACACACTCATTCTATTCCATGCATTACAATATGCCTGTCTTCCGATTTCTACCTCAACCAGCCTCCCCTGGTGGGTACTGGACAAGTAGATCCAGCTGATGCTCTGCCATATGGTTACCTGTCCTCACCAGCCATAAAACCTGAGACCAAGTAGAGGGGGAGAGGGGTGTTGACCCAGAGCTACATGCTTATCTCTATCTACAAGCTACATGCTTATCTCTATCTACAAGCTACATGCTTATCTCTATCTACAAGCTACATGCTTATCTCTATCTACAAGCTACATGCTTATCTCTATCTACAAGCTACATGCTTATCTCTATCTACAAGCTACATGCTTATCTCTATCTACAAGCTACATGCTTATCTCTATCTACAAGCTACATGCTTATCTCTATCTACAAGCTACATGCTTATCTCTAGATGTTCCCTATCTGTTCCTCTATGCCCTCTAGTCTATATCTGTCTAGCCATCCCTGTCTGCTCTATCTTTCTGGATAATTCTATGAAGAGAGATAGTATGTGTGTGTGGGTGTGTGGGTGTGTGGGTGTGGGTGTGTGTGTGTGTGTGTGTGTGTGCATGCGCCCCTTTTTTTGTGTCTGAGGCTGTGTGCCTCATGTGTGTCTGCACCACCACCCCACCATGGAGCCATGCCTATATGCTGTGCTGCAGCATGTGCAGGCTCTCTGATCTGAGACGTGACAGGTCTCAGATAAGGACCAATCATTGAGCATAGATGAGAGAACTGATGAGGCGTACAAGTTCATTCTCCAGAATGCTGTTAGACATCTCCGAAACAGAATTAGGCCAGCAGGGTGAACACTCCTGAAAGGAGAGACAGAGAGCCCCTGAAATGCATCAGTGGGTGGAATTAACAAGGGCCACTCACAGAACAGTGTGTTAACTCAACCTGACGTGACTACTCTCTCTGTCTGACTATATAAGGCCTGTCTCCTTCAAGCCTCTTCTCCTCTTTTTGGGGGGAATACTTTAATTGGACAAGAGGACCCTGACCCTGTTTGGAGAGAGAGGGAGAAAGGACCACAATAGGACCATGTCAACGAGGGACATTTTAAAAAGCAGAAACTTTCACTGGAGAGCAGAAAGCAGTTCCCATGGTGGCCTTGAGACAGAAGATAAGGCTGTCATTGATGAAGAGGGGAAAATTTTCAGAGCTTAACTTTGATTATGTTCCATCTTCAAGTGGCTAGAAAAACTCAGTAATAACAAGAACCACAGTAAAGCTCTTTATATCTTTGCTTTTCAGAGGACTCTTGATGAACACTGGCTGTGGCCTTGCATACTAGCTGAGTATAACAAACCCAGCAGGGTGTGTGTGTGTTTGTGTATGTGTGTGTGTGTGTGTGTGTGTGTGTGTGTGTGTGTGTGTGTGTGTGTGTGTGTGTGTGTGTGTGTGTGTGTGTGTGTGTGTGTGGGTGTGGGTGTGTGTGTGTGAGTGAGTCAATTAGACCCCATTGGCTAAACTCTCTCAATCAGACGGTATTACATCCCAGGCCCCCACTGCCCACTCGAGCCGCTGCAAGACCATTACCATAACAACCAAGATGACTGCAAAGCTACATGCCAACGATTAGAGCTGAATACAATCAAACAACAGTGTTGATTTTTTATAGAATATAAAAGACATACATTTCCTGTAGCTTTCAGACACTGATGTTGTACATAATACTTGGATTAATGATGATATGTTTGAAATGTTGTTTTACGTGACTGTCTGGTGTCCCGTCCCTGAATGGTGTCGGATCCTTGTATGCCTTTGTTTGTATAATCTGTGAGATTGCTTGTGTAACATGATAATAATTCTGTTATGTTCTATCTTATTAGAATGAGTGAATCATATTAAATGAAAGCATGTGGCTGTAGTAGTAATATCACCATAATCACATTACTCTTTCCAGGCAAAATTAATCCATCTAAGTGAAATCAAATTAAATTCCAAAGAAAATCTGAGACATGGGGATGATGTGCTTTGGGTAGCTCAGTCAGTAGATTGAGACTGCTATCATAGACTACCAATCTAGATATTTTAGGATGACCTCTGTTTTTCATCCATCATCGTCTAAACTTGCATTTATTTGAGACTGTGTCGCATTGTGATTAAACAAAGCAGAACAAAACAAGACTCAATGACTACAAGGCCTTCTCAGAGAAGACACAGGACAAGACAATGATGAATCTGGATCGACAGACAACATATATACATCTATCCTTCAGGGCAGCAAATTAACCCTGAGTTATTGAAATACCCCAATTAGTAGAGAAAGAAAACAGACTAAAGCAGCAAATAAAGAGCATATTTTAATTAGCCGAAAATCCTTTAATGTCCTTTGAACTATCAGAGGGCCTTGGAGAGAAGTATTAAACTAGGACAGGATAATGATGATCATTAAGTTTCACTGAATTGTTTCTCTGACTGTCTCTGGAGCTCTGGTCTGTATCATAATGCACTGCAGAGAAACAAGTGATAAAACACTGAACTGGGACGAGTTGAAGAGGAGAAAGGCTAGTACTGTGTCTAGATTAGAGGATAGGGAGAGGGGGAGGGAGGGTGGAAAGAAGGAAGAGAGGAAGGAAGAGGGAGAATGTAGTGATGTCTAATTTGGGGGGAAGGGAGAAGGAGAGGAAGAATGGAGAGGAAGAAGAAAGAAATGGAGAGTGAGAATGCAGTGCTGTCTAGTTTAGAGGGAAGGGAGGGGGGAGGAAGAGTGGAAGGAGGAGGGTATGGTGTGGTGTAGTGTAGCTCCCTCTGAAAGCACAGATGCTGATGTTCCCAGTCAGTCTTTCTGTCACAGAGCCAGATAGCATTATTATTACACTATTAGACTAAGCTAGCAGGCTCTACTTTGGTCAGTTCAAACCCCCAACCCACCCCCAATATACACAAAGCAAAATATCACCCCAGGCTCTGGTTGTACTGCCCCCACAACCCCCCCTCCCCCCCACCCACACACACACACCCCAATCCCCATTCCTTCTCCTTTGTCACCCCATTATCTGCCAAGTCACTTGACCAAATAATGCCTCAGTTGGTGATTTGGAAAACCAAGACCATGGTTGACATTTTCAGGGGATGCTAGCAAGGTATTAATGATGAAAAAAGGGTTGTTGTAAGTTTACATATTGTAACTTTGTAAAAAGAGGGTCCTTATGGCCCTGTTGATCACACAACAGCTAATTTCTGTGAGAAACCCTAATGGAGAAGGGACACATTTTTGGGAAAGGTTAGACCATCTATTAAATCAGGCACATTCAATCTTAGCTAATCAGGGTTTTGGCTCCTGGTGCACACAAGCACGCATGCACACACACACACACACACACACACATACACACACACACACACACACACACACACATACACACGCACACACACACACACACACACACACACACACACACACACACACACACACACACACATACACACACACACACACACACACACACACACACACACACGCACACGCACACACACACACACACACACGCACACACACACACACACACGCACACATACACACAACCCAGTGTTGTGGATTTAGGTGTCAGAGTAACCCCGCTGACTCACAGGCTCTCTCAGTCTCAGGAGTCTAATGTTCTCCTCGATAAACACAACACAGATATGCTGGCAACCCACACTGTATAACACTACATAACTGATAGATAAAACCATCCACTCATCTCTGCCCTCACACGCGATCAGACACAGATGCATCATGCCAGAAAAATAGATACTCTTTTGTTCCCTGAGTGGATAACAATGGTCTCTCTGTCTCCCAGGCGTAGACAAGGCAAGAATATAAACAATGCCTTATAAGAAGTGGGTCATGCAGGCAGGCCGGCAGGCCGGCAGGCCCTGTGGCTAGAGGATCGTATGATGGCCAAGCCCCTAAGTGGTGTGGTATGGTGTACAGGGGCTTAGTGAGAGCCTTGTAGGGTTGGACACTGGTGGGAGATGCCAATTCATCTACCATCAGATTAACATGACAGGGAGAGCAGCAGAGGAACCAATTCTACTGTAAGACATGCTGTTTACTCTGTTGACGGTCATGTAGTGGCATGTATGTTTATGTATTATAATCAGAATCAATGGATGTGGTTCGAACGAAAATAAGAGAACTGAACGTAGCCACAGAAATTAGTACGATACATGTGTGTGACAGGGGACGACAACATTTGAAGCTACAGAAGAAAAATAGACAATATATATGCAGTACCAGTCAAAAGTTTGGACACACCTTCTCATTCAATGGTTTTTCTTTATTTTTTTTAAATTATTTTCCAGATTGTAGATTGTAATGTTGTAATATTGAAGACATCAAAACTATGAAGGAACACATATGGAATTATGTCGGAAATAAAAAAGTGTTAAACAAACCAGAATATGTTTTATATTTTAGATTCTTCAAAGTAGCCACCTTTTGCTTTGATGACAGCTTTGCACACTCTTAGCAAAGTGTGTCCAAACCTTTGACTGGTACTGTACATATATTGTAAATATCAGTAAAATGGTGGGATGGGTTAGCAATCTGCTGGCCGCCATGGAGAAGAGGGTGAGAAAATAAATGGTGCATAGGACTAACCTCCTATGACTCCTTAGAAGTACTGCTTGTCACAAACAACTGTGAGATCGAAGAAACAAGATGGGAGCGAGGTATGAGAGGAAGAGGAATAAAAGAAATTAGTAACATAATCCACGGGGCGGGGGAGGGGGGGGCGGGGGGGGGTGAAAAGAAATGGGATTGGATTATATTCTGTTGCATCACAGCCTCTGAAAGGGCCCCTCAGATCAAAGGCGGCAGAGATTTTCAGCAGGAGAATAATATTGAGATGCATTATTGAAGCTATGGACCACGCCAAGAGAGGAGGCAGGCTGGGGGTGTGTGGGGGGTATTTGGTGAGGTGGTATTTGGTATCATAACCTGGGCACACGGTAGTCAGGCCCATTCACTGGGACTGTGTAACCCAACCTGCCGCTGCCCCCACCCCACCCCAACCCCCACATAGTGTCTGCATTTGTTTGAATCCGAGGCATAGGCGTTACAATAAAGCCAATCTGGAAATGGGATCGCTCCATGACTGATAGTAATTACTGGCTGTCTACACTATTAATAATTTAATGTAATTTCAGATAGAGCTTTCCAGAGAGAGAGAGAGAATGAGAGAGAGAGGGGGGGAGAGAGAGAGAGAGAGAGAGAGAGAGAGAGAGAGAGAGAATAGGGATGGGGGGTGATGGTGTGACTGACTTGCAAAGTGCTTTGTACAGACTGTTCCTCACAATCCAGTTCAGTACCAGAAAATGAGTCCAACATTGGAACGCTACTTCCCTTGATATGGGTCGGACTAAAAGAGAGTAGAAAACAACATTAGCATATCCTTATCTTCCTAAACTGAACACTGATAGGTCGGCAGGGTGTCTAGTACGCTGCCAAGAGCGGTAGGTAATCCCCTCCAAATGTTTGATAGAGCAGAGACTTTCACAATAGGGGCTTAGGGATAATGCCCCCTTAGGCGCCAATGGTCGGGTGGGGTTAAAAGGTCAGCACAGGATCATGGGCCTCATGCTGAGAGTTGGCCAAGTTCAAGGGGCAAAAGCACTTGATTGGTGTGGCTACACTACTTTCTCCCTCCTGGAAAGACTGAGACATAAGCTACATTTCAATATATACACTAGCTTGAAACACAGACTATAGTGTACGCACGCACGCACGCACGCACGCACGCACGCACGCACGCACGCACGCACACACAATCAGAGCCAGGGATTACCAGGTGACAGGTCATGTGTTAAATCCCTGGTGGTTGTCGCGGTCAGATGACCTACCCAGCTGGTTGTGGTGTGGTCAGGCAGACGTGTAGGACAGCACGCTCGACATTATGACCTCAATCCGAGGCAGCGCGAGGCAGGGAGCCAACCCTGGTGTAGCAGAAGACTTTGAATGTGTGTTTGGCAGTGAAATGGGGAGTGATGTACATTACGCCACATGCTGATGACTGACGACTGAGATTTGAATACATTTGCATTGGCAAATTGAAAAGGTGTTTTTTTTTTTTTTATACGGTTGAGGATGAATGCATGCGACAACATGAAACAACATGAAATTAGAAGATGCAAATCTTGTCTTATCTCGTGGAATGGGATCTGTTTAAATGCATCCCTGGAAGAGGCAGTTTCTTCAGCAAACAAATTACTTCACATTTCAATGCTACATTGACACCATGCATGTTGCTTATTTTGTAGTGACACATTTTGCATATTCTGTAGCTCTTGTGTGAGAAAAGGATATCCAACCCACAGGATTTAATAGTTAACACCATAAACACATTCCAAAAGCATGCACAATATCCAAATGGGTAAACTGTATCCCACGCCTGCGAAAAAATAAAATGTAAACTTTTATTAATCAGAATCAGTGTTTGTTATTGTGCAGGGAGCCATACTCCATCACCATAACAGCTGTGATTAGCCTGCATAGCCAGGGGGGGTAATGTTACTGTTAGTGTTGGTTCCTCATGGCTTGTTACAAATCACTGGCTCTCGTTGGAAAGAGGAGTCTGGTAGCAACACCAGGAGAAAGAGTGAGAGAAAGAGAAAGGTAATATGAAGCTGTGAAGCTGAATTGCTGTTGATGTAATTAATCACATGTGGTAATTATTTGGTCAGTAACTGAATATAGTTTTTTTTTTTGTTCTTGTAATTCATCAAGTCAGCTTCAATGTGTGTTTCTGAGTGTGAACTGGCAGTGTGCAGGGCAGGAGTACTATTGTACCGGATGAGTCCCATTGAAACACAGAGGTACTTACTGATCTGACATGATAGAATTGGTCAAAGCAAGTTTCCCACTGGATTGCTTTTACCAATCAAGAGTCAGTTATTCCTTCCTTGTTGATCATTCTAGTTGGTGAGTTGGCATCTGTTAAACACACCCACTGTGAAGGTGCTTAGTTGAGGTACTGCGGGTTTGAGCTTCCTGTGAATTTCCATGTCAAGCAGCTTGTCAGTGAAGTAAGGAGCTTAGCCCTTGAACCTAGCCATAGCACTAGCCTGCTAACCATAGTGCACTCACAGCTAGTTGGTCCTAGCCCTCAGATTTCAACACAAGCCATTTAGACTTGTTGCTAGGCAATCTTTTTCTCTTGAGTCGGCATCTTAAGTTTCACTACCATAATATGTGTATGTGATAATAACAGTGTGGACTGTGGTTATTTATTTAGTACTTTTCAAATATTTGCTACACTACTACACTTCAAATAACACCTCTGGGACACTAATTAGTTGCTGACCTGAGGTATACTGGCGTGGCGTACAGCTACGTTGTTATGTTAGCACTGAGGCTAAATGGTATTTGCTTATTCTCTTTCTTTTGTGTATGAGCCGAGCCTAGACAGGTTTTTTTTCTAAGGACACAGAGGAGAGGACATATATAAAATAGCTACATAGGGTGTTCCTTGATGACAAGTCTGCTACATATTGCGAAATAAATACAACCATTTCACTTCCAATATCTTCCACTCACCAAACGTTTCACTTGTCATTCTGGAGAGGAAATGATCCTTGAAGCCCATTATAATAATTATAACTTCTTTCACTGCCCTATGGGTCTCAACTGTCATGTGAAAGGTTTGAAAACAACATCAAATGCAGTGACACGCCATAGCTCACAACTTGAGAGCGGCAATAAAAAAACACACTTGGCATGACTTTGTGTTGCTTGGAGCCTAAAATCTCCCCAGAGGCTGGAGGAATTCCACTTCACCTGGAAAGAGCTACGGTATGCAACAGTCATCAAAGGCAGTTAAGAAGAGACCCACATCTGGTGTATCTTAACTATTTCTTGTTTAACCTATCAGCTGTATCTTCTATAGGGGTGAAGATAACAACAGTAAAGTAGGGCTGTTGATTGGAATTGCTTTCACTTTGATGAACTAGAGTGATGTTTGACCCTTAACCACTTGATTTACTGTTGCAGACATTGTACCAGGAACGTGCAGAAGGGAATTTTCCTTCACTGATGATTCCCTGACTTGGCATGAACAACAGTACGTGTCTGTGGTACAGTACGTGTCTGTGGTACGTCTCGTCTTGTTCCTTAGTTTGTTTGTCTGTGTTTCATGTTCTAAATTTATTGTTTCCTTTTTTTGTGTGTCTCTCACCTTGTCTCTCGTTCTAGACCCTTCACAACTTGCCCTTGTGTGTTTCCCGCCTGTGTGATCATCTACCCCGCCCTGATTGGATTCACCTGTTCCTCATCATCATTCCCTGAGTTTGTCTTTGTACCTTGTGTCAAGCGTTCCAGTGATTTTTCCATGTGTTGAGTATTCCTGGTTATTTTGATCTCTGATAGTGTTTCTAACTTTGCTTTTTGCCTACCCCTTTTCGGATTATCTGCCTGAGTTTTTTAACTGCCTACCTGTGTACCGAACCTTTTTTGATAGTAAAGGCAATTCTATTGGATTTAAGTTTTTAAATTCATGCATTTGAGTCCTCTGCCTAAGCACTCCAGCCATTACAGTCTGTCAATCATCAAAGACAGTTTAAAGGAAACTATTCCCACAGTTTCTAACTGTTTAACTATTTCTCTGGTTCACCCTATAAGTCTCTGCTCTATACATGTTATGTTAGACCCTTGATTTAATGTATATGTTACATTATGTTATTTAATGAGATATGTTACAAGGAACTTTTCTTCCCTTTTAGATATCTGTTGTTGATAAGTGGTTTAGTGAAACAAATCATTTCCATCCTTGAGCTTTTCAGGAACATTTTGCATTGAGTTGCTCTTATGCCTGTATAATAACAATAGAAACCATTATTATATTAACTTGTTACTTACAGTAGTAATTAGGTAATTGCATAATAGAGTTACACAGTTGTTATTGTGACACAAGGGAAATAAGGACTCTTCAAATCCATTGTGGAAGTTCACACTCTTACCGTACCATGCAAATAAAAAACAATTATTAAACATGTTAATACAATGTTGTTAATAGGCTTATTATAGTGTTACTACACAGGTATTGTGTCGCTACCTTTTCAAAGGCACGCATACCATTTCAATTGCAGAGGAAGTCCAATGTAATATAAAAATAAAGCACTTTTAATATTCATGGTTGATTTTTCACAGACAATGAGCATAGGGTTCAGAGATACCAGGTTCACCATGTGAGGTGAATGCAGGATTAAGTAAGTAGGTGTGGTGTGTACCTGTGGAGGCTGGTGGAGGTAGAAAGCTGAGGATGGAGTGAGGACGTGCCCATCCATGCAATGGAATGTATGCAATGGAATGAAGGAAGGAATGGTATGAAACTGTGTACCATTCCGAACTCCATTCCATACATTACAATGAGCCTGTCCTCTGAATTCTGCTTCCATCAGCCTCCCCTGGTGAGTACCAAAGGAGCAGCCTTCACATAAAGTCATGACAAAACAAAAGCCTCACACGAAACCCAGTACAGACCGAGGAAAATGAAGAATACCGAGAACATCGCGAAAAAATTAGCAATTGATTCGTGCGGTGGTAGAATGGCATTAAGAGATTCTGCAACACACCAGCATA
This sequence comes from Argentina silus, assembly GCF_951799395.1. NCBI lineage: Eukaryota > Metazoa > Chordata > Actinopteri > Argentiniformes > Argentinidae > Argentina > Argentina silus. The sequence goes on along the minus strand of NC_139673.1, from coordinate 12,816,711 downwards.
AACAGAATGTTGTACTGTAAACCTAATGTACATAATCAGCACAAGTGACATAAGATGTTTGCTATTGTACTTCTAACACCTGAGAAAGATGACATGGATTGTATGGTGTGTATTTGTGTGTCTACAGTGTAGGATTGTTACTTTCGATTGTGTGACATAGGGCTGGTTTCCCAGATGCAGATTTAGTCTAATACTAGACTAAAATGTAAATTCAATTGAAAATGTGATTTAGTCTAGGACTAGTCTGAGAAACTGGCCCATTGTGGACTACATTATACCAGGGAGCCCCTGGAGACAACCAAACAGGCTAGTTGATATTCACCACAATCCATCTTTCACAATGTTATAGTGGATACTGTACCATAGAAGTATAATTACATTGACACAGTGTAAGCTTTGCAAATGCAAAAACTGGAGAGCATAAAAAACATTGTTTATACACTTATCAAACATCCAGATTTGGGGAATTTTTTACTATTATATCACCTCTTTTTTTTTGTTTCACCTTTTTTTATGCTTCAGTTTTGTTTCGGTATGATTACTTACCAATTAATGTTTGGTACGTTTATAGAGTAATTACTAGTAATTAAAATCATGTTTTCTCTTTTCATGTCTATTTAAAGTTTTTGATATAAAGTTATAAAGCATTTCATATGTACAATATATACACATTGAACCTTTTTTTAAACTTTATAAGCGATGTCCTTTTTAAGGATGAAAGTCCACACTCTTTACATATAGAGAGTATTGTAAACAGTTTGTGTAAACAATGGTGTTATAGTCTTTGCAGTGGGAATGTCATATTATATGTTTGAAATCTCCATGAGTTTTCTATCCACCGCTTGCAAGTCACCGTTCATTTTTAACGGTATCTCTACCTCCACTCTTTTCTTTTTGTGTTTTTTCACCTTTTTACAGCATATATATGAAGTCAATGTGATGACCATGAAGAGGAGTCCTAAGCAGGTGATGGAGAGAGCTAAGAGGACAGGCTGACAAGGGAACAGTTCCTGTCTCTCCGGTTTCTTTGTCAGCTGACCCACAGAAGCCGGAGAGACAGGCTTCTCCTCTATCTCGATCGCCGCCTCCCTGGTAAGGAGACTCTGGATGTAGCTCTCGTTGCTCACCGTCTCATTAACGAACAGATTAACCATAATCATGGAGTGGAGCGGTTCTGGTTGACCGTGGTCGCTGACTTTGACCAGTAGGCTATAGAGGCCACGGTCGCTCAACTCTCTCTTCAACGTGATGTTCCCTGTGTCCGGGTCAATGTCGAATGACCCAGGCTCCCCTCCTTTCCTCTTGATGATGCTGTAGGCGATAACGGCGTTCATGCCTGTGTCCTTGTCCACAGCGTAGACCTCTGTGATGGACGTTCCTGGGAGCGTGGAGGGTAGAACCAACATGTAAGACTGGTTGGACTGGGGGAACAGCACGATTGGCGGGTTGTCGTTCACGTCCAATAGGAGCACTGTCACCATCGTGACGCAGGAGAGGGCGGGCTCGCCGCCGTCGATGGCCTCGATCCAGAGATAATAGGTCCCCTGCTGCTCGCGGTCCAGGGGGGTTCTGGCCCTCAGCGCCCCCCGTCCGGCGTCGATGACAAAGATATCGCTGCCGTTGAGGATGGACAGAGCCACCCAGCCATTCTCCCCGGCGTCTGCATCCGTTACAGAGAGAACTCCGATCTCACCGAATCCCGGGAAATTCTCCGGGATGAAGAAGGTGAAGTCCTTGTTGATGAAACGCGGGCTGTTGTCATTGCGGTCCTGCACAGTGATGACCACGGTTGCGATTGACTCCTTCCGTGGGGTCCCACGGTCCACCGCCCTGACCATGAACCTGAATGTCTCCTTCTCCTCGCGGTCGAGTGACGTGGACACGGTCATGACACCGGTCACTCTATCTAAAACAAAGACAGAGGGTGCGTCTGCGCCCAGTAGGTAGATGACCTCTCCTCTATTCTCGCTGTCCTCGTCTGTGGCCTGTAGCTGGGTCAGGAACGTGTTGGGAGGGTTGTTCTCCTCTACTGCAATATCAATGAGAGACTGCTTAAAAACAGGTGCGTTATCATTCTCATCCATCACCTGGACTTTAATGAAGGTCTTTATGACCAGCCCACGTGTGTTCTTAGCCACCACAGTCAGCTCATAGTCCTGTCTCTGCTCATAGTCCAGTGGCTCAGTGGTTTCCAGTAGATACTCGTTTTGAAACAGCTTGTAGGGGGTCAGCCTGAATGGACCGGACCCCTCCAACTTACAGTCCACTTGCCTCTGATCCGTGTTTTTAATTGTGAAAAAAGCTATGGGTGAAAACGCTGGCTCCGACTCCTTCATGGTCACCACGCCGTCTTTCTCCGCCGCGATGTAGCGCGGTATGACGGCCGGTGGACCCATCACAACTCTGATGATGTGTATTGTCACCGTGGCAACGGCGGGTATGCACCCAGGGCCATTGGCGAGGACAGTGAGTTTGTAGAATTTACTCGTGCTGGTGTCTATCTTCCCGGCCAGTTTGATCACCCCCGTGAATTTGTCTAAATGGAACAGTCCTCTAGTGTCCCCTGGCACACGTTCACTGTAAGCGTAGGTGATCTGGGCATTAGCTCCCATGTCGGGATCAAAAGCATGCAGCCGCGCCAGATGGGCCCCTTTAGTTGTATTCCCATAGAGAGTGACATTGATCTGCGACTCTGTGAACTGTGGGCAGTTGTCGTTAACATCCGTGATTAGAATCCTCAGAGTAGCTGTTCCCAGGAGAGGAGGAGTCCCGCCGTCCTCTGCAATGATATCAGTCACATACTCGCTCTGCCTCTCTCTGTCCAGCGTATCCGTGACGATGAGGAAAGGTGTCAGCTCGCCCCCCTCGTTCTCCTCCACGTCCAGCGTAAACACCCCAAAGTCGTTAACCAGCCAGTACGTCTGCACCCCGTGGTGTCCGAGGTCGGGATCGACTGCCGATTGCTCCACTGCGTAACGAGCGTTGACCTGAGCGTTCTCAGGGACTGACACACGGATCTCGTCCAGTGGGAACCGCGGCCTGTTGTCGTTAACATCCTCCACAAAGATCTTGACCTTGACCAGCTGGAAGTACTGTTGGGGCAGAACAAACACGTCCAGGGAGAGAACACATCCCTGGCCGTCGGAGGTGTCGGGGCACAGAGCTTCCCTGTCGATCTGCCTGGCAGACGTGTAGAGCTCCCCTGTGGTGCTGTTTAGGTTCACATACTGCTCAATCATCTTCTTTTGTGGCAGATTGAATAAAAGAGGGGGATCAAGGGACAAATCCAACTTTAAGTCTGCTCCGATGGCCCCTATGAGGGTCCCCCGAGGTAATCCTTCTTTTATCTTATAGACGAGCTCTTTTGCTTGGCTGAAATTTGCAAAACAGGAGAGAGGGCTGGTGTAAAGCAGGAGAATGCACAAACCCTGGAATAAATGATAATAGAGATATTACAGTTTAACAAATCAGCTGCAAGCGGGATAAAAATAAAAGACAACACACAAGGTTTCATTCTAATTCAACAATTTCACACAGCATCAGCGAGAACAAACAGAAATACTTAATTGACTACTCAATTGAAATACTAAATGTGCATGAATTCAAAACAATAAGAACAATATCATTTAAATATAATTTAGTTTTTCTGAACAGCCACTTTTCCATCAAATACCTTATTTTCTCTTATTTATTGTTTTTTACGTATTCACAGAACAGCTGATAGTATACAGTATACTGTATAATACAAACACAGCAGATGGATTGAAAATGATAATTCCTCATCAATTGCATAACATTATCTACCATTACCAAGCCACTTAACAACCCACAAACCCTTCTGACATTTGCATTTCTGACATTTGCACAACTAAGGTTTTAGTTTTAACACACAGGATTTCAGAGTATCAGCAACAAAGACTTTAATCTATATTCCACTTACCCATATAACTCCTCTCATACCAAGACTAGGACCTGTCTTGTTGACCATGTTTTTTCTTCGTTCAACCATTGCACCTATAGGCTGGAGAGTGAGACCTATAGTTTCTTAAGCATTTTGTGTGCTGATCAGGGCAGACCTCTGCTGAGTGCTTTGCTTCTCTGCTTTCTGAACTGAACAAGTCATTCATCCCAGCACAGGCTCTAAACACGCCCACATATGCAGATTAAACCCCTGTAGCCAGCCAATGATGGCAGTTCTGAGTCTCGCCCTATTTTGAGTGATTCTGGGCATATGTGAGTGTTTGTATGAGTGTGAGTGTGTGTGTGTGTGTGTATGTGTGTGTGTGTGTGAGTGTGTGTGTGTGTGTGTGTGTGTGTGTGTGTGTGTGCGTGTGTGTGCATGGGTGTGTGTGGGTGTGTGTGGGTGGGTAAAACGTGTTTAAACAATAACAATACTTTATCTCAGTAACTGTAATTCACTGGAAGTCTTTCCACATAAAAAAAATTAATTGGTTTGTAAGATCATTGAGAGGTCAAAAACTTTTGCATGTTGCAGTGATTGCAACATTTGATCAAGTTTGCTGTATTTGATACTTGCAAACAGCTTACTTTTAAAATGCCCTTTAATGTCAGACCTTCGCCAAACATTTATTGTATTGAACTATACAGCCTTAATACAAGCACATAGCAGGGGCCTGTGTGACCTCCCTGGTATTGTTTTCATAGTGCTGAAGGCCATTAGATCAGTGTAACTTTGACAACACAACGTGTGTTTAAAATTATGACATGAACGGCGAGGAAGAGAGGAAAATATATCTGCAGCAGCATACAGATTACTCTGATCCTCCATTAGCATAAACCACAGATGAGAGTTAGTAAATACAGTATTATGGTATAAAGAGAACACACATAAACACACACTGACTCCGTCATCATAGAATCCATAGTCCTCATAAGTTACTTTTCACTTAAAGTCACTGTCAGTGATATTTGTATCCATTAAAAAGAATGAATAAGAATAATGATGAATATGACCTCTGAATAATAAAACGAGAGGAGAACAGCTGTAGACTGCGTGTATGGATTCTGTGATAGAACCTTTATTTATCCAGGTAGTCTCATTGAGGTCCAGAGACCACTTCTGGAAGGAAGACCTTCTTCTTTTTATAGCCTACAGAGAAGTTCCAAACATTACAAGTTAATTTTGTTTAGACTGAGATACATTCTCATCCTAGAGAGAGAGAGAGAGAGAGAGAGAGAGAGAGAGAGAGAGAGAGAGAGAGAGAGAGAGAGAGGGCAGCGGATGCACCTCATATGTCCTTAACTCAACCCTATAATCTCCATGTGCTCTAAATGTGGGGCCAGCTGTTAGCAGGGATTGGAAGCATATTGCTTTTGTGACAGAGTCTGATTGGAGTTCTCTGCCAGAGGAGGATTGGCAAGAGAGACAGTCACACTATGGTGGCTTATGTCTTGATTGAGTTAGATCTTCGCTGTGACATCATCACGCCAGCACACATGTGTACAAAGAGACAGACAGACATACAGCCACCAGGTCAGCTTGGTTCACTCACTTAGACAAATGTATTTGTTGGATGTCACTTTGGATAAAGGCGTCTGCTACATGCCATAAATGTAAATGTGAAATGTAATATAAGAAGGGCCAGAGGAAAGACATTGGGGTGAGAGATGCAGTGAGCCCTAGGAGCGTGGGAAACATGAATGTTTGTCATATTGCGTATACCTATCCAATCCTCTCAGATCAAATCAAGTGCCTAGGGGATAGGGGTTGATTTGGGATTGAGAGATTGGTGTTAAACTGTCACAGTAGACCTCAGGCAGACGGTTGGGTGATGGACACTGTGAGCCTTAGAAGCGTGGGAAAATTGTGATTCTGTTAAATGTACCTGTTATAGAGCTTCTCTGAGGTGATGTGTATGCAGGAGAGGGTAGACATATAGATTAAGTTCAACTGTGGAAGATAGGGGGGAACATCCTTAAATCATTCCTCCAGTCAGTTTAGTCATGACTGCTTTCACCTTTACACAGCCAACACACTGACAATACTCTACCAGTGCACCAAACTTAGGTCAAATACATTCTAAGACCTTAATTCTAGCCTGATTTATAGCCCCATTGAGAATATGTGGAGTGTGCTGAAGAAACAAGTCTGTGTCAGAAAGCCAACGAATTTAGTTGAACTGCACCGATTCTGTCAAGAGGAGTGGTGAAAGATTCAACCAGAAGCTTGCCAGAAGGTTGTGGATGGCTACCAAAAGCGTCTAATTGAGGTGAAAATGGCCAAGGGACATTTAACCAAATATTAGCATTGCTGTATATATATTTTTGACCCAGCAGATTTTGTCACATTTTCAGAAGACCCATAATAAATTCATAAAAGAACCAAACTTCATGAATGTTTTTTGTGACAAAGAAGTATGTGCTCCAATCAATCCATCACAGAAAAATAAGAGTTGTAGAAATGATTGGAAACTCAAGACTGCCATGACATACATGTTCTTTACAAGTGTATGTAAACTTCTGACCACAACTGTATGCAGAAATCCGATCTTTTTAGGAGTGTGTAAGAGCAGATCATTGTAAGGTTATAATAATAATAATAATAATAATAATAATAATAATAATAGGTTACATCGGATGTAGATGAGTGGATCATGGAGCTAAGGCTTACAATGGGGGAAGAATGGGGGTCATCGCCTCTCTAATCTGGTCTTAGTCTATACAATCAGATCAGACCCAATTACACCAGTAAGACTCTTTAAACCAGAATCTCTTACAGTATATATCTTATATCTCTATTATATCTTTATTATAATGAATTCAAAAAGGCACATTTTGTGTGTAATTATTGTATAATTATTGAAATATTAATGAAATATGAATGAAATATGGCTGCCTCTAGCAACACCTTGCTTTAATCTTTAATGTTAATGTTTAAAATGTATTAACAGGCCTAGTATGAATCCAGGCACTATACGGATTTGAGTTTTTGATTAAAAAATCATTTTGAGGCTCAGATTATCTGATTATGAAGATGGTCAAAGATAAAGTGAGATTAGGTGAGATCTGGTTGCAAGATTAAAGGTTCATAGACCATGGTGTTCAGGTGAAGATGTTCCTAGATACTGATCAGCTATCCAAAACCTTTGCAATGTTATATTCCATTTTGTTGGACTCAAGCAATACTCGAATACTAGAAGTGAGGAAACGCAGAAATAATGAGTCAAACAAAATGGAATATAACATTGCGGAAAAAAGTCTGAATAGCCACAATTTCAGTTGTAATAACATCTAGCTGCAGCTTCTGGTCTGAGGAGTGATATCAAAGGGAGAGATACTTATCGGAGGATCTGGCTGAGTATATGGCTTCAGGGGTGTGAGCGCCAGAGACAGGCAATTAGAAAACACACAGAGGCCAAAACTGCAATCGTGAATCAACACTTTGGTATTTGTGAGTGCTAGGTAGTATACCATTAAAGTAAATAAGAAAGTAAATAGGAATAGTAAGTAGGAAAGTAAATTATACGTCAGTATAAATGAATTATGGTGTCAGTTGAGCAATCTTTTGGCCTACGGGTAGAAGCTGTCCCGGAACCTATTGGTCTGGCACACTCACTTGCACACACACACACACACACACACACACACACACACACACACACACACACACACACACACACACACACACACACACACACACACACACACACACACACAGTGCTACATGCCATGGGAAATTATGATTAAACCCTTGAGAATGGTGAAAGGCAGGATAACGGCAAGATAAAGGCAGGCAAACGTAACTTGAGTTTCTACCTTCAAATCATTCACATTCCATAGGTCCTGAGTGCAACAAAGAGAAGAAAAGAGGATTATGAAAACAGATAGGTTACTTCATACCGAACATGTCTGTTATTATCCTGCTGACAGAGGTGTTCTGCATTCTTCACATGAGTTTGAGTTACACTCACAAATTACAAATTACATTACAACAAGCTTAGCTCAGGGCTCCATAGACATTCAAACTAATCAAATTATTTGGAATGAGATGTTCTATTTGGCAATATATCACCTGAGCCAGAATACTTAGTGAAGCAGAAGCTTCATATTTGAATATGAGAAACTTTTGAATAGGTGAGGGCTTGGTGAAATATCTCCTCTTAATTTTTAAAAGTTTCTCTCTGAAATGTAAATACGAAAAGTAAAAGTTCAACAGAATTAAACCATAAAGACTCACACTTGGAGAGGAAACTATTCAGTAGAATATTGGAAAGTCTCATCAGATAGAATTCAAGTGGTGTCAGATAGATTACACGGACACAACACAAGATTAAATGCCAAGTGTGTGTGTGTATGTGTGTGTGTGTGTGTGTGTGTGTGTGTGTGTGTGTGTGTGTGTGTGTGTGTGTGTGTGTGTGTGTGTGTGTGTGTGTGTATGTATGTGTGTGTGTGTGTGTGTGTGTGTATGTATGTGTGTATGTGTATGTGTGTGTGTGGGTGTGCGCTCTCTTTCCCCATTGACTTTAAAGCGTGCGAGCAGCAAGTGTGTGTGCCCTCTCTCACTCCACATCCCTATCCTCACCAACATCTGAAACATGTGAGCAGCAACAGAACAGAAAGTTATATAATGGTTTGATAAGGACGGGGCGAGGAGGAGGCAGCACTACTTTGGCCTTAATTGCATCATTTGATGCAATGTGAGATTTGAGGTTTAATCTCAAACCAGATTCCCATCCAGATGTCACGTTAACCTTTCTCTACAGTTTTAATTAAAGGACTAGGCGCTATGCTCAGTCGATAGCAGGGAACCACACTGGCTTTGAAAGTAAGAAGGAAGCAGCCCACACAAAAATACTGTCTCAGACTGAAGAGACATGACATGGGAGAGGAGGGGGTGGAGAGAATAGAAAGAAAGGAAGTTAAAAGCAGTTGTAACTTTGAGTTGGATTTTTAGATCTAATCCAACTGCTGTGAAATATTGGGCAATGATTGTAGCCTAAGAGTTCCTTCTGACTAGTCGTGGAAGAAATTTCTGTATTCAGTTAATCTGAAAGACACAAGGATGTATGTCAAAATGTCCTGTTTGTATACATTGAAATACCGGCATGACCAGTTATACAATATATCATATTTCTGCCAAACCCAGCATTTCTGTCAAACCCAGCAATTTTCTGTGAACAACAATCTTTGTGAGCTGCAGGTTGTTTATTCAGAAACATAAGTGGGTGAACACTCATCTGGAATTCCAAACAGGTAACAATAGGAGCTAGTTTTTGCACTTGTTTTGGCATTCTAAGGGAGAATTCCATGCTGTTGGAGTGTGCTGCTTCACCATTCACTCACTGGTATACTGTCTGGTAGCCGACGTTAGGAAGCAGTGACTCCCCTTCATTTCCCAGTTTGCTCTGTCCCCCAGATCTACATGCATTGCACATAAAAGGATCCACTCAATTTGCAGAGTAATATGCTTTCATTAATTCCATCTACAGTCTTCAGGGGTTTGTGAACCGGTACGCATACTTGGCTGAATGGGAGAGAAACACTGTCCAGAGTGCCAACAACAACAACCTACCCGATAGCTTACGCACCATTAATACTTAGAACAGCCAATGCTGTAGGTGAGCATATTCTCATTGGACACTTCTAATTGCAGATTTCCACTCTTGAACAATCCCCGTTGCAACCCTGAGACAGAGCACGGTGCGTAACCCTCTCTCAGATTTCATCCCTCTGTTTGGGGAAACATTTAATTGAGTAACCTGCGTCATAGCAGGGGACAATTACAGTGTGTATTTGTCAAGGGGAGGATAGAAACTGTTAGGGATGGTTAACATTGTTTGACTCTGTTGGTTGCATAGGCATAATGCTTTGCAGCTCTCATTAAACAAATGATCATGAAACAATTCAAATGAAATATGCACAATAACATGACAGGAAAACAAAGCAATTTCATGCTATTCACCACACACCTAACTATTTGTTTACTGTACTAAAGACCCTACTAAGCCTGTGAATGATAGATGTAACAGAGATGGGATGTGATCCTTCATGGCCACCATACCCTGTGGTGACTTGTTGCTCTCTAGCAGTGGCTCTACTCCTCAACATTAGCATATAGACAATGTAAAAATGTGAGAGGACTCTAGCCTGCCCCAGTGTGTGTGTGTGTGTGTGTGTGTGTGTGTGTGTGTGTGTGTGTGTATGTGTGTGTGCATATGTGGTGTTTATGTGTGTGTGTGTTAAAGAGAGTACAGAGAGTTAGAGAGAGTGTGTATTCCCCTCCCTACCACCCATTGTCATCCAGCTCATCATTTCTCTAACACAGCGAACCCTGACTCTTTGTCTCTGGGGGGACACGATGAGATATCCTGGCATATTGCTCAGCCCTGGGATGTCATGACAGCGCTGATTCCACACCACATATCTGCTCATCATGAGGCTGAGTGGGTTTTTACTGGAGCTGCAATTTCCCTCCTCCTCCTGCTCACCTTTCTCTCTCTCTCTCTCTCTCTCTCTCTCTCTCTCTATCCCCTATCTCTCCTTCTCTCTCTCTTTCTCTCTCTCCCCCTATCTCTCTCTCACTCTGTCTCTCCCCCTTATCTCTCTCACTTTCTCTCTCTCCCTCTCTCTCTCTCTCTCTCTCTCTCTCTCTCTCTCTCTCTCTCTCTATCGTTCTCTCTGCTTGTTTACATTCAGAGGAGTGATATACATATATTGATGGAATTCTGGAGAGGCGGAATGTTCATGACATGAGTTCCATTGTAATATCAATATAGATACACAAGTTTCTGTGCTTTAGAGTGGCATAATCATTACTGTGTTATCTGAAACAGAAACGCTTGGTCTTGGTCTCACTTGCATGCCCCAGTTGATCTCATGCATTCACTGCCACCTGCTGGACAGACAAAGAAGTTGCTGTGTGAAGTAGCAATTTCAATCACTATATTCAATTGACTCATACTTCTGCATTCCATGTAGTTTATCTGCTAAATTCCCAAACATATTTTGTGTGGTAAGCTACTTCCCTCTCCTTCTCCTCTTCCCTCCATCTCTTCCTTACCCTCCCTAATTTTCTCTCCTCTCCCTCTTTCTCTCCTGTCTGATGCCTCAAGGCATGGCTGCCAGCCTCATCTGGATGGAGATTAGCCTTGCCCCTGGCAGTGTTTGTGCCTGTGTGTGTGTGTGTGTGTGTGTGTGTGTGTGTGTGTGTGTGTGTGTGTGTGTGTGTGTTCAGGACATCATTAGGAACAGGTGCTGAGGTAGAGACTCTGCCCGTCACAGCTGCAGCCAAGGAGATTACCATCTAGGCTCCCCAGTAATGAAGTTTCTATCGATTGGCCTGGTGTGAGAGCCTTGTTTCTGCTGCTAACAGTGTATGTGTGTGTGTGTGTGTGTGTGTGTGTGTGTGTGTGTGTGTGTGTGTGTGTGTGTTTGTGTGGAGATGAGCACCTGTGTAGCAGGCCTGTAACTGATAGATTGCATCCCCATCATCTTAAGGCGCGTGCACACACACACACACACACACACACACACACACACACACACACACACACACACACACACACACACACACACACACACACACACACACACACAGACAGACACACACACACACAGACACACATTCACACTGGAAACACTGTATTCTTTTGTGTTTGATGTTTTGGTTTGATGTACAGTATCTATCTATCCAAAGACTCTCACATTGTCTATCTTCAACAGTGGAAACAAACCAGCTGCACCAGGGTTATTAAGTCCAGGGGTGAGAGCCAGAATGGTTAAGAAAAATAACAGCAATTCAATCTGATTGAAAAAGAGAAACAGAATCATTTGAGCACTGTCAAAGTTGATTTCAGAAATAAAGCATCAAACTGATGTTGAATAATATCTAAAACGACCCCTCCCTCGCCCTTCATTCCCTGTATGTACCACTGTCAGCATCCATTAGTCTCTCTCTGACGATGACAGCTCTGAGTCTGAGCACACACACACACACACACACACACACACACACACACACACACACACACACACATATACTCACGCACATGCACACACACACACACGCACACACGCACACACGCCTGCACACGCTCATACACACACACACACACACACACACACACACACACACACACACACACACACACACACACACACACACAGACTGCAGTCTTTATACTCTTCACACAGGAAAAAAAAAAGAAGAGCAGACACTTCTGCACTTTTCTCCAAGTAATTGCGCTGTTGTGCAGGTAATTTCTCTGACCCAGATGAGTGTTCAGAGGAACATAGGTGCAAGTACTGTAAGGATCAGTATATGACTCAACCAAGCCGGATTTAGACAACAGTGTGTGAATGAGGGGACCGAGCTGGGCACGGCCAGACCTAATTCTCACCCTCTTTGTAGAGATGACAGCCTCTCTGTGGGTGCGTGCGTGCGTGCGTGCGTGCGTGCGTGCGTGCGTGCGTGCGTGCGTGCGTGCGTGCGTCGTGCATTCGTGCGGCATGTGTGTGTGTGTATGTGTGCCTCTGTGTGTGTGTGTGTGTGTGTGTGTGTGTGTGTGTGTGTGTGTGTGTGTGTGTACCTGCTGAGACAAGCCTGCTCCACCCCCGAGCCTTGCTCTAGGTCAGTTATGATTGAATAACTACAAAGAGAAGCTTCATCATTTACAGCACACAGCCAAAGGACGGGGGGGAAAAAGATCAAAAACAGAACAGCTTGTCCTCATGTTTGTCCGAAACTCTGTTGAGCATTATTTTTGAATTCAATGTATTCTGAAGAAGAAACTTATTCAAGAGATGTTGATACGTCAGCCAGATGTTTGTGATAAGTGATATGTGAAATACATTACGTCTACACATTGACAGCGTGATTCATATCAGTGTCTCACCTGTGTCATTGTATGTCTAGATTTATGCAAACAGAAATATATTCTGAGATAGTCTCATTGGGTTAATAGCAACCAACATTCTGAAAGGGATGCCCATAAGCTGGTCTCTTGTTATATCAGATACAGGTGTGAAAGAGATTATCCTAATTGTAACCAAGATTCCCTGCGACTAGAGCACTAAGGCTTATCACATATACACCCAGGACTTATCTCCTTTTTAGATAATCCAGTTGCTACCAAACATTTGCAAGCGACATGCTGCCTCCAGTGGACGGTGTTACAAGCCTAAACTTAAACCTGCTTTGTTTCGACCAGACTCATGCTGGGAACACACTGTAGGACTTGTTGTTAAGTTGTTGTTCAGTTGTTAAGATGATGAATATGCCACACTATGCAATTTAACAGAGTTATAGTCTTGACGTTTCATGGTCGTTGGAGTGTCCAGACTAACGTAATGCAATTGAAGCTGACATAATGCAATTTCAACAAGATAGGCAAACCACCTACAGGAGCAGCTGGCTGGGCCCATGTGCAATTTGGGCAAGACAAAAAAATTCTGGCAGCTTTTTCATTGCAATTGAATTACATTTCTCATGCAGCTGATGGTCATCACTATTGTTCTCCCCGCAATCCCCTGCCTTCCTGGTTCACTCTCTTTGTGTGTCATATAGAGAGTTTAGCCTTGGCATTGCCACTCAATTCTACCCCAGGGCAGCCAGTGCATGGTCGTGTGTTGTTTTGTCTTAATTCGGTCACCTCTCTCTGTAACGTCTCAATCTGTTCCTTAGTTTATGCTTGTCTTTGTTTCATGCTATTCATTTATTATTTCCTGTTTATTCTTGTGTTTCCCACCTGTGTGATTGTCTACCCTGCCCTGATTGGCTTCACCTGTTCCTCATCCTCCTTCCCTGTGTATTTAGTCTGTGTGTTCC
>NC_139673.1:12695425-12790425 GCF_951799395.1 Argentina silus | reverse complement strand
TCCTCTCCTACCCCTTTCTAAGTGATGTCAGAGAGTCATGGAGGGCACTGCCTCCCTCTACCCTCACAGATGGCCATCTCATCTCCATACCAGACCCCTTATCCCTGACATGCTCTCTTAAACCTACCTGCTGGTAGCATAGACTAAACGGAACATGATCTTGAAAGAGTATGTGTGTGTATGTGTGTGTGCGTATGAGAGAGCGAGAGAGAGAGAGAGAGAGAGAGAGAGAGAGAGAGAGAGAGAGAGATAGAGAGAGGCAGTGATGGAAGGAGAGAGAGAGAGAGAGAGAAAGAGAAGATCCTGACATGCCCCTATCCTGACATGCCCTCCTAAACCTACAGTATCTGCTGTTCAAAATGTCAATCCTCATCTGAATAAAAAGTTCTGCATTGAATTGTGTGAAAGATCTTCCGATGCTGGCCGTTATTTTAGAATAGGAATATACTCCAATAGAATAGAATTGAATTGAATGGGTTAGTAAACAAAGCTACAATGCTGTCTACAATAAAGACAGGTCTTGGTAGGCAGAAGCCTTATGTGGACTAAGCCTGATTTATTCCATTTACATTCTCATCAGTACATTCCCAAGGTCAAACATTTGCACTTTCAAGATATAGGAACTTTCACAGTATTGTCTCAAATGGTTCTGTCATTGTATCATCCATCACTGTTGGTGCTTTCACTCAAAATCTCAGAACCATCTCCCTATGAGCGCTGTATTGCTCTGTGGTATGGCTTCAATTCACACCTCATACCAGATAGAGAGAAGATATAGATATGTATCTCGGCTGAGAAGCTTTAGCTATGATATTGTTGGAGGGTTCGTGGTCTTAATCCTGGCCTATCAGCTTTAGCCATTGTGGTGTTGTTAGGTTTGTGATTTGTACTGTGTATCGGCAAATCAACCGTAGCTTGTATCCTGGATTCATAGTTTGTATCCTGGCCTATCAACTGGAACTATGAGAGTGGTGTTGGGTTCGTGGTTTGAGGCAAAGACCAGGTGATAGAGGGATAAGATGGTAATAACACAGTCATAATTCAGATGAACAAAACAATCACTATAACATCGATAATAATGAAAAATGACATGTCATGACATGATGTTATCAGGTAGGCATGAGAGACATGCAGCTCAGGAGTGGATGCAGGCAGGTGAAACTGATTGGACATCGTTGGCTAGCTGAATAGATATGTAGACTAATGTTATTAAAGAATATTAAACATTTCTTAATCCATTACTTTCTAACTTTAGATGTAAGAGTCTCTAAAGCAGTGGCTATGGCTGACCACATGTACAGTGTACCCCTTATTATATGTATAAGGACTTATGGGAAAACAAAGTGATGTGGATAAGGGTATGAAAACATGTGTTAGTCTTCTTACAGTTGAGTACAGATGCCATGGTTCCAGGGAGCTTGAACCACTGCAGTAATTGGTCGAACAGGGAGCACTTCTAGATGTCCTGAGGTCCCCCTTCTCCTCTCCCAAAATTTTACAAAAAATAAGATGATGCACATTTCTGTAACCAGGTTTTAGGTGGAATATTTGTAGTGAGACGAACATAGGAAAAAATAAAAGACTCTAGAATGAACTTTCCATCTGGCGTAATTTGCATTAGTGCAAAATGCCAATTCTATGAATATTAATTGTTTTAAACGGTTACATGCTAATTAAATTTCCTGGGCCACGAGGGGCTGATGGCCAGTGAATGCAAAAATAGACTTTCACTCATTTTTTAAAAGCCACCTTTACCACTGCGTGGGTGGTTAGAAACCTCAAACAGGCAGAGAGCAGATGGGATTAAAGTGTGTTCAGCCCCTTTTCCCTCCTCTGTATCCCTCTCTTTCTCTCTCTCTTCACCTCTCTCTATATATCCTTCTCTTTTCTCTTCACCTCTCTCTCTCTGTCCCTCTGTTCCTCTCTCTCTTCACCTCGCTCTCTCTCTCTCTCTATTCCCCTCTTCCCTGCTCCCCTGTCTGCACACCTTCAAGCCCAGAGCCAGAGCCCAGAGCAGCCTTCCCTCTGCTGCAGAGCCTCTCCGGGGTTCCTCTCATTCTGTTCCAGCTCCTCTCAGCACAGGGAACTGTCAACACATTCCCAGGCCACTACAAAACCACCATTGCTGTGGCAATTATGCAAAGTCATGCATTTGATTATGCAAACCTGGCCAAGGCTGTCGTGCTGAAAACAAAACTGTTATCATATAATGATGGGTGAAGTCAATCAAACCATGCTCTGACAATGTATTTAATTGCAAGGTAACAGTAATGAATATTAATGCTCAAATAGGACTGTACTAGGCAAGTTTAGCATGGCCTTTATGTCTTAATACTGTGCCAAGTTTCGCCGCATTCAAAAGAAGTGGGCTTACTTTCAAAGTTCATGTTTCTAGTTCAATGATCGTAGGAGCATGTTTTACAATTTTATAGCTGCTCCTGACAGTGAACCTTTGTTCAAGAGAATGGGGTAGAAGAGGAGAGAAAGAGGCAGATCGAGAGAGAGAGAGAGAGAGAGAGAGAGAGAGAGCGACATGAAGAGCTCCTTTCTCTACCCTCCATCTATCCATTACTCTACCCCCTATCTCTTTCATTCATCCCTCCATTTATCCTGATTCTATCCCTCCCTCTATCCCTCCATTCCATCCCCCCGACGATCCATTCCATTCCTCTATCCCCATCGTCTCCATCCACTCCTCCATCTTTGTCCCCCTCTCTGTATTTCAACCTACCCAGACCCACTCTCAAGGAGGTGTGTGTATTCTATCTATGACTCTCCTTAAAGAGGTGTCTGTAATTTGTCTCTATGTCTCTGTAACCCCCCTGACGAGAGGCACTCTCCTGTAAAAGGTTTTGCACCTAAGGGAGCTGAAGCCATGATTGTTCACAACCCTCCCCTTCCGTCTGAGAAAAAAAAGCTTAGATGGAATTTGTACAAAAAGAATGACTCACACCCATAGATCATGACTTTTAAATCTTTAATAAGCTTACTGCTCTGTGTGAATGAACGTCATGTCCTCCCGAACTCCTAATGTCACCCCTCTGGGATAATTAATAGAAACATTAGCCTGAGTGATTTAGGACGGAGAGACATCAGTCGTCTTCAAGAACGTTCCAACTCGAGGTGTCCTCAGCAACCTTGTTGACATGTGAAGAGTCTCTATCTCTCTTTCTCTTGGGACACCATTTTGGCAGACGATCAAGACGGCTTGTGGCAGAGACTTGGCTGCAAATGAGTGTAAAAAAAAAAACTTCTTCCAACCAAAGAGCATGTCACCACATACAAATTGAACAATATCCAGAAGAAGCGCAGCTAGATATCCGTCTGATAACCCCCAAACTATTTTTAAAAAATCAGTTTCTTTACAATCATACAATTACATAACCTCTTGCTTTTTTCTAACCTTCTCCGTAACCAGGGAGATCCGTCCTCCCATTCTGATTCTATGAACGTATTCTGTCTGAATCATTATGGGCTGGCGACAGGCGTCTTAGGGTTAGGGTTAGGGTTATGTGGATGTAGTAAAAAGTAGTGTTTTTAAAGCAGTAAAAAGGTGAGGTCATCTTTAGGGAAGGGTTTGCGTAAACATAAGTTGAAAAGGTTGTTTTTTCTTCTCTCTTTTTACCACCACTCTAGACCTTGTGTCTTCAAAAATAATGAGACCCTCTTAAAAAATGCAAGAGAATGAGAGAGAGAATCAGGGAAAGAGGGAGGGAAAGGAAGAAAGAAAGAAAGAGGCTGCTAGCAGGAGAAGAGCTGAATCTCACTATCCATATACAAGACATCCACATGGTGGAAGGATGGAAATCCTCAACTCCAAATTATCACAAATCACACCTCTCCTCACTCTCACTAATCACCTACACCTGCAATCAATCAAGTCAGCAAGCACCAGCACCCCTGCCATTACACCTGTGCACATATAATTGCTCACCTGTTGCTGTGTGGGCAAAGGGGTCTTTTACTTATCCACTGCGTGGGTGAAACCAAATGTGTGTTCTGGAGGTATAGTATTTGTGCAACAGAGAATTTAAAGTCAGACTTGTTATTTCTCTGCTTTGAAACGACAGTCGTCAGGAAACGCAGTGTCTGTTGTTCACCTCTCGAACACCCACAAGTAAGTTTCTACAGCTCAATATGAGCTGTAAAGTTGAACAAGAAACATCTCTGATATAGAAACATCTCTGATATAGAAACTAGAACCATCTCGGAAATCCTTCATAGGGCCTGTTAAAAATAATGACATGTGCTTCACCAGTCTACCTCTACCAACTTTGTCATTTGGAGCCTAACCGTGTTTGAGCTTTTTAAAACTTGACCGTGAAGCTGGTCTCGTCTGTACCAACCTGAACTGGCTCTGTACACAGACAGCCTGAGGGCAGCGGCGGTTCAGACCTTGGAGTAGCCGGTAGAGTTCAGTATCAGTGCTACTCCCCTTCTGGTTAGTGTGAAGGGCTGGTGGTTGAGAAAGAGAGAGAGAGAGAGAGAGGTAGAGAGAGAGGTAGAGAGAGAGGAGGGCGAGTGTAGCGTTCTCTGCCTGAGCGTCGATGGCCGGACTCTGCTATGCTCATTAGATGTAGCCTTTGAGGGGGAGGCAAGGACGGAGAGAGGGGGGGGGGGGGGTGGTGGAGTCCGAGTAGCTGGGGGGCATGGAGCTAGAAGCAGGGCATTATTAAAAACCATCTGCTCTGCAGCAGACTGCGAAGGCTAGCTGGACACAGCCAGCCCCTAACAGGGGCCTGTGTTCCGGACGCCCTGAGGCAGTTTTGAGAAATGTGAGCATGCCTAGAGGGAGAGAGAGGGAGTGGTGGTGGTGGTGGTGGTGGTGGTGGTGGTGTGGTGGTGGTGGTGGTGGTGGTGGGGGGGGACATCACAGTGTTTTGATGTAATGGGCCATTTGTGTGTGTGTGTGTGTGTGTGTGTGTGTGTGTGTGTGTGTGTGTGTGTGTGTGTGTGTGTGTGTGTGTGTGTGTGTGTGTGTGAGGACATCCACACATCAACCCTAACTGAACAAACAAAAATCTTCACTTCACAGAGTGTTATCATCATCATTTCCTCCGACATTTTCTCCTTCAAGGCGGCACAAACTATTTCCATCCTAGCGTATATGTCAGGATTGTTTGTTCTGCTCACTTGATTTCTATGCCAAGAGGGGAGGTGACCCGTACACACGAGACGAGACGCAGGGTGGGCTGTATGAGAACGACCATTACTGGCAATCAGTTTGCCTGTTAGTGCACAAATCATCCCAACCTCTTATCCCTTAGCCTAGTCTTGGTCATCCAAGCATCTTGACAACTACAAATAATGTAGTTAATGTAATTATTTACCCAACGAGACCTCCTCCTGTTGGTTACTCTTCTTCTTCCAGTTGATTACATGTAGGGCCCACTCCGGCTGCTGTGGCAACTGGACCTAATCAGCAAGCTGCTTGAGCTTGTGAGGGAGATTTATTTTGTTTTATTTTTCTGACGTCAGACATTTTTAAAAGCTTGACGTGGGACCTCTTAGGCTGCGTAATGACACAGCTTTAGGGGATTAGTCATTGTGACGGTGGATCAATATTGATAGTAAGCTAGGCAATATTCTTCCTAGCTTGTGTGCTTTCTTTCTTTTCCACTGAGGCATAATTTTTTTCTGTTTCAGCCAAGTGACCCTGTTTCTCCCTCTTGTCCTCTTCCGGTGTTGTAAACAGACAGTAATGGCCGTCTGTACTTCTGTTCCCCCTCAGTGGTTCTTCACATTGTTCGACAGCTTGGCTTGACGGCTCTGCCATGTGTGGGTTAAATTGGTGAAGTTGAAAGCCTTTTGCAGCACTGTGGGGCCAAGGCTGACAGAATCCTCCATTTTCCCTTTGCCCCCAGGCGGTGAGAGCTAAGAAATAAGGTTAAAGCCGGGGCTGGTAGAACAGACTAAACGGAACATGATCTTAGAAAAAAAAAAGGGAGAAAGAGAGAGAGAGAGAGAGAGAGAGAGAGGAGGTCGACAGAAAGAAGAGACTAAAAGGTAAAGAAGGCTTTTCCAAATTAGGCAGACGGTGGCCTTGTTCCTGCAAGGGTCTGGAGCAGGGAGATAAACCTTGTGAACCAGCAGCTCCCTCTCTCTGACACTGGCTGTCAGGAAACTCTGTCATGGCACACATCACCTCTCAATGCTAACAGCTAACGCAGGCCTCTGTGTGTCCAACCCTGTTCTGGCTCCAGGAAGAAGCTTATTTCATTGTGGCTATTGACTCACAATGGGGAAAGCAAATATAACTGGAGAAAACATGTAAATATATCTTCCTGTTTGAATGCAGCCCTTATATCATCAGGTTATTTGACTGAGAATGTAATCCTCATTTGCAGCAATGACTTTGAGAAAAGTTATAGGGGAGAGGAGCCGTGAAGGGGCTACATAGATGACTAGAGTCTCAAACTCAAACCACAAATGATTTTGGGAAATCCATCAGGGGAGGCTGGTGGAGGCAGAAATCAGAGGACAGGCTCATTGTAATGCATGGAATGGAATAAGGAATGATTTCAAACATACCATTCCTCATTCCATTCCATGCATTACAATCAGCCTGTCCTCGGATTTCTACCTCCGCCAGCCTCCTCTGAAATCCATATAAGTTGGAACAAGGTAAGGGAACTTTTGATGATCTTTGAATCCACATAGGGCTTGTATTACCTGTGATAGGCTTGGAGGATCACCAGCCAAAACAAACAAACAAACAAACAAATAAACAAATAAAAAGCTAGAGCGAGCAAGCTCAGAGTGGTTTATTGAACAGGAAGACTTTGATCCCCTCATATTGTCATCTACAGGACCCAGGAGGGCTGATAGCTAGTCGTCCCAGGTCCTGCCTGAATGTAATTGGCTGCTGATAAAACTGGGTAACGTCTATCCAATTTCAGGCAAGGAAGCTCTCTGCATGATACACTTACAGGTGGAGGATGAAGAAAGGGGGGAGAGAGAGAGAGAGAGAGATGGAGAGAGAGATGGAGAGAGAGATGGAGAGAGAGAGAGAGAGATGGAGAGAAGGGAAGATGAATAGCTCAGCGCACAAAGGGACAGGAATTAATGAACAACAATTACACATCACTGAGCATCTCACTCAGGTGCATTCGCTCTTAACACACTCCTCATTCTGTCCTTTTGATTGGCTGCTGCTCTTCAAAGGCGACGCCTCTTCTATAAACCCACAGTAAGAACATGAAAGGGAGAGTTGAGCCACTCAATGAACTTGGAGGCTCATTACATCATCAACCTGACTGAGGACTGAGAGGGAGAGCATCGATACAGGCTGAACAATATTTAGATTTCCACACAGTGGAGATTTTTGTTGCAATTGCAACAGTGACTTTTCCTCTAGTCCTCACAAAACACACGATACAGAACAGTCCCGTTCAATACAACAACAGTGGAGAAGTTGGTGGTGTCGGACAACTGTTGATAACCAGCTGAGATGCATGAAACAGTAGAAGAGTCGGTTGTGGATATGAGCGTTTCTCAGAACTCGTTCTATCAATCAATATCATCTTTTTGATGAAAATGTGGAGGGTGCAGTGTGAATTCATAGTAGCCCAGCAAAGCTATTGTAGCAGGAGTCCAAAGTGAGTGTGCTAGGGAACCCTGTCAGTGCATCGGTCAGATTTAGAGCCATGGTGCACACAAATTTCCTGTTTCTTTTCGGGTTTTAAATATCTAACTTTAAACACCGTTTTTTGTATTGAATATGTCTTCAACTCATCAACAGTCTGCATGATTAGTGAACATTATAGAGGTAAAAACGTTACTTTAAATACTTTAAAAATCAGCCTGGTGACTTGGAGTGGCCAGGCCCCACTCAGACATACAGCCCAGTTAGCACTTAAACCCAGTGGGGGGATGTATAGGGGGGAGCTGGCTGAATGCGAGAGAGAGAGAGAGAACTTTATAGGGATGGAATTAAAGGACTGAGAAAATGACATCAATAAATGGAAAAAGAGCCAGCAAGAAGGACAAGCAAGAGAACAATGAGAATGGGATTGAGAGAGAGAGAGTTAGAGAGAGAGAGAGAGAGAGAGAGAGAGAGAGAGAGAGAGAGAGAGAGAGAGAGAGAGGAGGAGAGAGGGTGTGAAGAAAAATGTACAGAGAGGAAGAGAGAGAGAGAAAGAGATAGTGTGTGTGTATGTGTGTGTGTGGGAGAGAATTGAGGCACCATATGGTCCCTGAAACATCTGTGTGCCCCAGGGAGTGGCAGGGACTGATGGAGCTGCGTTACTCCAAAGGAAAATATATTATTATGATTGAATAAATAAATAACGTGTTAAGTCATTTAAAGTCATCTGATGCACTAAAAGGTTTGGAGAGGGTTTCATAGCACATCTGTCTCAATGCAATATTGCCTTCCTGTCCTTTCTGATATCTCTCTATCACAAAGACAACAACAGTAACTTAATGTTATCTGATGTCATATCATCAACGTTTGGATCAATGTGCGCACTTGTGTGTATGTCTTAAGAGGTGGGATAAGTCACTTTGTAGATGCTTGCTAGCAGGCGGTCTGTTTTAGAAAAGAGAATATGTAATTCAGGCTGAGAACCACACACAGAATAATTTGAACTCATGAGAGTTGCCTCCAGATAAATAGACAAACACTGGAGGCAGATGAGGGGTCATGTTAGGTTCATTACGTGTGTATAAAGTTTCATTCCAACATTCCGACATAACCATTTGCAACTTATATTCAACATGTTACATTTAACATTGCAACTAAAAAATAAAAAAATAATCATGATTGACTACAAGTCATTTTATAGAAAAGAAAGTCAATTTTTGAAGATGGTGGATTTAGCTTTTTGCAACAAAGCTTTTCATATCAGCAGTGTTTCTGTCTCCATTCTCCTGTTGACATCAATCCTGACATGTTTGCACAATGGAGGGTAATAACAACGGCCATTGTGACAATCGCTTCAATGAGCTTTACTATTGATCTCACAGGGACAGAACACAGCAACCCCCACGTGGTAAATTAGTTTTGTTCTTTGTTATACTATTGATCTCAGAGGGACACAACGCTCCCCCCCCCCCCCCCCCCCCCCCGCACCAAGTAATGCTTTCTGTTTTTCGGATAACCACGACAAATAGACAAGCGTTATCATCTCCCCACGTCTGATTCCTGAGAGGAATTATCACAGGAAAAAAAGGAACAAAATGGCTTCCTTCCTTTTTCTTATCCACCCCAATGAGTTCACATTCATCAATGGAGGAAATTGCAATGAAAGCCTGACAACTTGTTAATAGGGACTTTGCAGGAGAATAAAGAACATCTCAGGAGGTTATAATAAGATCTCATTATTCAACAGACTAATTTAAAAGAGAAGCAAATATTGGTGTTCAATGGCTTGTTTGTAGTGTTTTTTCACCGTACGTGGTTGAGCATGCTTTTTCAAGCTGCGGCAGAGGCAGTCAGTTCAATGGTTTTAATTAGGCGTTCGGAAAAAAACAGGGACTTCTTCTTACGGTCCAAATGGTGACAGCAAAACAACGTTGTTAATTATTTTTGCAAAGTTTCAAAGATTCAGTTGCAATTTATGAAATTCTTCCTCCCCATCCTCCACATATCCAAAGACCTTTTGCTGTATCTTGTTGAATACAATCTATGCATATGTATAGATTCATGTTGTTTGGCTTTCTCAATATGTTTATTTTTAAATCTTTTTTATCTTTAATCATAATTTTGTGTTATTCCGAAAAAGTAGATTGTCTTGATGTTCGAAATTATAATGAGATTCTTGTTTCTAGGACACCAGCGGAAATGAGTCTTTAGTCTCAGTGGGATATTCCAAGTATTCATCTGTTTTTTTTCTTCTTTTTTTTCTCCTTATTTGGATCTAATAACGAAGGAGAAGAAGATGATAGACAGGAAACAGAGAAACAAAGGAGATTTGAAGAAGCTTCACTGGAGAATTAAACAGCCCCAGTGAGGAATTGTACTAAACCAAATCTTGACAGCACAACCCAAAATGCACACACATACAACCCCGGCTGGACCTGAATCCACTAGAACCTTCCTCTATAATTCAATTAGGTGAGGCTACAACACTGGGTTAAACTTGTTTTGAGATTCCATTCCTCAGAAGTTGTGGAAGAAGGTCAGAAGTTGTAGTTGAATATCAAACAAGAGTGGAAACTGAAGAAAGACCAAGCGCCAAAGGATTAAAAGCTTACTGTGTTTTAAACAAGTTAACAGTGAGGCATCGTACTGTAGCTCGCTCCCCTAAACGCATCAATATCCAAATAGAAAAACTCACGCATCCTTCCAAGGTGTTTGGCCACACAGAAACGCAGCTCATATCGATTTGATCGATGAACCAGAGGGAGGTGTGTGATTGAAAAAGCCTCAGGGTGGCTCGAGTCCTCGGGCTAAAGATGCAACATATGTGAGATATTGATACGTCCATCTGTGAATTATGAAGAGGTAATGGAAAATACCTAACAACGGCAGGGCATTCTGGTTGAGGTAGAAATCGAAAGGCAATTCCTCAGTCCATTCCATGCATTACTTTGAAAAGTTCCTCTACTTTGAAACAAAATAACAAATTCTCCACACATTACAAATTGATAATATGGTTAAAATAACATACTATTTTCCTCTTCATAAGCACAATTTCCTTTGCCTTTCAAGGAGTAATAATTATAATGCTAATATGCTTATAATGTGCATTCTCACTTTTAAACCATTCATAAACACTTTATAAAGAGAACTTTACTTTTAAGTTTGACCATATTCATCTTAGGTAATAGTTGAAGCTGAAACATGGCTGAGAAAAGCTCATCCGTATTAGCAGGGGGGCTGTGGGGTCTGCCATCTTGAGTGTCAGATGGAGAAGCCACCGCTCTCACAGTGCTAAATGGAGGCTTCACGTGGAGCTGTAGAGGAGCTGTATCCCTGCTCTGTGCCCCTCCCGGAGAGGAGCCTTCTGTCTGCAGTTAGCCTGTTAGAAAGCACAGACGTGATGGAGTGGATAGCACTGCTCGGGTCCTCCCATCTTCTCTCATAGCCCTTACCAAAATGACCGTAGTGTACAGTATCCAATGATTTCTCCTGAAAGACTGTAGCAACCGATTGCAGTATTCCAGTATGTAGCTTAGAAAGAGCTAATGCCCTTGGCTTACACAGTCAGTACAAATCAGTCACACTACCAAGACCTTGTTTTAATATCACAGTTAATATCACACTTCTCTCATATCTCCATCTTAATGGGTTACTAATTCATATACTGCTTACACTGCACTACTTATACTATACTGCACTACTATACTGCGCATATACTGCACTACCTGTATATACTGTTCACACTGCACTTTTCTGCTTTTTTGCACTTCTGGTTAGACGCTAACTGCATTTCGTTGTCTCTGTACTTGTACTCTGCACAATGACAATAAAGTTGAATCTAATCTAATCTAATCTACTTTATATCTGAATACAGTTTTTTTTCGATTACTTGAGTACATTTCTTGAAACAGTATTAATCTTTTCAAAACATAGTGTCTCATGTAAAGAGTTGTGTTAACTGTTTTGGGAAGAAGTGCTTAATATTTGCATTTTGTGTGAAAGGAATGAGAATTCTATAAATGTTTTGCTGCAAATCCTCCAATTCTATTATTATCTATTATTATATTACTCTATTCTATTATTGCTGTTGTCATTGCTAATATTCCAAAGACCCAATAGTACCCTGGTGAGATGACACATGTCGTCTCAATACTAATCACATATTCAAGAATTCCTAAAGAAACCCAACTTCTGCCTCGCACCCATCCCCCAAAGCAAATGTTACCACTGCGCCAGCAGAATTATTAATCGCATCGGCTCAAATATTTTCCCTCTCGCTCTCCTGCAAGGCCCCCCCGTTCATTTCTATGGCAAGCACGAGCTGCCATTTGCAGACAGCAAGAGCAAATGTTAATTTGCCCTGTGTGTATGCCTGTAGAAGGGGGACCCATTGGGCCGAGAGCTAACAGCTGAGAGAGGGAGGTCATTGGACTGGGGTATTTACATAAGGTAATGTAATTGAGTTGTGCCCATAGATGCCTCCCTATACCTCAGTACCCCCTGGGTTAGAGAGAGAGAGAGAGAGAATGTGTGTGTGTGTGTGTGTGAGAGAGAGAGAGGAAAAGTGAGAGAAAAAAATATGTGTGTGTGTGTGTGTGCGTGTGTGCATGTAAGGGTGTGTAACAGTATTGGTCTGTGAAGCTTTAGTGTCACAGCAAGCCTTTGCCCTACTTCCCTCCATGGCTCCAGCTCTGGGGAGCCCCAGTATCCACGTACACTTAATCTGCCCCTTGATGATTTGACAGTTCACTGTGCCTCACTTCCTTCAGGGTACAGGCACACGCTAGGAGCTTATCCACTGAGTGCTGTGAACCTGTCCAAACCCCAAAATGGAGCCAGTGTATACAGGTACATGTTAATAGAACGTCACTCCACCTGACCCACTGCAGAACATCTGAGGCATAATATCCTATGGTATGAATAGGCGGGAAATCGAACAATTGCAGACTATAGACACACATTTATGCAGTAGCTCTTTTTCACATGAATATATCATAGAATTATTGTAGACTCCTACATAGCCTCGATACTTGTGGACACCTAGAGGAACTTGGAACGGTTATTGTGCACTAGTATTCTAGAGTTTAGGGTAGGGTCGTCCCAAGGATCCCACTTAGCATCTGCACTCTGGCCATAATCATGAGAAACCATGCTAACAGGCTTAATCACATTAGTGACCCACAGAGTGTTCAGGTTGGTCTCACAGCCTGTGTGGAAATGAAGGTCAGTTAGAATCTCCAAAACTGCCAACTGCTCCAATCAGATGACAGTGGGAGGTTCCTGATAAAAAGGTAAGGAAATAACAAGATACTGTAACAGTTCAATTACCCCCCCCCCCCCCCATTTTCAGCATGGGGTTTGGATCTGAATGAGTGGAACAGGTGGTACTAGTAGAAATTAGAAACGCAGCAAGCTTCTTCACGTGATAAGAGACTTACTGTTATTGCATGAGGCAACTGAGTAATGCAGTCTTTGATGATGAATCGACCTTATTATTTTCCTCCTTAAAAAAAACAGACAATTGAGATTTATTGGAAGGGATTTGAGACGATGGGAAGGCAAATTGGATCATCAGATTTTGTGTATCCATACTCTTTCAGTCACAGTAAAGTGGAATGGATAAGGTGCTCCAAAGAGCAGGTACTCTCCATTCGTGGGTACCTATTCGCTGAAACCCTATTCAATCACGCCTGCACAAGCTGAGGACACTTGCAGGCACGCAGCCCCGCCTCAAAAGGTTCATGCATGGCGCGCTCATTTATTCTTTACACTCTTCACTATCCAAAGCTTACCGTAGGTGTGTTCTTGTAGCTAGCTACAACTTACCTTAACTGTTCCACTGAGAATCCTATGATTCTCCCGTTGTGTTAGGTTATATCTACAGAAGAGGAATAGCAATGCAGATCCAGGTACGGGGACATACTGTACAAGACTCTGTGTGCTCACCTGTGTCTCCAGTACCGGATTGTGCCCGGCCCGGGGTGTGGACCATCAGTGTACACATGCATGTCACCTTTAACAGGCAGCAACCTCTAGTTGATCAAAATGTTCTCCTACAGCCTACAGGGACAAGCTGAAGCTTCTAGGTTGAACTTTTTTTTTGTCTAGGAGTGTAATCCAAACAAAGGCTGTCCTCTTTTAGCCCTTTTCTATCCAGCCTCAGTAATCATTCTCCTCCAACGAGTTGTTGTTGTGATCAAACAAACAGTGATGCTTGGAAAAATGATTGTTGTGCTGAGCGAAGGAGAGAGGAGGAGGAGGAGAGGAGGAGAGGAGGAGAGGAGGAGAGGGAAAACAGGTCAGTGGTTGACATGGACAGATGGGGAGAGAGCTGCACACCACTGTGACCCATATACAGCCCAGTCCAATGCTGGAGCTAGAGCTAGAGCTAGCACTGACACAAACACACATGCACATGCACATGCACATGCACATGCACATGCACACGCGCACACACACACACACACACACACACACACACACACACACACACACACACACACACACACACACACACACACACACACACACACAGAGGAGAGAGAAGATGCTACTATAGTATCCTCATTCTGTCCTTGCAGAACTGCAAATCCTAATCTTGCTTTGTTAAGTACAGTGCAGAGAGTGACCTCTTGAAATATATTAGAATTGGATGACATTTATTAGGGTGACATCATCGCAGAATACAGTTTTTTGTGTGTGGGATGTCTCTGTGTGTGTGTGTGTGTGTGTGTGTGTGTGTGTATGTGTGTGTGTGTGTGTGTGTGTGTGTGTGTGTGTGTGTGTGTGTGTGTGTGTGTGTGTGTGTGTGTGTGTGGTGTGTGCATGTGTGCGTACGTGTGTGTGTGTGTGTGTGTGTGTGTGTGCATGTGTGTGCGTGTCTGCGTACGTGTGTGTGTGTGTGTGTGTGTGTGTGAGTGTGTGTGTGTGTTAAAGGACGGTGAAACTTTGAGCATGATATTAATTACTTTGATTTGAGGACAGTGATTGAGTCCATGGATTTTAGACCGAGCCAAAGACCATCAACTGTCCGAGGCTAGGTTTGGTTTTCCCAACCACATGGTGGTGCTGGTGGATTGGTGACCACATGCCTCTTTCCCTCTCTCTCTCTCTCTCTCTGTGTAACTTTCTCTACATCTCTCCATCTCTCCATCTCCCTCACTCCCAGTCTCTCTCTCTCTCTCCTGCTCCTCACCCTAACCTCTTGCTCCCTCCCTCTCTCCCAGTCTCTCCCTACCTCTCTCTCTCCCCTTCTCCCTCCTTCCCAGTCACTCCCTCCTTTCTTGTTCCCTCAACCCTTCTTTAACATAATGTGAGATGAGAGGAACTGTTATGGCAAATTAAATGAAATTAAGAGGGAGAAACAGCTTCATTCACCTCTGTCATGTGTGATTTCAGTGCAGTGCTGTTGATGGACCTGTGTGTTGGCCGGGGCCGGGCGTCCATGACAGCCAGCAGCCCTGCAGGGTAATGGGAGAGCTGCATCCAAAATACTGCTCTGAAGCTCCCAGTGTCACCCTCTGTCTCCCTCTCTTTCTCTGCTGTTCATATCCTTCTCTCCCTCTCCCTCTCTGGCCTGTCTGTACCTTCTCTCTCCCCCTTTCCTTCTCTCTGCTGTTCATATCCGTGTTTCTCTCTCTCTCTTTTTCTCTCTCTCTCTCTCTTTCTCTATCTCTCTCTCCCTCTCTCTCTCTTTCTCTCTCTCTCTCTGTCCTGTCTGTTCCTTCTCTCTCTCCCTTTCCCTCTCTGCTGTTCATGTCCCTCTCTCTCTCTCTCTCTCTCTCTCTCTCTTTCTCTCTCTCTCTGTCCTGTATGTTCCTTCCCTCTCTCCCTTTCCTTCTCTTTGCTATTCAAATACCTCCTTCACTCCCCCTGTCTCTCTTTCTCTGCCTCACTCCCTCTCTCTGCTATTCCACTGCCCTTCATATACCTCCGTCACCCTCTCTCTCTCTCTCTCTCTCTCTCTCCCTTTCTCTCCAGCCACTGTCACCATCACCCTCTTCTTTCTCGTCTTTTCATTATCTCTTCTTTGCCACCTTTTCACCTCCATCTACCTGCTCTGCTCTCTGCCACCCTCTCTCTGTCCCTGGCAACTGTCTAATTCTCCGTGGTGCCACTCATGGCTCGCTCTCCACCAGCCGTCCTCCAGTCAAGCGCACATCGCCCTGGCACTTGGGTAAATGTGAGAGCCGCACACAGCTAAGCAGTTATCGCCAGCTTACAGAGGTGTGTGTGTGTGTGTGTGTGTGTGTGTGTGTGTGTGTGTGTGCATGTGTTCATGTATGCGTGAGTGTTTGCCTGCGCATCTCTCTCTCTCTCTCTCTCTGTATGTGTGTGTGTGTGTGTGTGTGTGTGTGTGTGTGTGTGTGTGTGTGTGTGTATGTGTGTGTGTGTGTGTGTGTGTGTGTGTGTGTGTGTGTGTGTGTGTGTGTGTGTCTGTTTAATTTATTTCTGTGTGTAAGGCTCTCCCAAAACAATACAAACAATAACCAGACTGCCTTGTATTATTTCCAGGCCTTTGTTTGCCTCATCCACTTGGGTGTAATTCTTCTGCAGCAATGAGCAAAAAAATGATACAGAAATAACGGCCCCCTCCCCTTCTACCCCTGCCACCCATCCCAAGCATTTCCAGCTACTCTGGAGCCATATCAAAGCCCTCTTTCTTTGTAGTCCCGTTTTTTTTTGTCTTGGTTCCATCTGCCGTTGGGAAGAGGTTGAAAGAAAAGGAGAGGCTGCCCAGCTGGAGGCTCTGGGCCGCTTGAAGGTACCTCACCTTGTAGGAGGACAAGGACAATGCAGTTCTGGCCCTGGGGACCAAGGGGGGATAGAGGGACATGGTCCAGGCCTCACACCCACTGCGGGGAGTCCATGGTGGGGGGACACACCAGGCCGCTAGCTACCCCTCTCTCTGTCCCTTGGTCCTTGGGTCTCTGTGCCAGACCTTTTAAACCGCAAGTCCTGGAGGAAACGAGGTCCAAGAAAGCAAGGAATCTGGCTGTTGAGATGAACCCCCCCCCTCACACACACACACACACACACACACACACACGCACGCACGCACGCGCACGCGCACGCGCGCACACACACACACACACACACACACACACACACACACACACACACACACACACACACACACACACACACACACACTCTCTCCGCCAGTCCTGCAGGTTTGGAAATGAAAGAGACTTGGAATATCTAACAATGCTCTTTTGGCTGCAATCAAAAAACAATAGGGGGTTCCTGATAAAAAAAATAAAAAAAGGTCAGGAAAGAAGGAGAGGAAAGTTCAATTAGTTTCTCCTTCATTCAGGATTTGATTAGCCTGTGGTCTCAAATCTGAATGAGCCAAGCAGTATAGATGAGCCAAGTAATCATAATAAGAAAAAGAACGAGCAACATGGAGTTCTACTGGTAATGCATGCTGCAATTCCATAATGCAGTCTTTGATGATGAATAGAGGGAAAAATCATGGGTAGCTAGTAAGATGTTAGAAGGCTCAGAAGAGTAGCCTAATTCAGAGTGCATTTTTTGTTTTCTTTCAAAAGAGAATGGTCACATATTAATTTTAGTTGTTGAAGTGCGTATTGCAATGTACTTCATTGTGTTGATGATGATGAAAATATTCTTTTCAGAGAGAAGAGAGAGAATCATCAGTGGGTATTGTGTGTGTAAGCTCTGTTATGAAGAACCTGCGTTCTTCTGCACAATTAGACAGTGGCCATTCCAAGGGCACAAAGCTTTCATCATTCAGCACCATCATTCCCCCTCATCTCTTAATATTTATCATGGCCTGGATCATCTGTGTATAAAGTAAAGTATGTTATAGTAAGCCAAGTCAAGGCAAGGCAAGGCAAGTTTATTTATATAGCACATTCCATACACAGAGGCAATTCAAAGGGCTTTACATAAAATAGATAAAAAGGAAAGAGTATAAAAAATAATAAAACAGCATAAAAGACATAAAAAGGAATAAAAGTCACAGTGCATATTAGAGTCAGAGTGCAATTATTAGCAGCAATTTAGTTTCAATTTAAGGCAAAGGCGAAAACATAAAGGTTTTTAGCCCATTTTTTAAAGTAGCCAGAGTTGGGGCTGATCTAGGATCTTCCGGAAGTTTATTCCAGCTATGTGTAGCATAATAACTGAATGCTGCTTTGTAAAGGTGCGGCTGAAGATATAGCAGCAACCCCCCCCCCACACACACACACACATACACACACACACACACACACACACACACACACACACACACACACACCTTCACACATCCCATCCCTCCCTCCCTGCCTTTCCTTTCCTTGCTTACAAGACATCAATGTTTTTATTTTCTACTTGTGCTTCATATTGGGGGGGAGGGCCCAGGAGACCTATTAAGGAACCGAGGGAAGAAAAACACCAGATTTTGTCTGATTCCCCTGTGTTCGGAGTCTACAATATTAAGAACACTTATTGGATCGAGTCCATAGTTGTACAGGAATTTGTTAAGAGAGTGTGTTTCTCTATCTAGGCTATTAAACTACTTACCGTCATTCACCTTCCCCTGCGACTGAGCCTGCCTTCTGTCTGTCTATGACATCAGCACTCCTCATCTGAGAGGGAGCTACCGTACTGTACTGGTACCAGGTGGTTATGCTGCTGTTGTTGCTGTTGTTGTTGTTGTTGTTGTTGTTGCTGAAGAGCTTCCATAAGAGCTTCTATTCAATTAAATGATCCGGATTCACACAGACAACGTCTAGTGCAAAAGGCAATGCAAGTCCCACTCTCTGCAATACTGCAGTGTTTACTGTCACAGAGATCATGGAGGCCTGCATTTAACGGTATCTAACACTGACTGACGTTATGGTTTATTGTATAAGTTAAACAGGTATTTAATATTTTGTATAGCAACTGGTAGAGTAACAATGGTAAGAGGGTTCAATAGCCAGGGAAACATAGAGCCGACGTTAGCTCAATCATGAACGGAGACATTGACAAGACTCACACAATCCATTGTATTCCTATGGTATCATATTGTTACACAGTAATGAATTGAAACTAACACATTGTTAGGTTGTGTGAATCAGCCATCATCTTCTGAAAAACTAAATCACAACAAAGCATGACACTGCTATTAGAACAGAGAATAGAGGCGAACTCAGCAGAGACTTAGTCACCATTTATGGAGCAAAGCTATGGAGACATATTGCTTTTCTTCTTCTCTGCTTTTCATACCAGGCTGCACTTCAGCAGTGTGCATGTTGGAGTTCCAGTATGCTGACATGGCTCTTCTCAGATCCTCTCATGGAACTTTCATGCAGAGTGAAGACATCTGTCTGACCTATAGAATCATCATCATTAGAAATCACGCATGAAATATATCTTGTCTAGTTACAGAACTAATATGTCACATACTGCACATTTAGCTACAGTGAAATACATAAATGATTGGGATACATGAACAAGGCAACTTCCTTGTTGCACTTTGACCTTGGAGAATAACACGAAACTGACCCAAAATCAGAGTCTAGGGGCAGCTTCACCCTACACTAATACAGAATACAACCTCTGACCTCAAAGGTCAAAAGAGGAGACAACATCAGTACTGTACATGACAAATGGCTGTACAGTAGAGGCCCCCTAAGTGCTTCTGGGAAAGTGAGTCAGTCAGATATGATTCACTTGAGTCTTGCTGACTGTTCTTCAGTGATAATGGCTCTTTCAGACAGGGGAAAGAAGCTCAGTCCTGTTTCTAATACAGTTCCACACTTTGCTACACTTTGCTTTACAGTTTCCTATTTACCCCAAATAAACTTAAAAATCACATGATGAAATAGTAAGTCAGTGTCAGAGGTTACTGGAGCCTACTCTCATTTGTAATATAGTACAGTGTATTGCACCATTGTACCTATAGGATTAAGGCTGGTTGGCTGGCTTTAAGTCTGTCAAAGGAACAGACTGAAATCCCTCTCTCACTCACTAAAGAAGTGAGGGAGGGAGAGAGAGAGAGAGAGAGAGAGAGAGAGAGAGAGAGAGAGAGAGAGAGAGAGAGAGAGAGAGAGAGAGAGAGAGAGAGAGAGAGAGTCTCCTTTTCACATCATTCTGCATACAGTACTTAATGCTCATAATAGATTAAATTTCTTTTTAACAAAAATGTAATCTTGATATAGACATATTCAGCTCATGAAAGGCATATTTGTGGTCCTCTGTGGCTCAGTTGGTAGACTCACAAGTCGCTTTGGATAAAAGCGTCAGCTAAATTATATTATATTATATGTTTCCCCAACACCAATTAAATAATGTATGTTATTGGCAGCTTTGGACTTCTAAATATTGTGATTTTGCACTCTGAACCTATTTCCACATATAATTTACCTATTTCCTGTTGTGATCAACCTGTTAATTTGATTAGAACCTATGTTCTGTGGTGTGCTCACTAAGGTAACCGTTTCGCGAACATCACCTAACATCCACTAAGATATAACTTTTTTCTCCTCTGCTTTTTTTATTCGTGCAATGTTTCATATATTATTAATTAACCTGGCCTACAGTATTTACAGTACTGTTGTGACCTTACTAAGCCATCTACAGTGAAGGAAAGTAAAAGTGAAAGAAAGTACATCAGAAAGAGAACAAGGCTATTGTATGGCTCTTCCAGGAGAATTTAAAACATACTATATAGTTTCCAGGTGAAAGGGGAAAATAAGCAAACTTTTAGTTTTTATGCTCTATAAGGTCTGTGTAGTCTCCATATATATTCTGGTAAAGGCCAATAAACTTGAACTCCAAATCTCCAGCAGTATAGATACACACAGTGTCTGTCCATGGAATATTAAAAGCAATAGGCCTACTGTATATGTCCCGGTCATCACATTTCTGTGTTTCTATAGGCTTCCAATGCTGATTGGTTCATGTTTGAGACATTTGCTCTTGGTCAAGCAGCGCTGTCGGTTCTTGGTCGCGCAGCCCTGTCTGACCCGGCTCCCATGCCCAGTTCAGAGCACTCATCCCTGAGTACGAGAAAGCCCAGCAGTAGGCCTCATTAAAACCATCATGCAGTGGCAGCGGAGCAGGAGAGCACTTAGAGAACCACTTATGGTTACTTCTTGTGAGAGAGAGACCCCTGATGGCTTCCTTTGATTGTTACTTTAGCCAAACTAGGGGTAAAGAAGTGGATTGTTACTGTAGCCAAACTAGGAGCAAATCACCTCCACTACACTGTGGGTCATTTGTCTTTAATCAGCTGGAGATGAGGTACAGTATGTCATCCCCAGTGCTTTGTCGCTACCTATGGAGAAGGATTCATAATCATATAACCCTCATAGAAAGGGTAAGAGTTGTCTCTGTGAGTCATATCATATTTGTCATTATGGTGTATGTGTGCTATCAAAAGTGTTTGATACATACACACTTTGTATTAAAGGCTCTGAGTATTCAGTACAGAATTGTTTTATGGCACAGCACAACTATCTGTGTTTCATACTGGAGCCATCTATAATATTTGGTGAGCAACCAAGGGGGAAATTGAGAGAGTTAAAGCAGGAAAAACAAATAACTATAAGAAGGGTGTCAAATGTACCTAAACCATGGAGTCTTATGCCAGTAAAGCAGAAATCAGAACACATCATTGTCTAAAGGAACATTTAGATAGAGGGACATTACTCTTGGGTCATCTCATCGTACAGGACATCAACCAAAACATATTTTCCAGTGAGTAGATACTAGCACTTCACATTCATTGTGTGGAGAGGGACATTTTTTCTGTTACTGAGTATCGCCTACTTTCTCACTACATTAAACTCTCAGAGTTTAAAAAAGTTTCAAAAGTGGAATATAACGACAATGAGTACAGTTGAAGAATTGTTAACTTGAGATCCACTGAGGTAGTTCATTATTACTGCAATTTGTGCTAACAGTTCACTATGTCAATTGTACCGCATATTTTCTCATGTCATGGTCAAGCTTGTGTCGACACCAATTCGATACGATCTCAATTTATCTACAGTATGTGACATTTAGGAATGAGGACTATGTTGAGTGACATGATTCACCTGATATATTCCGTTATGAATAGGTATTAGATTTACGTGTGCATGTTTTTTCCTTCAGGCATAATGATGAAACTCACTGAAAACTGTAGTGAATCTAGTGTAAAGTATGACAGACGGACACACAAACACACACACACACACACACACACACACACACACACACACACACACACACACACACACACACAGTCAACAATGACCAGTAAAATATGTACCTAAAACAGGATTGGGATTCTGGGAGTCTCTGGTTGAGCAACTGAGTCGATCAGAGTTCTCCAATAAAAAAAACAATCCTGCTGCTCTTTACCTAGATCTGTTACCATCTCCTCAACACAACGCCGATACGAAGTCTGCTCGCTTGACTCCATTAATTGTTAGAACAGGACTAACCTCCTGATGAACCTGGCCTCGATCGATTCCCCTCCGCCGTTATGATCATGTTCAGATGGGAAGTCATAACAGGAGGGGTTTTGTGTATATATTCTGCCTGTGCGCTATGAATACTCACAGCGGGGCTCTGCTGTCCAAATAGCTATTGATTAGTAAGAGCAGGTCTGGTCGTTTGGTTTGACTATTCATTTGATATTTGGGCAGGGTCAATATTGCCATGAGGATGATGTGTGGATGATGCAGAGAGAGGGAGAGAGAGAGAGAGAGAGAGAGGGAGAGACTGGTGAATCACTAATCAAGGAAATACAGTTTATTTCATGATATCGACACATGAGATGCATAATATATTATGCCATAACCTGCACACTCTCATTCCTGTTTTTATATACAATTATGTGTCTCGCCATAAATTGATGGCGATAAATGAGAATACACTTGTATTGATGGACAGAAGACACACCTGAGACCCAGTCTGTTTCTCTTTCTATTTCTGACCAATGGTACGGTGAGAGTCCTAGATAGGGTTGGGATGTGGGTGCTATGATGGTTATATACCAGTGACGTGCAGTCAGTGCCTACCCTGCGATAATGAGAAGAACATCCGATTTACACAGCATACTAAATATTAATTTTGCGCATCAATTCAATTTCAAAATACCTGAGTAAATACATATGTCTGATCAATGTTGGGCTCTTTGGATGCTTGAAATAATGAAATTGACTCAAATTCGCTAGCTAGTAGGCAGTGACAGTCAGCGCTCAACTGTACAAAGCGCGCTGGCGGTGATCCTCTCTGCCGTCATCTGCCGTGCAAGCAGGTTTTAAACCTTATCATTCAACATTTGCGTCAAAAACCAGGGGGCTACACTGCCTTTTCACGTAAATGTACATCATGATTGTTGAGTATGTGTCATTTTCTACGCTACGTACGTGCTTTGTGAATTCCACAGCCCCTCCGTCACGATGTCACCATACGTCACCACGTTAACTTCAAAATTTGGAGCGCGCTCACTGGCGATGAAGATGGCTGGCGTTTTGCGTCTCACAAACTTCACAAGGCTAATATTTGAAGAAGAGCGACAGCTTTTAAGTGATGGGAGACCAACACCTGAGCTTACAAATCTTCACCAAAGAAAGGGACAGAAGACTGTGTGTAGTTTTTCCAAGGAGTGGTACGCGAAGAAGGACTGGCTATGGGGCTGTTGCCACCCAGGACAGGCTGTTCTGTTATCGATGTTCGCTGTTCAACACCAGGACACTGTCTAGACGAAAACTGACAAACGGACGAAAACGACCTAAACAACCTGCAGTGTGAGATAGCCACGCATGAGAAATCGGTGGTGAACATTCAGAGCCAGATTGAACATTCAGAGCCAGAAGGATAGACGTTGCACTGGAACAGGGGCGACTGTCCTCTTTGGACCTGTTCTCCATTGAGAAACGCATGCAACTACGGGCGAGAGAGAGGACTTCTACAACGCGGTCATTAAAATCTTCACACAGAACAAGAGGCGCATGGTAAGTAAACAAACACACACACACGAGATGTTGTCTGTTTGCACTTTCTGTTGTTGGCCTACTCATAGCCTTATGAGTGGAGTTTGCATTGTGTTAGGCTGCATATGGTTATTAATGTTATTGGTGCGCCGACACCGTACTACTCACTCATAGCCTTATGAGTGAAGTTTGCGTTGTTGTTTTTTATTATTGCTGCGCCGCCAGCAATGTCGTGTTTTCTAGCTGTAGTCTACATAACTGACACCTGTATGGAGTGTGGGTGGTTGGGCAATAATGCTCCATAATTTCTAACTCTGCATTTCTATAATCCATTGCAGATCATCAGTACCTGATATTCATTTCAATTTGGCTTGATGCGTGTTGCTTCTGATACGCGTGCACTGCGCTCCGCTGTTGCCGGTCATAAAGTTGCTGCGCGGATCAAAATACCTCTCTGATTTGCCACTGCCCACCCAGACTGAGACCCCCACCGCACGTTACTGTTATATAGGACAGGCAAGACACGTTCATTGTCAAGAAAAAGCTACCTGTAAGATTTGACAAGATCAACAAGAGCTACAACATGAACTTGGTTAGGCAAAGTATACACCAAATTAAGTTTGTATTTGGCTGCGAAAAACCAACACGCAAATGATGGAAGAACAATAGATTCAACACAAGACTCAAACAAAATCCTATTTTCATCGCTTCATCATTATTTTTTCTCTCTCTCTCATTCTCTGTCTGATGTTAGTTGAATAGCAATGGCTGGACAATGATGGCAATGGAAGCAATCTCCCTTTACTAAACTAATGTACAGCTGTCTGATTGTTTCCTGTGAGAAATCAAGAGAAACCCAATCATTGAATAGACACACAAGACAAGGTGTGCTGGGAATGACAATCATGCATTCCCCATCACCGTCCTACCCTCTTTCATGTACTTGGCTGGTTACAATGTCTGCCAATGAAGTCCCATTGACCATGCACGTCCACTCTCAACGCTGGCAAATCTGTTTTCCTATGTGTGTGTCTGTAGGGACTCAAAACACTCGAGTGGCGTCCTCCCACTTCTTCGCCTTGACAACACTTAACCTCAGCAGGGGGTCTGGGAATCAGTGTGTGCCTGTGCCTGTGTGTGTGTGTGTGTGTTTTGGTGGTGAATTAGCGGATCCAAATACTAGAATCACAGCAGAACACCAGGCAGGCCTCCTGAGAAAGCCTGAGTAAAGCAGCAAGGATCCAGGGTTTGTCAGTGGAAGAGCAGTAGGGCCTTATCTAAAGCCTGCTGAACAATAAGACTACACATAGCCACATCCACACAAAGCACGCTCTTCAGAGAGCAAGGAGGGGGGGGGGGGGCTGAGGAGGGGTGGAGGCTGAGGAGGGGTGGAGGGGGGGGGCGGCTGAGGCGGGGTGGGGGTGGGGGCTGAGGCGGGGAGGGGAGGGGTGGATGGGGGCTGAGCAGGGGGGGGTGGAGGGGAGCTCAGAGGGGTGGAGGGGGAGGGAGGGCTGGGGAGGTAGGGAGAGGAATGGAGGGAGGGCTGGGGAGGGGGACTCTGAGATCTCTCCAGCATGTTTATGCTAAGGGGGGAAAAAAGACTCAATGATGTTCACGGAAAACGGTCTGTTGGTGTGTTTTGTTTTTGATACAATAAGGACTTTTGTTCTTGTTTCCGTCAGACCAAAAATAGGAAAGGGATACATAACAGAAACAGTCATTCATTCTCCTTCCAGTGCATTAGTATCGCATTGTTAACAACTTGCTTGTTATGTTTTGACACATACAAGAGGGTTGCAGACAAACAACACAAAATGTATTTCTATTGAAACCGACTTAAAGTAGATGTTGCTGACGTTCTCACATGGTTTTAAAGTATTCGCCTCATTTTCTCACGTTTAAAAAAAATAAATAAATAAATAAACGTCTTCAAATGCGATGCAAAGCTGCTGCACTTTTGTGCTCAACTCAGACTAATTTCACCCAAAGCCTTATAAACTCAAATATAGAAACGAGAATAAGGAAAAGGAAAAAATATAGAAATGCAAAAAGCCTACGTCAAAAGTTCAGGACATCCATTGTGCCGAGCGTTCACACTCTATTATTGCTGTGTGGGGTTGGGGAAATACTTAATCCGATACACAGGTTTATAAAATGTATTTTTGTGCTGGGAACGCACGACGAGCATATTGCACATCTCTAAGCCTGGCAGAATTATTCACCCCAGGCAGAGAGGGGAGGGGGGGAGAGGAGAGGAGAGGAGAGGAGGAGAAGAGAGGAGGAGAGGAGAGGAGAGGAGAGGAGAGGAGAGGAGAGGAGAGGAGAGGAGAGGAGAGGAGAGGAGGAACAGCATCTAGGGAGGATTAGAATACAAAATTCAGAGTCAAAAAGAGCTGTTCTGGCTCGACCTTTTAATAGTAGTGTTGTGTAAGGAAGTGGGTTGTGATGGGGGACGATGGACATGTTTAGAGCAGAGGTCACAGAGACGTCT
The DNA here is from genome assembly GCF_951799395.1 of Argentina silus. Lineage (NCBI taxonomy): Eukaryota > Metazoa > Chordata > Actinopteri > Argentiniformes > Argentinidae > Argentina > Argentina silus. Next base: position 12,764,429 of record NC_139673.1, on the reverse strand, counting down.
TCTCATGTCAGTCTCCCCGAATGAATAAATGAATAAAGTATTAATATGAGTAAATTGATGGATAGATGGATGGAGGGAAGGAAGGATGGATCGATGGGTAGATGGATGGATGGATGGATCAATGAATGCAATATTTAATTGATGATTTTATTTATTCAATAATAAATATTTATTTCAAAATACGTATAAAGCATGTACAATGCATTTTCACTCTGGGACAAATGTTGGAAGTTGAAGTAATCAAAGAACATTACTTACATACATACTGTACATCAACTCAATGATTAGATAATTTCATTTATGGCATTTAGCAGACGCCTTTATCCAAAGCGACTTACAACAAATACATTTGAAGAAGTAAATGAATCATCTATCCATCAGTCATCATAAGAAAAATTAATCTATGCTAGGACCAGGGGCTATTGGCAGTCACAATGCTAGAAGAAAGGAAGAATTTTTTTAAGGTTAACTTGTGAACTAACCTCCAGATGTCTTTCGAGAACAACTAGCAGTGTGCTGAAATCCCACTGGCTACTGGGGCAGGAAGAGTTCCACTCAGCATGAATATGATTGGGTAAATCAGAGAAAATGTGTAAATTGCTTCTTGCCTCCACACAACCTGTCTGAGAACGAAGAACATGGTTTGACGATTCAAATAACAACTTTCAGTGACTACTTTGTTCGAAGAACTCTCTTTTATCCAGCACACAAGCCACTCTCGACATCAATTATAGAACTACATCTTCCAATGGTCTCCCTGTATGAGGTATGTCAAACCTAGAGAAATCTAACATCGATTTCCCCTCATATCTAATTGAAGCTAATTTGACTTTCCTTTGAAGTGGATTTCCTTGTCCGAAGATGGGCATACGATCACTGCATTCTCACCACACACACACACACACACACACACTGCAGCTTAGTGTGCTGTCAAGGTCAGTTTGGTCACCCTGGCAACAACGCAATGCATTTGGCGCAACATCAGGCTATTAAATCAGAATGGGGTGTGTGTGTGTGTGTGTGTGTGTGTGTGTGTGTGTGTGTGTGTGTGTGTGTGGGTGTGTGTGTGTGTGTGTGTGTGTGTGTGTGTGTGTGTGTGTGTGTGTGTGTGTGTGTGTGTGTGTGTGTGTGTGTGTGTGTGTGTGTGTCCGCCAAGCATGGACCTTCTTTTTATCTGTAAAAGTGCTGAGCAAGGTAGCAATCGTCCCTAAATGTGTACGAGAGAGGGATAGATAGAAGAAGAGAGGGAGAGATAGAGAGAGGGACGGTGCTAAAAGGAACAAGGTTAAGTGGGTGGGAGGCCCAAACTCTGGTGAACGTCACCGGTCATGTTGCTAGAGGGCCTCCAAAAAACGCCTTTGTTGAAAATCGATCAGGCAATCGCCACAGTCACCTCCTGCATTCACAGATGACCGCTGCTGAAGGCCCCTGAGAACAGGCTTAGCAAACAGGAGAATGGAAAAAAATAAAAAAACCTTCCTCCAACTTACTTTCAATCCACTTAACCTCCCTCCCTCTTTCCTCTAACGATAAAAGCGAGTGTGGGAGAGGGGGAAGGATGCGGGAGAGAGGGGGGAGGTAATTTTGCATCCCATCTGTTGACAGCAAGCAACTCTGTTGTTATCATTCAGTGCCTCCCTCTGGTTTATCTCCCTTGCTTGAAGATAGTGGGTCCACTCCTGTGTGTGTGTGTGTGTGTGCATGTGAGAGTGGGTCCACTCTGTGTGTGTGTGTGTGTGTGTGTGTGTGTGTGTGTGTGTGTGTGTGTGTGTAAAGGCTCCTACAACCAATTATCTCTGTGCCCTCTACCTAGTGTGATTAATATCGCAGGGCTGTCCCCTCTCTGCCCGTGATCAATCACTGCACACACAGAGACCCCAATAGGGGCCTGAAAACAAACACAATACAAACTGATTCTCAAGATGGCCTCATAAGGACTGAGATATATTGATTATGGTTTGGTGTCTTTGACTGCAAGATGACAAACGCACACAAAGGAACAAGGGGGAAGGCAAGGCGTCCTCAGGGAAGGGGGAAGGGGGGATGGGCGAACGGGAGAAGGGGGGGTGGGGGGGGGGGGGGTGTTGTCCTCGATTTTGTCTGTAGTCGATAAGCCGGTGGTGAATTTCATTTTAACAAGATAAACATAGAGATGGGGTTTACTGGCAAACAGCTTAATGTATTCAGCACTGATAGTAGAGGGAAGAGGTCTGGCTCAGCTCACACTCGCAGCAGGAGCCAATGACAAGGCCCTCCACACTGCCTGTTAGAGATCAAGGTCCTTGAGATATATCTGCATTGACCCCCCTGCAGTGTGTGTGTGTGTGTGTGTGTTTGTGTGTCTATACTGTATGCGTATTTGTTTGTTTGTGTGTGTGTGTGTGTGTGTGTGTGTGTGTGTGTATGTGTATGTGTATGTGTGTGTGTAAGCATATATGAAACTCCAGGGAGGGCCCTACTCCTTGTGTTGGATGTGTGCAAACCAAAAATACCGAGCCGAGGACTGAAGGTCAGAGGTTAGGTCGCTGTGATCTACACAGTACAGTGCCCAGTCATCTAACATGTTACGAATACACACTCACCAAACACTTTATTAGGAACATTATACTAATACTTGGTAGGGCCTCCCTTTGCTCTCAAAACAGCCTCAATTCTTCATGGCATTGATTCCACAAGATGATGGAAACATTCCTTGGAGGTTCTGGTCAATGATGACATGATTGCATCATGCAATTCCTGCAGATTTTTCAGGTGCACTTTCAAGCTGTGAATCACCTGTTCTACCACATCCCAAAGGTGTTCTATTGGATTCAGATCCGGTGACTGGGAAGGCCACTGAAGAACACTGAACTCATTGTCATGTTCATGAAACCAGCTTGAGACAACTTTTGCTTTGTGACATGGTGCATTATCATGCTGGAAGTAGCCATTAGATGGGTAAATTGTGGCCATAAAGGGATGCACTTGGTCAGCAACAATACTCAAATAGGCTGTGGCATTCAAGTGATGATTGATTGGTATTAACGGGCCCAAAAGTGTGCCAAGAAAACATTCCCCACACCATTAAACCACCTCCACCATGAGAAGATGTACAGGTGTTCCTAATAATGTGTTTTGTGAGTGTAGATCACCCTTCTCCTTTACACACACACACACACACACACACACACACACACACACACACACACACACACACACACACACACACACACACACACACACACACCCTTAGCAGCCTCTTCCCGAGTCTATATGAGAGCTGAGTGTATGTCAGTAGTGCATATAGAAGCAACTCAGCTTCATTAGTTTTTGTTATGTGCAGGGAAGGTGTGAATATTTCAGAGTGGCGAAGGTGATCAATGGGAGAGGGCATGACTTTTTAATGATGCAGACACTGTGTGTGTATGTGTGTGTATCTGTGTGTGTGTGGGGTGCATTCTAAAGAGGCCTCTTACGAGAGAAATATTTATTGCTATGTGTGTGTGTGCTTGTGTGCGTTTTTGTGTGTGTGTTTCATTCTCCTTCAGCCCTCTGAATCGTAATAGGAACTTCTTGTTCTCGTTCTACGGGAATATTGGATGTCAAAGTTAGCCAATGCAGGCATCCAGCCAACAGTGGTTCTACTTAATGAATGTCCCTATCCATTTTGTTCCAACTCGTCTGAATGACATTTATTAACCATTCAATTCCCTCATAATGGATATCCTCAATGGTTATTTCCTCATATAAAATCAATTAGAGTGTTAAAAAAAACACCTTAATAAGAATGTGGATTGGTCACTTGATGGTCAAGGGATTCTATGTCAAAGTCTTCCCTCTATGTTTGATGCAACCAGAAAAACAAACGATTTCGCCGTCTAAGACTCTTTTGAAGTTTTGAGACAGAGAACAAACTTTTAATCTCTCTCTTTCTTTCTCTCTCTCTCTCTCTCTCTCTCTCTCTCTCTTTCTCTGTCTCTCTCTCTCTCTCTCTCTCTCCCTCTCATGCCCGCTGCCCAGCGCTGCTCTGTTAGGCACGATGGATAGACAGAACGATGTAGGCTTTCAAATCAAAGAATGTTCTAGCTCAACAAAAATATTTCAGCTCTCCCCGGACACAGTGGTCAGACTCTGAATTGGGCTCTTCTCTTCTCGACATGACAGAGAGAATCAGGATAATTGTCTGATTGATTTTCGTGTTCTCCGTTCACTTCACTGAGCAGGGTTTGTTTTGGGATTGCACTGGGAGAGAGTCCTGATACGCAAGGCTGTAGACAGATGCACACACGCACTCACACACACACACACACACACACACACACACACACACACACACACACACAGACCACACACACACACACACACACACACACACACACACACACACACACACACGCACGCACGCACGCACGCACGCACGCACACACACACACAATTGTGTCTGTGCGTGTGTGTGTGTTTCATTGTGTGTGCTTATGTGAGTCAACCACTTCTTTTTTCCCCTCTGTCTCTTTCTGTCTCTTCCACCTCAGAAAGCCAGGGCAGATCACATTAAGTGGGGTGGCCTTGGTGTAGTGAAGCGTCGTCTGGCTGAGTGCTGAGTGAGGGGGAGACTGGGGGCAAGGCATCGCTCTCCTCCGGTCCCCACAGACCAGGGCCGGATCCACAGGAAACAAGGCCGCAGCAGATGTAATTCAGAGAGTTAGACTTCCTCACATCGCTACACCCAGGCCTGTTATATAAACACTGTGCTCTCTGTTGAGGAACAGTATTGTGTGTGTGTGTGTGTGTGTGTGTGTGTGTGTGTGTGTGTGTGTGTGTGTGTGTGTGTGTGTGTGTGTGTGTGTGTGTGTGTGTGTGTGTGTGTGTGTGTGTGTGTGTGTGTGTGTGTGTGTATGTATAGAGAGATAAAGAGAGAGAGCTAGTGAGAGAGAAAGAGAGAGAGTGTGTGTGTGTGTGTGTGTGGGGAGGGGGGGGGGGGGGGGGGGGTAGAGAGTGTACAGTATACAGTGTATCATTAACAACAATGTCGCAACAATCTACTCTGATGATCTTATTCATATTGACTTTGAATCACCTGACTGTACCGTACGTATATGACTGACATGACACAGGTGCCTCTCAGACAGTAAGATCCATGGCAACGGTCTGCTACATCCATACAGCGCCGGGTGGTCTGTAAACCCTTTGGCTCCAATCCCCCCCTCCCCCCCCCCCCCCCCTCAGAGTAAAACACATTAGTCCAGCTAACCCAGTTTGCTGACCTTGCCTTTTTCTTGGAAAGCACTTGGGGTCCCTTCCCTCAGTTTCTTAGCTCTTTTAGAGTCTGGATATTGACTATTAAGACTGTTTTCCCTCTCTCTCAGTCTCTGTCTTTGTCTCTCTCTCTCTCTCACTTTTTCTCTTCTTCAAGTCGCTGCAAGAACTTCCCCAGCCTGCCCAGATGGGAGTGGCATGCAGCAGGCACTCCCCGTCCATCTCGGTCACTGCGGCAGGGGGAGACGAGCCAACTGAGGACTCCATTTGATCCTATCGGACACCACATCTGGAGGTGTTTGCACAGGTAAAAAGAAGGAGCTGTACAAGCGATGAGAGTCAAGGCTGTATGTACACTAAGAAGCTTTGAGCAGTGCCAAGGGGGTCAGGAAGTTTGGGGCCTGACACCACACTGAAAGGATGCTGGTGCACCCTGTATAAACCTCCCATAGAGAATTATTCATTGGGCTATCGCAACAAGAATTTTAGAATGTGAGTTCTCTCTCTTTCTCTCTCTCTCTCTCTCCCTCTCTCTTTTTCTCTTTCTCTTTCTCTTTCTCTCTCCCTCTCTCTCTTTCTCTCCCTCTCTCTCTCCCTCTCTCTTTTTCTCTTTCTCTTTCTCTTTCTCTCTCTCTCTCTCTCTCTCTCTCTCTCTCTTTATACATACATTTTTCCAGCACTTTGGGCCTTTGGAACACTTTGCCCGAGGGGTTGTTGGTTGTTTTGAGGTTAACATTTGGAGTCTGTTGCTTTCAGCATATTTACAGTGGACCACCCCTACACACACACACACACACACACACACACACACACACACACACACACACACACACACACACACACACACACACACACACACACACACACCACCCTCCATGCCCTCAGTAATATCCTCTCAGCTCTGTCTGAACAAGTGGGTCAGGAGGCCCCTGTCTGTCTGTCATACAGCATGCTGCTCACACCACAGAGACAGCGCCAGTGGGGAATACAGTACCACAACCCTCCTTCTGCTTCCTCAGACCCCAGAACAAGCCCTGGGCCTGCCCCCCAGGTAACTCAACAGCCTCACCCCAGAGAGGGAGAGCTCCTCTGAGGGTGGGAGAGGGGGTGGGTCTGTTCCTCCGCCTCCATCCTCCGCGGGGCAGGGGTTTCCTCCCTTCCGCCCTCTTGCTCCCCCCTGCATTCTCTCAAATTCTCCCGGGCAGGAGAGCTCTGTCTCAGAGGGAACTCTATGGTGGAACTGTACTGTACTGTACTGTACTGTACTGTCAGAGCAATTAGGACATGCAGCCGTTCCACACATCAGAGAGAGAGAGAGAGATGTACTGGTGAAAGGTTGCTCATTGGAATATGTTAGTTATGATTTTTAGTTATGATTATGATGCTGATGACATAAATGCATTATAAACTGTGATAATGTTCTGTGCAGACACTATGCCATGTGTATGTGCTTATAGAGGTGTAGTGTATGATTTATCAACATGCAGACATACAATTCATACAGTAAGTGTCACCCTTAAGTTTTCGTATGAATCATCAACATTTATCATCATCAATATTCGACTGTGTTAAAGGTAGAATAAGACTTCTTCAGGATATGCTGTTGCTGCCCCAGTGTTGTGGAGGTGTCTATGGGTTGACAGCGATACAAAGGTCACTTTCACAGGCTTTCAATTAAAAACTGACCTCCCACACAAGCTAAAAACCAACTGTCAAGCATGGGTTTGGATTAGCTCATCATTGAGGGATATTTAAAAAAAAAAAACCTCCAGGAGCATTATGGCCCCTGAGGACCTGACTGGCTAACCACAGAGCTGCCTAGCCTGCGGGAAGAAAGAAATCAACGAGCTGCCCTGGCTAATGCCTGACTGCAATCTGCCTTCTGCCACCTCGCTGGAGGTTGTTTTTTCAGAGGCTTAATTCTGTTTCTGCTTCGCTTGGCCCAGTAATGCCCCAGTCACTGTTTTGTAGCACTAGGGTCCCCAGTGAGCATTTTCAACAGGCTTACTCTCCAGCCTACTTATAGTACACTGTTCACTTGAACAAATGAAATAGTTTAGTTTTCAGGAGAGCCCCACTTAAATGAGATGAAACGTGAGGAAGAAAAGATCTTGCATGAGTAGCTGTATGCAGGGGTTGATTCTGGTGTTAACGTCACACATTTTGTGTTCAGACGTTTAGAATGCATTTGTAGTTTAGAAACTAGCAATAGACCAGTAATGACTTAACAATTAATTTCGATAATCTCCTACAGTTTACTGGTTGAGAGACCTAAATTTTAATATTAGAATGCAAATTATGATGGTGGCAATTAAGCTACCCCATAATGTAGCCTACAGACTAACCAATCTTTACTCAAAGGCTGTATATTTGCTGCATGGCTGTCATGCATTCTGTCAACCTGAGGGCAATACATGATCAATCAATGGGAATAAGTCTCGACTAATCATTGCTGATGATCTTAGCATTTCAGAGAAATAATGTTATTTATGAAGATCTTCCTCATTTCAAACTTCATCCACTGCCTCAGAGGACAATAACGCTTGATTATTTCAATGTCGATTTGGAAAAATAATAATAATTCAAATGATGAAGGCCAACCTTTTACATTTCTGTTGATTTTTTACAAATGTAGCTGATTGTTAGAAGGTAATTACACGTCCAATTAAAACAGAGATAATTGCAGCTTTTGAAATGGCTTCAGCCTAGTTGGCCTAGAAAGCCTAGTTAGGCATCTAATTTCTATATTTACCATAATACTGTACCTTCCTAGAAGGATTTTGAAGAAGAAAAAAACCCATCACAGTAACTAACAGTGTCTAGTGTAGACAATACTTGGGGTTCACACATTGAACATGTGTAAATGAGAAATAATCTCAATATGGCATATAATATAGAGCATATACAGTTAACAGCGGGAATTGAACCCACAACTGTAGTGTTGCTCTACCAACTGAGCCACAGAGGACCACCTCTCTGGATTCCTAGTATATCCTAAATAATGGTTAATAACAGGCTGATGACCTTTAGGTAGGTTTATGCGCCTGCAAACAATAGCATTTACCGGCTAAACCTGTGTCCATGCACATATCAGGAAATGGACGCAGGGGAAGGCAGGAGTCAACTTTGGGGCTAGTGCTAGCATTGTGGTTGAACCAAGGCCTACCATAAATATGCATGGGTCCCCCAATGTAACCTTATGCATAACCTTTTGAAGAAGCACACCACACAGCTATGCATGGATTTACACATTTAGAGGTTTCCCCGGGCAGTCTTCATTAATGCATGAAGCACCTATTCATTACCCACAACGCACCAAGCCACTGGATCTGTGGTAATTCCTATTGCTATTTGCATGTGAACCCCAGTCTTAATCAGCTCAAGGTAATTACTTTGTATGTGCATGTGTGTGCGTGTGTGTGTGTTTGTGTATCTGTGGGTCTGTGTGTCTTGGTGTGTTGAGTTGAATGACCGTAGTTTGCACAGGGATAATTGCATGAGACTGGTCAACTTCACAAATGAGTGTGCCTTGCCTTGCCTTGCTTGCTCAGTCACACTAATACAGCCCCTTTGAAGGTCGTTCTCAGCCGTAACCTGTTACGGTTCAATATCTTGTCGTCACCGGCAGATGTTGCAATTAAAAGATTTCTTGAGGGCTGGGAGCTCGGTTTGTCTTTTTATATTCCTAATTAGCTTTTTTTTTTTAAATAACAAACGTTATTCTTTTGATTTATTATGCATTACATTTAAGTCAAGGAAAATGTCAAAGATGTAATGTGTGTGCGGTTATTGAAACCCATTAATATTCTCGTTAATAGAGGACATAATAACAGATTTACCTGTGGTTCTCACTTCCCCAATACTGAGGTGTGACTTAGGTGTCAGATGATGTGTCAGTACATGTCTCAATAGCTTGATAAGACAGGGCATTTACTAGAAAAACAATACCTTTTCATTTTCAAATGGCATTCCTTTTTTTTCTCCCCTTTTTTAAAAAAGAACAAACTTTTAATTACCATTTGAATGACCATTTTCCCCCACACAGTCCCCTAATTAATAACAACAATGCTATTAAAAACAGATCATTAAAACAATGGTTCAGTTCCTTTTTACTTCTCCGTCTTCATTTACCGGAACTTTTCCAATACCTAATTACTTTCACACACGGAATACCTGAAGAAAACAAGAACGAATCAGAACGTCTAATTGTCTTGAAGTAGGTTACAATCCTTCTTAATTCACTGTTAATCCTCTCCTCTCCCCCAACCAGAGGCGGCTGTGCTGTACATGTATATCCCTGTCGGTTAGGCAGTAAGGTCCTGCCCTGGCCTGCACTGTGTTGTTCTGGTGATACCTCTCCTTATTCCCCTGTTGCCTTACAGTATATGCTTCAGAGACAGATCCAGAGGAGTGCAAAATGAATGCAATGGAAAATCTAATCAGTGTGTGATTTTAAACACCACTGAGACGAGGCCCCTACCTGTTTAGTTCTTATTTGCTGCCTTTTGCACCAAACGTTACAGGGAGGAGATAAGTGCTTACCTTCAGATTCTGCATTTTCTACAGGCATATACATTGCCAAAGTACGGAGACTTTGTCTGTGGAATACATTTCCTCTCTTACCGTTGCACTGAGGAGCTGTCAAGAGAAGCGAGAGCAGATTAGCTAAGTCTGAGCACCTAAGATTTCTTGGAGTAGTCTAACAAGGAGCGGAATAGGAAATGTCTCCTGACAGCCATATGGTTAGCAACACGACCTGGGGCAATATCTTTGTTACCCAGACGCAGCATTCTGCCAAGGTTTTACAATCATTTTTCCTATTCATTTCTGAACTGCTGCTTAAAGTGAGAGTAAGTAAACGTAGTTTGACTTTGCCACTATGCACGCAGGCCTAATGAGGGACATCAAATGAAACATGAAAACTAACTGACATCAGGCAGGGATAAGGAGCAGACCCCTATCCACCTCCGAGATCGTTTGATTTTCTTTGCTTTCTTTATTTCTTTTAACATTCACAGCAAATGGTAGGAGGTAAATCACAGTCTGCGGTTTAGTCTCAGAATCAATCATCATCCCGTTGCCTTCTCTAGAAGCCTCAGCTCTGTACATCAGAGCTTAACGTTTATTTTAAGGCACACACACAGGTTATATGAGTACCATAAAATAAGCACTACAGTAATTAATGTCTTTGACAAAGAAAAGGAGTGTGTAGTGTTTGGATACTCAAAGATGGATAAAGATAGTGTCTCCTCATTCATTCACTAATGTTTATGATTGTGTATGACAGGCATACTGTACATGGGAGAGCTTATTTTCAATATTTGATTGTTAACCCTTTGTCACCGAGTTGAGTATGGTAAAACTCACTCCATGTTCAAATACCCCCTCCCACGCTGCCGAATTGCTAGCTTTTCGATAGCGTAGCTGATTTACATTGGGTATTTGAGGAGATGGTCACGTGTGTTGGCAAGTCAGAGGTCGCAAGTTCGAGACTTGGTTGTTTGTAACAACTTGATGTCCGTTTCACCTACATCTTTAATACTGGTGTCTTCATGGTCAGATGAATGACTCAAAGATGCATCGGTGTGAAGTGGCATTTCATGGGGAGTTAATTTAGGGATGGAGTTTTCATTTGGCTGTGTTTTAGTCCAAACTCTTACAATAACTTGCTGTGGAAAAGCTTATTTTTCAATACTGTATGATTTATCCTACCATATGTGTGACACGCTAAAGCAGCGTGGTGTTTTTACACAGTTTCTGCTGTGTTTTTCTCCTGTGCAGGAGGGGTATAGAGGGACTCCCACCGACATCTGCGGAGAGAGGAACCGCTCATTAGAGCCATGATACAAACCTGTTTCTCGTCGCTGAGTGGACTGTCCAGGAGAGGTTGCTGGCAGGCTACAGAAGCGCCGCTGGGCACTTTGCTGCCAAGGTAAATGTATTCTCCTCTCTGTGTAGCCAGAGGGAAGGTTTTAACATGAATAACACATCTCCTAACATACATAACTAGAGGTAGTCCACTAGCTATTCAGCAAGACTATGTTCCTCTTGCCGATGGCATTCGCGGTAAAGCAAGGAAAGGGTCTAATCTACCGCAATCATCGACAAGATCTTGGGAAGGAGATAACACAGGCTAGCACGTTTTGAGTAAGCTGTACAGCATTGTCTGTGGGCCACTCTGGCTCGTTGCTCACACAAGGCTTCCTGACTTACTTCCAACCTCATCTATACTGGAGCTACCGTGAACATGAGAATTGTATTGAATTCAGCATGAATAGGACCAAATGAGTCGTGATTGTAATGGTACCTCACAATGAGAGAGACAGGAATAACTGTTTATGGTTTGAAATGTTCCTCGCTAATTCATGTTGCCAAGGTTAATGATCAATTAGTGAGATGATGTACCCTTGAACTCAATGAACTGAACCTCCCCTCTGCCCCTTAACAAGTGAATCATACAAGTGTTATAATATCACATTGGCTACCATGGTAACAGCACAATGTAAATAACAACCCTAACCCAAACCCTGAGGAGAGGACATAAGAAGAATATGTGTCTTAGCACAAAACACATTCGAACAATCTTGTGAGAGGTTAACTGCTAATCTAGGGACCCTTGTTTTCCTAACACGTTTTATGAAGGAACTAGTTAGGATCCACATAAAAAGTTATTTACTGTTTGAGGGCGGGTTTTAAAAATAAACTGCCCGCTTTGATATGTTCTCGTCGGGGGTGAGTGCTTTTCTGACGCCTTGGTTTCACCAAGGAGATTTTCTGTTTCCTGATTGTTTTGTAAAGAGGTGCCAAGTGAACTGTTGGAGCACAGATTTCTCTGTGATAGAGATCTCCGGGGAGACGACCAAAAAACAGAACATTACAAGAATAAAGCAACAGAAGGAGGGAGATTCCCATGGGATCAGGAGGAGAAATATGGACAAATGAACAAGTTACCCAACGTGGCCTTGGCAGGCTGCTCTGCCTCATCTCTCCCACACACACACACACACACACACACACACACACACACACACACACACACACACACACACACACTCTCCTTCCTCTGCTGAGTTCGCTCAATGCTGGTTTTCCCTCCGCTCCACAGTAGCTGCCACAGAGACGGCATTTTACACAATCGGCGGATAAACCTTCAAATACAAAACCTGAACTATTGCAACTACTGCAACTCTAAAACATTTTTATATCTTTGTTCATCAATCATATTGAACTCTGATATACCATAGTTAGAAAGAGAATGCAAGGGACATTCTGAATTGTCAGTAAGAATTCCGGTTATTTGTTAAACCTAACTTCTATGGGGCCGGATTTGCTTTGTTGTTGCTATTATCATTTAATACAAGAGGTTATTTATCCATTCATCGTTCCTGTGCGTTTGAAAGAGGGCTTTCACAAGGCCACACAAACAACTTTGCTGATTTCCACGACTAGTTCCACATCCATCCTCCAGCGTTGGCCTTGCGTATCACCTCCATCATCATCCTTTGTGCGCCTTACTCCACACCCTCCTGTTATATCCTCCTGTGCAGAGTTGTTAAATATGTGTTTATTATTGTGTTGTCTTGGAGCCACGTTTGCGTGTTCTCTGATCGATGCCGCTTGGGCGGCCAGCCAGCAGAACCGAGCGGCCAAGTACCGAGCTAGCGAGCGGGGAGAGCGGAGCAGCGTCCAAGATATCGACTCAGGGCCGGTGTACCTCCATTGCCAGCGTCATCCGTCCTCATGAAGAGAAAGAGGGAATTTGACATTTTGTCAGTTATTGCCAGAGTGCAGTCGGCATGTGCTGTGAATATACATTGTCATCTAGATGGCACATCCCACACCTACACACACACACACACACACACACACACACACACACACTTACACACACTCCATCCTATGGTCCAAAGAATATCGTTGGACCCCTTAATCATCAGTAGATTGAGCCCTTCGGCTGATGGGCCTCCTTCGCAGAGGAGGGCATAACTTGAAAGCAGATTTGGATCAATTCTTCATTTAAGAAGGCCATAACTGGGTATAAATATTTTAGTAAGCTTAACACTGCAGTGCAGTCATCTTAGTTCAGCCCTGTAGGTAGGTAGCTGGTATAAGAGACGGGGTGATTTTTATTTCATTGTTAGAATCATGTTCTGCCCTAATAATCATGCTGTAAGACATTGTCATGGCTCGTTTCTGTCACTCCCCTTTTAGGATTACAAATGGGTCTTGTTAGACAAGTTCACAAGCCCATTGCTCTCAAATGCAAATGTTAAGCACCTTTTTTGCAAAACAATTAAGTCTCTACATGAGACACAAAAATCAATTGAGTAAGTAAAGTAAATTAATTTCCTTGTGGCCTGGCAGACATGAGAGAATAGATTACTGGTAAACATTTTGTTGGCACTTTGTGTTCAACGGTAATGCAATTGTTGTTGTGACCCGGTTGATTCTGAATATTCAAGATGAACTTTATTCATATTTCTAGTATCAATCATATTCTCTGTAACAGGTGCAGTACTACCTATATATAGGTTTCAGCTTTTCTAAATGTAAGATTCTTACTGTTCTTACTGTTTCACCTTTGTTTTCAAATGAAAGTTGTCCAACCTGCAATGCATATTGATGGCTATAGTTACTATTTAGTGTGTCATTTTGAAATTAATGGTGTATTGAACTTTTCATTCGTTGACAAAGGATACCTGCACTAATTGGCTTTTGTGACTTGTATTTTAAGTTTTGATAGTTGCATTTAGCAAAAACAAAAATTGGTGTTTTGGCAACGTATCAACTGCTTAGGGGAACATGTTAACTGTTATGAATTGTTTAATACTGTTTCAAGAAATGTGCTCAAGCTAAAAAAACCTATAATTTCAGCAATTACACATGAAAATCTGCATGTTTGATAATTTGGAACTAATTTCTTGTGGAAGTTAAATCGGGACACAGATGATGTCACAAGATGACTTTCTCACTATCACATATAGAAGCTTATCTCACCCCAAACTGCAACACTATCCTTGGAGAGACTGTGAAGTAGCCTGTGAAACAGAAAGGGGAGATGTGGGCGGTATTTAACGCAATCAGCCTCACAGGCCTGAACTCCTCCAGAATGTTTTGGTGCATTCAACCATTAAATGCAGAATACAGCCAATCACAAAGAGAGAGAGAGAGAGAGAGAGAGAGGTTGTGTGTGTGTGTGGTTGTGTGTGTGGTTGTGTGTGTGGTTGTGTGTGTGTGCGCGTGCGCGTGTTGCCCCCTATGCCTCCCTGCCTCTCCTCACGTGGTGGTCCAATGCCGTTGGGCGCCTAGGCTCCTCAAGTTGTTGTCATATGTCTGTCGGCAGTGACTGCCAAGCTGGCTGGCTGGCTGGCTGGCTGGCTGGCTGGCTGGCTGGCTGGCAGGCTATAATGTAGCAGTGTGACACCAAAATAGCAAATACTTCTTTAAAAAATCTTAATTCTCTCCCTTACTGTCAACACATTTTGGGGGACCTGAAATGTTGTACCCGTGGGAACCTAGGACTGAATGATGTGGTAATGACAGCTATATTAATGTGGTATAACATCTGCCACAGACATGTTATGTAACAATTCTGAAAGGCTACTGTTATGATACCATGTCAAGATAACTGATGTATAGATGGTAAATTTTCCTCCAGCGTTTTTCACATCTTTACAGGTTTTATAAATGTGTTAAAACACCTGTAACAAACTGTCATAGACTGTCATCTTCGAGTCCTTCATCTGACACACGATTACTGCAGGACAGAATGCATCCTTTTGGAATTGGAGTTTTTAGCCCTAATGAGGTGTCGCCCATTCGTACTTCTGTTTGTTTACTTGGTAGTCGGAGTGCCACCAGTAGGGACTTGTGGGCCATTAGCTGTGAAAGGATGATGTATGGAGCAGGCTTGGGAGAGCAACTTGTGTGTGCTTTGCTTTATCCCCAGATAGTCGCGGTTTAATTGTGCATTAAAGACCATGTGCTGCATCGTTTGTTACATACGTTGTTTACACACCCCGACTCTCCTTAATTCCTATTTGAGTTCTAATTAATCCTGGACAAGAAAGCTCAACTTCATTAACTCTGGCAGCTCTCTGCTTCGCGCCGAGGTTAATTACGGAAATAGAAATAGACAGGATGGTTGTTCGGTATTCAGGGCGAAGTTTTGTGATGACTGGTGATTATGGGAAGTTATTGGACCGAGTCAACAAAACTTGTAAGAGCGAAGAGTCAGTCTTGTGAACCATACATTTAAAGATTGAGTTCCCATGAAAACCTCCAAGCAGCAGTCACGTATATGACTGAAATCCATAAGGCTGAGAGTATCTGATAAACATTTAGAGCAGCTGTATTTGAGAGGTCTGCATTAGTCCCACTGCCTGCAACCTCAAGTTGTCCTGTTGATGGGGTTGTAGATTAGCATAGCTAAACCACAACTCAACGTCCGTCGTACTTCATACCTGACTTCAGAGTCTAGACAGGCCCTTTGATGTTGTTGGCATGGTGAGTCGATAATGAAGGGGCTGTGCCTGGCGCTGGTTGGTTTACCTCCTGTAATGTTTATCTTGCATCTTTTTTAATTGAACGAACCATGAGGTATGTTTGTTTCAACAACCGCCCCATCACTTTTCGCTCTGCCAAAAGGAGCAAGGAACGAGATGCTTCGCCCCAAATGCAAATACCAAGTATGTGAGAAACAATGAATGCGCTCACTCAGAAGACGGCTCGTATAGAGACCGCTAACATGGGAGTTAATTAGAGTGAGGAAATGTGGGTTCCGAGACCATTGTGTGCAGCGCTCACTGTGTCAGTCTAGCTTCAGCTAGGCTAGCTGTAGATACAGAGTGCCTTAACATCTGGCATCTATGCTGCATGTCTTCAGAGGGCACTTAAACACAAACACACGAACACACACACACACACACACACACACACACACACACACACACACACACACTCACACTCACACTCACACTCACACTCACACTCACACACACACACACACACACACACACACACACACACACACAGGTACAGGCACTTTTGAGAGGAAGGGGAGGTTGGAAATTACAGAAATGTAAGTTAACAGCTGCATAATTTCTGCAATGGGTCTCCATAGGCACATCCCCCCAGTAAAACTCTTCCCCCACAATTAATTATCTTGCAGCAGCATCCTGGCAGAGTGCTTTACACAGAGTGCTCGGGATCACACTGCTTCACTAAGATTAACATTTAAAATTTCATCTGCCGGCTTTCCTGGGTATTAAAAAGCTTAGACGCTCCTTCCATAAGAGTGTGTTTTATCATCTCTCCGTGGTTATTATCACTACTACATCACAGCTCAGGGGCCAAATTAGGGAGTGGAATGGTTAGACTAAGGAGATTCACATTCATATTACGGACTGACTATACCAATATATTGTACACTTTAGGCACTGATTGGACTGTGAGGGCTTCTATGCCTTGTCTACATACTTTCTCATAAACTGTAGTTAGTGTGTGTGTGTGTGTGTGTGTGTGTGTATATATATATATATACATACACACAGTATACAATTTAATACAATATAGCAATACTGAAATGTGATCATATGTAACTATTTGAAAACATTTCCCAAATCTTGATGTTCGCTGCACTTTTACTCCTGCGATGACTCACAATGACTGTCTTCCCCTCCTGTGAACTGGCCACAGATATCACTTCCCGTTTGAGGCAAATAACTAAATACCACCTAAACCACAGAGGTCATAGAGAGGTCACGCAGGTCAGGGCTGATCTCCTGATGCCTTTAGGTCACCCAGGAAATGGCACTGCCAACAACAAAGGTGTGCTCAGAAAGGGCATCTCTCATTTATTTTCTTCCTTCATGCTGGACAATATCATATTATGGGCTGTTGTTGAAACTGTCCCAGCAATCAACACTTCAACCATGTAGCTTCAGAGAAGGCTAACCCTGCCAAGGTGTTAGAGTATGACTCACAGAGAAAAAACATATCTCTTTTATATGACCACTGAATAACGGTTGAAGCTGTGGATGAAAGACAGGATTTAAAGGAGAATTGCCAAAACACCTTTCACCACCCACGCCACACCAATGTCACAGCTCTCGCAAGACAAGAACGACCATGTCCGAATTGTGCTATCCTGTGTTGCCCAGTGACTTCACTAGTTTGATGGGTGTGCTGAGGTCTTTGGAATTCAAAAGCACCTTCAAAGAAACTAGAGAGGAGTGCCTGGGCTCAACAAGCACGCTAGCTAGCTCATCAAGCTAAGTGTGTGTGACAGTTGTCCTGATCTCCATCTGTCTCAGCATCGCCCACGATCACAGAGCTCGCCATAGCCTAATATTAATACCATACCCCCAACATACACACACACACGCACACACACACACACAAGCGTGTGCACCTGCATGCACACACACAGACACAGATATAAGCTGGTATTACTGATGCAGAATGATACACAGCATACATTCCAGATGGAGTGAAGGGGGAGGATGAAGACAGAACCCAGCACAGCGATGGTACCACACCAGACAGCCACGAGTGGACCCCAGGCCAGGTTTTGATGAATCCCTTCTATATTTTATGACACCAAACAGCGGTCGTCCGGTCGACACTGCCTGCCCATTGCGCTAATGAATTAGCGAGGTTAGCGCGGAAGAATTTAGCATCTGTATAAAAAGGAAAGGGGATGGGAAAAAAACGATTCTGGTCAGCGGGACACAGGGAACTTTTAATGGTTCGTTAAAGAGTAGATCTTTGGATGACTCCATTCAGCCCCCGAGAGGCTCCTTCTCTGTCAGGACCGAATTAACCAAATGATTTTCTCACAGTTTGGCTCAATATGGGGTAAATAGGTGGGATAATTCATGTTTTTTTTCCCGTAGAAAACCTGCACACACGCACACGCACACATACACACACACGCATGCACTCAGGGACACACACTATGCATGCACACACACAGACACACACACACACACACACTCTCACGCGTGCAATGTGTGCTTGCAATCCTGCGGTAGCACATAGATAACGTAGAACCAGAGAATCGGGTCGAGTCTAAGCTCTGTGATTGGCATAATACCGTTTTTTAGAGACTCAGCTTTGAACCCTTAGGAGACAGGTCCTGAGTGGCCCACAGAGAGACTCACCTACGCTCAGTAATGAGCTACACACACACACACACACACACACACACACACACACCGCTTCCCATTGGGTTGTGAAAGTGGGGTTCCTTTGCCGGAGGTCAAAAATGGCCCCACACTTGCACATAAGGTTTTCCTCGGGGGGGCTGTGAGATCATCCAAACATCTGTGTGTATGAGAAATCTGTACAGAGAAACAGCTGTGGAGAGGCTGGATGAGAGAGATGCCTCTAGATGTTGTACCAACACCTTTTCTTCTCTCATTACCGTCCCCATTAGGAACCCTGGTCCCTGGGCTTTGCATGACTCCGCCCCCCACCCGCCCCCCTGCCCATATTTATGCAGCCTGGTAAATGTTTCCCCAAAATGAGACTTGGTGTGGACCAAGGTTTATTCAAAGAAAAAAGATATTAAAAAAGTACAGTATGCTAACCTTGCACAACTCAGAAGTAGCTTTTTAGAGAGGTTGTGAAGTAGTCTTTATATAGTAGAAAAGGAGAAGACCTGCTTTCAAATGCATGACCCTATGGTCTATAAGACCCTTTGGTCTACAACCTCAAATAAGCATTCCAACTGATTGTCTACTTTACATCCATCCTTCGATCAAGTGTGCTTGAACTTTGCCAAACATGTTGTCCCAGGTTGAATTTCAAAAGACTTACAGATTGTTAGTGATTTCACCCTTTGGTTACGTTGAATAAAAACTTTTGGTAAATGTTCCTCCAAGGCCCCTTCCACTTCAGTTATAAAATATGCTGATTATTTTACCCTTCTGCCTTTCAACAGTAAGGTCCCTGTTCCATGTAACATTTTCAATCCTTGTGTTTGCTTCGAAACTGAATGATTTCTTTCATCAAAGGAAACAATATCCTTTTCTTCCTAAAGTTCATTGCAGTAGTTCTGAAAATATTGTTATGGGGATTCTGGGGACCCTGTGTCCCAATTATCCATTCTTTTCCCTGAAGTGTGCACTTCTCCACTCCCTATACACAGATTTAAGAGTTTAGAATTGGTGTAAGCATGGGCTATAACACTGATGCTATGTAGGGCTGTTACACCGATCCTATGGATTTCAATCTGTGAAGGGAAGTGGACAAGTTTAGACCACGGGGAAAAGGTAGTGGTGTTGGTCATTTGTCTCACAGCTGCAACTTGTTCCGGTATTAAACACAGGTTTTTTTCATTTACCTACGCTGATATAAATGTGTATTTGAAGCCTCTGATTGGTCCCTCAGGTCTATTTTGGTCGCAGAATTCTCTGAAATACGTCTTGAAAACCCCAGCCACGTTGGCTAATTGACAGAGGAGCGAAGCAGAGAGAGGCTGAGGCTCTACATTGATTGATGGACGAATATGAGAAGTTACCTGCCTTCTCCCATTGTGTGGCTATTCAATCAAACCTGCGCCGTGGCCACTGTCATCAATATGCATGGAGGTGGGCTGTCACCACTTTGCTCCACTCCTCTGTGAAGCCACACAGCCCTGTCTCTTTTTTCCCTTTGTCTGTGAGGCGCTATCTGTCTGCCCACACACACACACACACACACACACACACCTGTCTGCCCAAACACACCCAAGCGCATACACACACTCACGCACGCAGACACACAAACACACACACACACACACACACATCACATCACTATCTGTCTGCCCACTTGAGTGAACTCCGTCTCAGCCTTGCGTCTCAGCCTTGGCCCTGCAAGCCACCCCTGTATGTCTGCCTGTCTGTCTGTCTGTGTGTCTTGTCTGTCTGTCTGTTCATTGTATCCATCTGAACCATCTTTAGGCAGCAGCTGTTTAACCAAGCATAAACCCACTGCATTGCTGGAAGAATATGCTGTCCCTCTGATGCAGAGGGTCTGTGTTAGACTCCTCCCTCCAGCCAACACCTCCTTGACTCTTTTAACCTCCGTTGGCCAAATGTCTCACCCTAGCTCCTCCGCAGGGCATTCTACACCTCCCTCTCTCCCTCTCTTTATCCTCTCTTTGACTTTCATGAATAAAAGATAAGCCACTGTCTGTAAAAAAAAGAAAAGTGTGTGCTGTAATAAACCTTTCGCTGTGCGTCGTAAACCTATACAGCCGTCAACCCTAAATGGCCTTCAACCGAACGTACGGCGCACCCCAGCTTGACTGACCTTTTCATGCAAAAATTAAATAATAAAATATACATTGCCTGCCATAGGTGGAAAGGACATGATCGCGCTCTTGCAAACGTCCGAGTCAAGAATTCTATGCTCACTTTACATGTTCACGTCAACTTTTACATGTTCTCGTTGTGGTAAAGTGAGAGGGCAGGTTTACATGGAATACGATTGATTTGAATCATAGCTAATTCCACAGGCTGCTAACGCTCAGTTACATATGCTTTTCCATCTACAAATAAATTGATTACATTGATGAAATTGTGGTGTGTGTGCGTTTTGCAGTATACACAAATAATATCAGTGATTATGTTATATATTTAAGCCCTTCAAAATACAACATGTGGTATTCTAATGATTCTAATGAAGTCCTGACTAAACACAAGAAATGCATTGTTTTTGCATGGTAATTATCTAATTTAATGATTACACTGTAACACTAAAACGACAGAAAAAACTTTAGGATAGAGGTGTGTGTGTGTGTGTGGGGGGAGGTTCAGTTTGACATTTTAACTTAAAAGTTTCCCTTTGCTTGTCCTTTATAGCCCATTAACCGAAAACGCCTCCAGGGCTGTTTGGCCTCATCAAATACCTCAGTCATCATCCTGACAAGAGGATATGTTTAGGAAAAGATGTAAATCATAGTAATCGTAATTTAATTGAAGAACTTTGAACATGATTCAATTGCTATGATACAATTCTCATGAATAAAGTCAATGTGATCAGTAACAGTTTTACAATAGCACTTCAGATCAACGCTACACCTGTGGTAGTTACGCTGTAACAACATTTGCCCTACAGTCACCTTTTACTAATTACTGTATATTTCTACCCATCATGACAGTTGGTGATAAGTCTCTTTATCTGAAGATAAAGACTATGTGTCTTTTGTGTGAAGAACGTGCAATGACATTGACATACACAGGCGTGCCGGAGTCCTCTCCCGACACCCCTGTAGGCTCCGAGGGGGTATGGGGACAGATGTTCAGGGAGACTGAGACAAGAGTAAACAGGTCTTGTCACTGTTTGTCTCCTGGGTGAACATCTGTCCCAGTCTGCATAGAGGCAGGAGACAGTAAGAGGAGGAAGGAGAAAGTGTTCAGTCTCTCTCTCTCTCTCTCTCTGTCTATCTGTCTATCTATCTATCTGTCTATCTGTCTATCTATCTATCTATCTATCTATCTATCTATCTGTCTATCTATCTATCTATCTGTCTATCTATCTATCTATCTGTCTATCTGTCTATCTATCTGTCTATCTATCTATCTATCTATCTATCTATCTATCTATCTGTCTATCTGTCTATCTATCTATCTATCTGTCTATCTATCTGTCTATCTATCTATTTGTCTATCTGTCTATCTGTCTATCTATCTATCTGTCTATCTGTCTATCTATCTATCTATCTATCTATCTATCTATCTATCTATCTATCTGTCTATCTGTCTATCTATCTATCTATCTGTCTATCTATCTGTCTATTTGTCTATCTGTCTATCTGTCTATCTATCTGTCTATCTGTCTCTATCTATCTATCTATCTATCTATCTATCTGTCTATCTATCTGTCTATTTGTCTATCTGTCTATCTGTCTATCTATCTGTCTATCTGTCTATCTATCTATCTATCTATCTATCTATCTATCTATCTATCTATCTATCTATCTATCTATCTATCTATCTATCTGTCTGTCTATCTATCTATCTATCTATCTATCTATCTATCTATCTATCTATCTATCTATCTATCTATCTATCTATCTATCTATCTATCTATCTGTCTATCTATCTGTCTATCTATTTGTCTATCTGTCTATCTATCTATCTATCTATCTATCTGTCTATCTATCTGTCTATCTATTTGTCTATCTGTCTATCTATCTATCTATCTATCTGTCTATTTGTCTATCTATCTATCTATCTATCTATCTATCTATCTATCTATCTATCTATCTATCTATCTATCTATCTATATATCTCCATCCCTCTCTCTCTTGCTCTCTCTGTCATCTCCTCTCTTCCCCCCCCCCCAAAAATAAATAAATAAATAAATAAATTCAAGTCAAATTCTATTTTTGGCATTGTGGATCATAAGTTAGGATTCATCCCTTGGTGTGAGCCTTGGTTCTGGACTTGGTATGGGTCTATGCGACAGTTTCTGGTGCTTGTAGCACTTACTCCGATTTTAGACGGACATGACGAGTTTATAAGGACGTCTCGACTCGATACTATTCCAACAAACCCCACTGCTTACAGTTCCACCTTCATGTAACTTAGTAAGTTTTCAGGCAATTATCTAGATTCTAGATGGAACGTTTACATATTTTTGGGATACAGATGTTTCCCTGTCCCCCACCACCGTTTCAAATATATATTCTGCTCACCATTTGAATAACAGCACACACCATACAATCGGGTACAGCATTCAGGTTGGCTTAATGGCTTTCACTGGTGTTTGATTTCTTTCTTTCGCACCAATTACCTCTCCATCCTCCTCTGTCCTGCTGTCCATCATTTTCTCCTCCTATTTCTGAATTTAGATCAATCGAGTTGGGAGTCCGTATATGGTGTGTCGTCCATCCTGCCCGAGGTGCCTTGGTACACACACACACACACACACACACACACACACACACACACAGTCTCACACACACACACACACACACACACACACACACACACGCACGCACACGCACACAGGCTTATCTCTGACCATCTCTGGCTGCTCTGACAGTGATCAAGTATGGCTTTGCTAGACAGCGCTGATGATCAAGGTGTCCACTCTGACAATTCATCATACTATCACAGGGCAGCACCGCTGACAAGTTGTTTTTCTGCAGAATCTATTCCTGTAATTTTCAACCACAAAAACTTGCCTTGCTACTAGAAAAGTAGAGAGGCTACAGTGGTGCTCTCTGTCTCTGACTCTCCTTTCCTCTCTGCCCTCCTCCTTTCTTCACACCGTTATGTAAATGGTCTCTTAACATCAGGCCAATTTAGCCATCTATTTCTGTTCTTGTCCTATTTGCAAGGCTGTGTGAACGTGAAGGAGCAGCGTGCACACATGCACACACACACTCGCACACACACGCAGACACACACACACACCCACACACACACACACACACCCACACCCACAGACACGCACGCACACACACACAGACACATACACGCACGCACACACACACACACAGACACATACACACCTACACACTTGACTCTGGATGCTAATTGAACATGCTGGCTGCTAATTCTTCTTTATAGCTCTGCTTTATTTGGAATCACTGTGGGCAACAGAAGGTTGTCCGTATGAATAATGGATGGCTTATCTGGACATAATCACTGGTCAACTGCCTCATCCGTGGCAACCGGCCCAGTCTCCATACCGCCAACACAACAGTAGCAATTATCATATCAACATCTCTGTGGTGCTGGAATGTGTCTCATAGACAATAAGTGAGTGTCAATTGAGTGGAGGGTGAAAGAGCAGAAGTGTATCCAAGAGACCGAGAGAGGGATAATAAGAGGGGAGGATGAAGAGAGGGAGAGAGAGTGAGTGTGTGTGTGTGTGTGTGAGCGAGAAAGAGAGAGAGAGAGAGAGAGAGAGAGAGAAACAGAGAGAGAGAGGGGGATAAAGGGGGGAGAGATGGAGCAAGGAAGCAAGGACTCGTGATGGACCACCAGAGGTCAGGATTGAGAGAGAGAAAAGAATGAAGAGAGAGAGAGAGAACAGAGACGGAAGTAAAGTGAGATAAAGGGAGAAGTTGAGTGCATCCCTGTTGTCCCGCTGGACCTCTCCTCTCTCAGATCCGTGGCAGGTTAAAGGCATCCCTGTAAAAGAAAAGGAATCAAGCGCTGAACTGATATTAAACTTTAATAGCAAATGGAAAAACCCTGCTGTGGGCTATTGTCTTTACAAATGACTTGATAGCCTTTTATTTTCCCCTTGTTCCTTCTACCGTCCGAGGACATTTCCTTGAGTTGTTTTTTTTCCCCCTCCCCGCTTACTCCCTCCCTCCCTCCCTCTCTCCCTCCCTTCCTCCCTCCCTTGCCACACTCCTTTTTTTCTCCCTTTCCCTCACTCCCGGTGAAGGTTCAGTGGCGCAGCGGCTTGACAAGCTGTATCATCCCGGGGAGATCTTGACATGATATTAAGCTATAGTTACAAGCCAATACTCCAATGTAGACCCCGGGGGAAATCTCTCTGATCTGGAGCGCACCGTTTTACTGCAAGAGGCAGATGTCTGCAGCACTGAACCAAACAACAATATGATATATTTAGTATCGGAAATGGATACAAACTACCATCCACCTAGGCCGCAGGGGATCTGCATTGTGAGATGAAAAATCTGGATTTTTTTTTCCTCTCTCTTCCTCAGCCCAGGAGAATGTTAATTCATTGACAGTGTGAAAGATGGTCTCTCAGTGACAGGTGTGGAGCCGAGTCCAGGTGCTGCCTCGTGATACCGTCGCAGAATTGATGTCTCTCGTCTCTCAGCGAGCGCCCGTCTCGAGCAGCTGCTGCAACCTTGTGTGAGGAAAGCTAAGAGCTTTTAATTAAGGACTAAGAGTGTCATTAATTACCTTTTAAGAGAGAGAGAGAGAGAGAGAGAGAGAGAGAGAGAGAGAGAATATTTCATTCGCCCCGCACTCTTCATATCACCCACTGTCGGGAGCTTCCTGTTGCCTTCCTACACCCCCGACCCCCATCCCCACCCCCCCAGTCCCCAACTCTATAGCTGCCCCACCTCTCAGTAGACCCATTCATTTTGCCACAATTGACTGCCTTCCCTACGGAGAGAGACGATCGTCATTCGCACATTTGATGAATACCAACCTTCCGAACCACCGCCACAACACCTCCCCTTCCCTGTCCCCAAACCCCTCCTCTCTTCTCCTCTCCTTCCCTCTCCTATTTCACCTCCCCTCCCCTTACCTCTCCCCCCCCTCACCTCTCCCCCCTCCTCCTCTCTAACTCTGAGCTCTAGACCCTCCAGGGTACTATGTTTGAACACCCAGACCTCCTGACAGCCTTTTCGAAGGGCAGAAGTTAAGTGAGAGGGGGTTTATGGTGGAGATTAGTCTCCTAAACGACTCGGGGAACAATGAACGCAGGACTTTCTTATGGGGGAAGAGCTGGGGCCAGGATTCATTACTCTGACTAATTTAATTTCTCCCTTTTGTACAAATGAGATGATGAGGTCATAACTCAGCGGCAGGACCTGAGACGGTGGCTGTTGCTCCCGACAACATGATAAAGACAAGTAATAATGCTTAAGTTCCTCAGATTTATCCTTCAGAGAGAGAGGGGGATACTTTAATCTCCCGGCATAATTTAGCAAGGCTGGGTATTAATATCCGTTCAGCGAGCCTTCCACTGTGCTGGGGTACTGGTGATTGCACTATTGAGATCATTTGTGGCATTGAGGCTGGGAGTCAATCAAACCTGCAGTGCAGCACATCTTCAGCACATAAATAACATATGTCCTGCTACATAAAAACAAAACAAAAAAAACTCAAGAAGGTGAAAGTAAACTATTTTGACTTTGATTGTCCTAGAATAGTCAAAGTTATTCAAGTTATTCATTTCCGCAGATCATAAGCTATGAGTTTAATGGAGATTGAATTGTGCCTTGACATTGAAAAGTTATAAATATGGCTACCACAATCATTAGTAAGTACAATTACTCTATTTTGGGGAAACACAGATAATAATAACCAGTACCACTGTGCATACATAATAACTATAGGCCTGTCAGATCTTTAACATTAATATGACATGACATAATGATATTACCTCTGAAACGTCAAAGTAATACTTTGTTTGTGTTTGATGGCTTTCGTTAGCTGCAGCTGCAAGGTGACTTGTGGAGGAAATGGATGGTTTAAACGCTCTAGTGTGATGCTGCCGCCTTCATAAACAGGAAGTGGTGGCATTGAGTGAACAGGAGGGCATCAGTTACCCTCCCTCCTCCCTCTCCCCTCTCCCCTCTCTCCTCCGTGCCAGGCAAGCAGCCTGGGAAGACCAGGGTGTGACACACACACACACACACACACACACACACACACACCACTCCCTGGACTCTGTGATAAATGAAGATACTCCTGACTCCTTGGGCCAGAGACAAACTTGGACGCAGGATGAGTCATGAAGTCCCCTTGAAGAGACATGAAACAGTATACATCATACATACAACTTCACCTCACCTTCTCCCTATGCTGTAGAATCCATCTGTTCTCATCTTTACAGGACAATCATCACTCATTTTTAGATTTGACTTAAAGAGACCACGACAGGGTCAGTAAGTGTTGCTATTCATGCAGACTACAGGAGTGGTATAACAGTTTGACTTGACTTAAACAGCTTTCAATCCACAACAAGCCCATATCCCTCAATATCTGTCTAATATCTGTTTATATAATCTATCTGTTGGCAACTGTTTCTTACAAACATCTCATCCCAATGTGCAGCCTATTATGCTAACGCACGCACGCACGCACGCAACAACCTACTATTTTCCATTATTAAGAGACTGGTATAAATCTTTTTTTTTTGTATCCCCTCCATGTTACTGTAATAGGAATGTAAACATAGCTTAGGAGTGGTGGCGTTAGCCGTGTTTTCTCCTCCTCCTCCTCGCCCCCCTCTGTTGACCTTCGCCCACGACCCTCATTTAGCTCCTCCACTGCCGCTGCTGCCTGCTAATTCCGCACCTGCATTACAATGGAATTGATTCTCGATCCTCTCAGCTGCCCAAGGCCAGAGGGTCACGGTTTGTGTTCCTAGCGAAGCGCCGCGTAGTCCCTGGCTGTCTCCCGCCAGGACACTAGCAATATGAACAGGCCAGGTTTATTGACTATAAACAAGAGAAAATAAAATTCCATGGATACCACAGTGCAAGCATAACCAGCGCATTCATTGGTATGTCAAAGACTCAGAATGTTTGTGAAGTGGGTAGAACCTCAATCAGTGTTCTTTGTGTTTTCCAAGAGATCTATTGTATTCCCTGTGTGGCAGTGTCTTGTCTCATTCAAAAATAACAAAAAAAGCATGATTATTATTCCATAAATAATATTCTAGGAATGTCCTAGTATTCAGATTACCCCTACCCTCCTTCCTCTTAACCTAGACTGTAAACAGAGGGTTCTATGCAAGCTACACATTTGACAATGGAGGACAGTTTTGATGAAACTGAGACCAACCTCTTCACCAAAACCAGAACACCAGCCCACATAATCCCCCTGCTGTAAGAACAGCTCCATACATTTTGAACACACCTATGATAGAACCTACTGTGTATCCTACTGTGTATACTGTGTAGCCTTCTGATTCACCATATCATGTGATTTGCCAAGTATGGCACCTGCGTCATGATGTGAATATAAGATAGTGTTTCAGAGTAGCTGTCATCAACTCTCCTGACAGCTTGTTCTCTGCAGCGTCTCTGCAGTGTATCTCTCTCTCTCTCCCTCCTCTCTCTTTCTCTCTCTATCCTTCTCTCTCTATCCTTCTCTCTCTCTTTCTCTCACTCACTAAACGATCTCTCTCTTCCCTCGCTCCTCCCCTGTCTACCTCTCTCTCTGCAGGACGCCGCCATCACAATAACCAGAGAGATGCTGTGCACGACCATGTGGTTCCTCCACGTTTGCCTCAATTTGGGTGAGTGGAGGGTGGGGACGGCGTCCTGCTGACAGGTGGCTGGCACTGTGGCGGGGGCTTCACTGTGATGGCTGGAAAATGTATATGGCGTCTGTGTCTAGCATACACTGTGGTAAACACCCCAGCCAGGGAAACAATACACACACACACACACACACACACACAAACACACACACAGACAAACACTTCTAACCCACTCGGCTAATAGTCAACCCAGAATTGTCGGTTCCCTGCGCCTGTCACAAATCATATGCAGATTGTTGCCGTCGATAAATTCTCTTGCAGGACACCTGCTGATTTACAAAAATTGGATAATTATAAAGAGAATGAGTGAGCAGCTGTTGGCTGGGATATGGCATTGTTTCTAATGGTACCTATTAAATAACAGCACATAATCTTTTCACTTATTTATGTGTACATCAGCCTGGGGGCAGCCTCCGATCTGTTTTGCTATAAGGTTTTTATGCAGAGGCATTGGCCGTGCCTCTGTTCCGTGATAATGGAAGTCAATTTGCCTGAAAAATATGAAGGCCTTAGCTCAGGAAAATACAGTAATCATTGTGATTGTGTGTGCGTGTGCGTGTGTGTGTGTGTGTGTGTGTGTGTGTGTGTGAAGACAGGAGGGATGCTTTCTTGTTGGCTCGACTGGGTGCCTTGTTTTCATTATCAGGTCTCACTGGCAGTGAACCCTCAGAGTCAGACAAGGCTACGAGGCCTAGAAGGGTTTGTGTGTGTTTGTATGTGTGTGTGTGGCCAGTCAAGCGGAAACGGCCTTGCTTTGTCATGTACCGGCAATTGTATTGCTCCCATTTGCCACGAGGTGTGAAGCGTTTACATTGCAGTTATCGCTTTGTCAGAACATGCCCTGTGGGCAAAGTGTTGCAATGTTAATACAGCGTTCACAGAAAAGTTGTGGAGGAATCGTTACTTATTAATTGACTCATCAAGACTAAAAGGTCTGTGCCAGAAGTCAAGAGCGGAGCAGAAGACAAATGTCCCCAGTGTCAGATGAAGATAGGGCTGCACGTTTGAGTGTGTGTCTGTGTGTGTGTGTACGGGTGCGTGCGTGCGTGTGTGCGTGCGTGCGTATGTGTGTGTGTGTCTGTGTGTGTGTGTGTCTGTGTGCGCGAATAGGGTTGCTACTGAAGCGAATACAATTGCCAGTGAAATGCAAGAAGGAAAGTGAGGAGTGATATCTTGTAGAAATAAAACAATCTATTAGTCTATTATAAGCACCAATGCCCCTCCCCTAACATAATTGGTAGCTCTCAAATGCTGCATCCTGCGATGGAACACTACAGAATGTGGGTTAGACACACTCAACAACATACCAGACAAACACGCCAACAAAGACATTAACATACAACAACAACCAACACTAAAACATCTGCACACAAGCAAATATCCTGAGGGAGATGTTTCCAGACAGACAAATTCAAAGAGTAGAAAAAGAACAATATGGTGAAAACTACTAAACCTTCTAAACTCAGTGGAGTATTATGTTAAAAGCCATAATAACCTTTCCTTGGTTATTTCTTCTTAACATACCGATGCCTAACAGTCATACTGTGTGTGCAGTATTGCACATAGAGGAATGGACATATCCCCATAGTCCATGGTCATTTGGCCGGTACACAAAATATGGCTGCCGGTTCCCGCGTTAGCAATTGTTGACTTGAAATAGGAGTCTGTTGGATATCTATTCTATTGCTTCTATTAACTCTAAATCTAGGACCAACCGTTCCCCCGAGGAGGGTAGATGTATTAATTCAGTTTTGAGCAGGCATGGTTCCCATGTGTTCACTCTGCAGGGGGTCTTTCTTTCCTCAAACCACAACTTTGTCTTAGTAATGAGAAGTCTTTATGCTTCAATTGTGTCTCAGTCGTAGCTCATTACCTTTAGCACTACGCGTGCCGTGCATGTTTTGACGCGTTTGTGATTTTTATAATTGAAATAACTTTGCCACTGTAAAAGTCACATCCCCCTCCTTCCCTAATTTTTATTTGATTTTTTTTTTTTTTTTTTTTTTAATACATGTTAGCGTTGTTAGAATGTCAAAATCACAATTAGAAAAACATCGGGAACCCAATACATACACTGTTATTATCTGATTACTGGTATGACTCAAGGGAGCCTATATCGGGCATCAAGGGAAGTGAATAGAGCCTAATTAAATCATACCCGCTTAACAGTTCATGCTTAGTCACCTGGTGACCTTTTCATAGTGATATTAAATCTATATTGAATGATTTTAGATCCTGTAGGACACAAGTCAGACTCCTAGTAGCATACTGTGACTTATGTGTGTGGGCTGTCGTGGTGAAAGCCCCAGCACAACTCTCCTCTCTATCTCATTTTATGTTAATTTATGTTCGACACAGGTATAGTATTTTAAGTCAGATTTAAGGCTTACCTTCCCTTCAAGATTTCCCAAAGGAAATCTGCAAGTGACACAGTGGATCCAGTCTCCACCACTTCATTACTCCAAGCCCACAGTCTACCACAGCCTCGGGGTATACAGGGCATACTGCACTTTAAAATAAGAAGACCTAAACCCCAATCAAAGCTCAGAAGGCTAACACAGTCTTGTTGCCATGCAGGAGGACCCTGGTTCTCTTCTCAAGGCCTTAGGGAAGATCTGTATCAGACATTTCCTTATTAAGGAAGGATTCCTTACACACGCTCAAGACAAGATGGCTGCTCTGGCCGGATGGTGGTGTGCTGCATGTTCAGTAGGTGAGAGTTTATAAGGTTCATGGCTGAGCAACGGTAGCACGGCAGTACTGTCACAGTAGTAGCGAGTCAACTTGACTTTTTCCACACGTTTTATTTGAGGTATTTCACCTTTGCTAAACAACCACCAGGGGGCATTGTTAAGCAATTCTAATGGATTGTTGGCTTGTTGTGATACAATAGCTCATGTTAGCTCGTCACCATCTTGTTCTCAACTTGTTCTCAACTTGTCCCTACAGAGCAGCGGCATTGAGGTGGCCCACCGTTGCGATGGCAGTATGAACTTTTTAAACTGTACTGTATCATGTTGCTCTGAGATATTAGCATACAAACTAAAAACCATCAGAGCCTATGACAACAGTGCAGTATTATAACTGTTAATCCACGGAATAATCCCAACAATAACCAGGATGCTGTAATGAGCTTGGAGACTAGCCGTGGTGATGTCACCCAACTAGCCAAGGCACTTCATAATGACATTCAACATAGTGACTTTT
Organism: Argentina silus; assembly: GCF_951799395.1. Taxonomy (NCBI): domain Eukaryota; kingdom Metazoa; phylum Chordata; class Actinopteri; order Argentiniformes; family Argentinidae; genus Argentina; species Argentina silus. Next base: position 12,732,998 of record NC_139673.1, on the reverse strand, counting down.
CTCTAAATCAAGGATGTACTTGTTTGTTTAGGGTTTGTCATAAAAAAAAATGGGCCTCTTCTATTCTGGTTTAGAATGTAACATTATTTGCTCAGCTGTGGTCGTGGATTACCGCCCGTTCAAGTGCACCAGATTGGGCATCCAGGGCCTCTTGCAGCCGACATTGGTGAAACGTGTATTTGCATTCGGAAGTTAAGCTCAGGGTAGGTGCCGCATCATCTGCCCAGAAAGCCAGAATAAACAAGGATTAAGCATTGGCAAGTCATTAATTTCAAACGCTGGCATGAAACTCAAAATCTAAGGCTGGAGCTTCAGTGAGGAGGGGCTCCAATAGATAGTTGAATATAATCCGATTGGTTGTCACTAGGATGTATCGTCAAAGTCAATGAGTTAGCAAAGTATCTATTTCATCTTCATCTGCGGTTAGGGTTAGGTGTATATAGGTTAGGTTAAATTAAGGGGTTAGTGTTTAAAATCACATTTCAGGAGAGAATGTATACAGAACTTCACACTTTGCTGTATGGCCCAATAAGAACAATGGGCATAAAACCATAGATCAAGCTCCATGACACATCCTCTGAAAATATCACATTTATTTACCACCCTTCACTTTGTTCTGGCAGTTATGGCAGACTTTCTGCTTCCTCGGCATCCTCCAGGTCTCCTTGATGAAACAATGTTATCCTGCATCTGTCAGGGAGGTGTGTGTGTGTGTGGTGGTGGGGGGGGGGGGTAACAATGTTCTAACAGGGCACAACAACAACATCCACCATGATCTACCTACCTCCACCCATGTGATTCAGCTAGTGGTCACTGATCCCCAATCAGTGCTTCTTGATATTATTGGTGAATAAATGCACCCGTCAGGACTCTTGTCACATAATGAGAAATACTCAAACAAACACGGCATGTTTTGGACTGATGTTTTCATAAAAGGGTGATGAGGGGGCCTTTGATTTTTGCACACAAGGGGAAAATAGATTGGAGCCTATAACTCAGGAGCTGAAGGCAGTTGGCCCACAGAAATTGTGGACAAAACAAAACCAAGCAAAACACAGTTTTGCCTTGCCTTCACAATGTGAAAGTCTCTCTCAGAGTCAGGATTATTTTGAGATGCTCTGTGTGTCATTATTGGCTTGACAATGCAACAGCTCGGTCGCCTTGAGCAGTTGAGCTTATTTTCTGTACTATTTGTTTCTGACAGCATCCCAGGCAGAGCCCCCCTCCCTCCTTCATATCTCTGAGAGGTTGAGCATGTGGTAAACAAAACACTGACTGGTTAACCTCAGAAAACAACAAACAAACGAAACAATACCACAACAACAACAATAACAACTAGAGGTCCTCTGTGGCTCAGTTGGTAGAGCGTGGCACGAACAACACTTAGGTTGGGGGTTCGATTCTCGCTGGGCCCACATATATTAAAAAATGTATGCACTCACTGCAATGTAAGTCGCTTTGGATAGAAGCCTCAGTAAATTAAATGGCATATATTAACTACAAAGCAATACATTAACATGGGCTCAGGAGAGCGTGTGTGTGTCTGTGTGTGTTGTTGTTTCCATGGCTGGGGTGTCTACCACAGTGTTTGCTAGAGACACAGACCGTGTCTTTATGCGTTTTCCAGCCATCACAGGCGTTTTGCGTTTTGAAGCCCCCGCCACAGTGCCAGCCACCTGACAGCAGGACGCCGTCCCCACCCTCCACTCACAGAAATTGAGGCAAATGTGGAGGAACCGTGTGTGTGTGTGTGTGTGTGTGTGTGTGTGTGTGTGTGTGTGTGTGTGTGTGTGTGTGTGTGTGTGTGTGTGTGTGTGTGTGTGTGTGTGTGTGTGTGTGTGAAAGATGAGAGATAATAAACAATAACCGAAGGTATCCCTTTGACATAAATTGACGGCGAAAATTAAAAAAAACTATCACGCAAAGTTATTTGACTCTTTTCTCCTTTTTCATCGTAGGTTAATTTATGTGGTTTGCAACATTATTCAAAGACTAGGAGGATTAATTAGCACCAAAGAGCTGATAGCTCGTCGTGTTTTTTCCTGTCAAAGTCGGCCATCTGCACTGCTTCTCTGATTAATGAGCAGGTGGAGTCGGATGCGTTTTCATCTTCATGTGCATTGGGGCACACCAACACGGAACGGCAAACAGACATTGAACACGCTTAAATCCCAGAATGCAACACTATTAGGAGCGATACGTGAGGTCTACGTTATGAAGCAATGGGAGAGATACGCGTAGGAAAAAGGATAGATGAAAGAGAGCAGAGATAGGCCTGTAGGACAGGAGAGATGGACGTATTGTAGATGATGGAGAGAGAGTGTAGATATGGCCTACATGATAAGATCATCTCCCACAACGACTATGTCATGTAGGAAAACATGGGCTTAACTCTTCTCTGTCCTTCACCAACTTGGGGGTGTTGTATGGTATGCTGTTAGGAACCATGTGTTTGTCATCCCAACATTGTGGGTTCATTTCTATCCATATAGGAGATATCATTTAAACAATAGTATGCTATGCTATGCTATGCTATGTCTTTGCTTGATAATACAATGTTTGTTATTACACGTTATCAAGTTCCCTATCTTACCATATGACTATGTTTGTTTGGTTGACACTTTACCCTAAGCTTATGTAAATATGTAAACTGTGTCATAAGGCATGACTCACCTCAGGAAGTCATTTATTCCTGTGAAAAACACATTTGTGTCAAGGACATGCTATTAAGGAAATCTGCATGATGCATGCACAGCTGGAAGTGGAGGATATGGTCTTTAAATTAACCGAGCACAGTTGCAGTCCATTAATATTGTGTACAAATGATGCTGCCTTAATTGATCCAGCACAGGTGTTTGTTAGTCAGGCAAACTTGAAATAAGTTGGAGGCTTGGTTTTTAATTAGCTCTGGGAATTGCTCTTTTTACATTTTGCGTGTCTTTAAAAAAAACCCTCTGGAACGTGTTACTGGAATATGCTGTGAGAATATGCTCTATGTGAGAGGCAGACACATACTAGTACAGCTAGCCTAGGTCTCTTATTGGCTCAGACTCCACATTCAGTTTAATGTGTGAAGGTCGGAAGAGCTTGTTAAGGTGAATAACATTGGCTGCTCAATAATTTGCACGCTCATTAACATTGCTCTCTCTCTCTCTTTCTCTCTCTCTCTCTCTCTCTCACTCACTCTCTCTCACTGTATCAGAGATTCAGCGTGAAGAGCCTGCAGCTAAGAGCATTACTAAAGTACACTCTATATTCTCTGACCTACAGCTTCCCTGTGTGAACTGTCCTGAGAGCGAGCCAGCCAGCCATGCAACCCACCCCAGCTCTAATCACCTCTCCGCTAGGCTCAGGATGTTAACCACGTTCACGGGGCCAAGCTAAGGTCAATGTTCAACATTCAAACCCTCCAATTATGTACAGAATAAGAGTGGGCTAAAGTAAGAGGACTGCTGGCTACAATTCACACCAGATGTGGAAGGACCCATCAAGGAAACTTACCTTACCTTTGGTTTGCAATGTTCCACCCCGCCAGCTATATGTGGTAGGGCTCCACAATGAGATATTAGTCACAGAGATACAGTACTTTCTTGTTTCAGACTTGAGTTGAGTCCCTCTAAGGAACTTTCAATTATCAAATGTAGGTGTGTGTAATGTTGTGTTTTCCCAATTAGCCACTTCAGCCTTTGTTATTTTCTGTAGTTCATAGTGTGGGGTACAGTAGATATGAAATCAATAATATCCATTTATTATTGGTGCGTAAGTGCGTTCACATCCACTCCAATACAAATGAGCCAAATGACTTGTTTTGTTATTTAAAGAGTTTCATTCTATTGACTTTAGCATGGCAGTTTTCTGTAAATTGATAACACTCACACCGGATGGAAATACAGTATCTAAATATTCAACTGTCAACTCTCTCTTCAAACAACCCACTTGCATAAACAACTTAACTGCCATGAAGAACCTTGATGTTAACACTTGTTTAATCTATTTATTTCTAATTCACAATCCAAATTAACATGCGGAACTGGGCTCCAGGCGTTTCTTCGTCTCCCATGTTAATTTATCTTCATTAATTACATATTCCAAGTGAGCGGAGGCATTTACATAGTGATGTGCTTCAGCGTGGACATCTGACCTGGCACTAACGTGCAGGGGTGAAGAGGTTTCTGCTTCCCGCTACGATATGAATAAGGATATGTTGGAGAGTTGGCGCCCTGAGGCCCACTGCATCCCCCCGCCAGACTGAACAGCAACAGATTTAGCCCTGGGCAGTTGGATTTGTGGTCGGCATGCAGTCGAGGTTGCCAGGTCGAGAGAAGGTGTGTTCAGGTGTGCCACGGTCTGTTAGAGTCAGCTGGCGCGCTTGTGTGGGCGCGCATGTGTTTGTGTGTGTGTGTGTGTGTGTGTGTATGTGTGTGTGTCTTTGCATACCTAATATTCACTTGGTTATGTAGACTAATTGATCAGGCTGTTTAAAGAATAGAGAGGAAGCAGCAGTTCTAGGAATAAAAGGGAGAATGCTAATATAACAGAACATCGCCCCATTCACATAGACAGGGTTGAAGTGGAGGGGGTCAGTGAGTGTGCACATCAACAACAACAGCTTCAAATGGACACACCACATCTTGTCAGTCATCTAGAAGGCATCTCAGCTTCTTCAGGAGGCATTTCTTCCTCAGGAGGTTGAAGAAATGTGGCATGTCTCCCTCAGATCCTTCCCAACTTCTACAGGTGTACCATTGAGAGCCTCCTGACCAGCTGCATCACTGTTCGGTATGGCAGCTGCACCGCCCAGGACCATATGGACCCAGAGAGGGTGGTGAAGCGCACTGTCTGGGCCGAGACCGATACACTAGGCGCTGCCTGGGGAAGGCCCGGAAGATCTTCAAAGACCAAAGCCACCCCAGCCACTGTCTGTTCAGCCCGTTGCGGTCCAGTAGAGGGCCCTAGCAGGCAGTACCAGTGCATGGAGCCCAACAACAATAGGCTCCTGAACAGCTTCTACCTCACGGCCATCAGGCTGTTGAACCAACATATTTTGTGTTGTTGAGAGCAAGGAGCAAGAATTTCACTGCACTGTTCGCAGCCCGCTGTAATACGTGGACGTGAAAATAAACTTGACTTTGACTGAAACTCTGAGAGAGGTTCATATGATGATGATGTACAGTACCATAGACACACTGAAGTACATTCTCAGAATCGCTGTGTGAGTAGGGTCAGGTGAGAGGAGAGGTCTGTGGTGTATTGAGTTATCGTCAAAAAAGGTGTTTTTTATGACACTGCATCTCTTTAAAGTGCTCACCTTTTCTGTCTATTCCATTTTGAGTGTACGCGCACGCCAGCACACACCACTCACCACGCACACAAACAGTACATGTGCATGCACAGACACACACACACGCACACACACACACACACACAAATGCACATACACACACACACACCCTGGGGGAACACCGTCACTATGTCTATATCACCTCTCCCTCACAATCCAATCCTCAGGATGTCTGAGTGAGTAGGGTGAGGTAAACTGGAGAGGTGTATGGTGTGTTCAGTTATGGTCAAAGAAAGTGTTGTTTGTGACACTGCATCTCTTTAAAGTGCTTACCTTTTCTGTCGACTCCATTTGGAAACCTTCTCACTTTTTATCTGAGACTGTCACCTCTCTCAAATCCCTGAGGTTTCAGGCTGAGGAGGACGGTGTCAACTGAAGTATGCTAGATTACACACTGTGATGTCACTGTAGCTACAGAGGTATATGTTAGTATTAACAACATTAAGCTGGTGACGTATGCTATTAAGACACAATAAGGCCTTCACAAGCTGTTATAAAGCCTTTATGCATGCTTAGACAAGCGGGCCTACAGTAGAGGCTCCAATTGGGCTTCAGAGGAAGAACTCTGAAACTTGTGCACTGACTATTCAATCTGCACAGGACACCTACTGTACAGTGGTATGATTTTGTCTCCACCTCTCACCCCAGGAGCCATAACACATCATTGGGATGTCTAATATAACATACCTTTTCCTCCTGCTGCCCGAAGGGCAATAGAACCCAGTTCTGCTGTCCACAGCACAATTTCGCTATGACCCTGGGGGACCCTGGTAAAACACACACACACACACACACACACATACTCACACACTCATGCACACACTCACAGACACACAGACACACACACACACACACACACACACACACACACCCTCAGGGAACCGCACCCCCCCCCCCCCCCCTCTCATCCGACTCCAGGCTTGCCTGTCAAGCAGGAACACATCACTATTGTACCAACTGTACTGAAGGTTTATTAATCTATCATAGAGTGGATGAGCGTGGATGTGTCGCATGCATTCATTAATTCAGGGCAAAATAAAGTGGAGGAAAAGCTTAAAGGTTAGCTAACAGAGACATGCCCTCTCTGCAGCTTACAAATGAGCTGTCAACAGTCACCCTAGCATTGACCTTAGAATGGGCTCACCTCGACACACCCATGACTTCCCAGGCTTGTGAAAATGTGTATTTTAGTTCAACTAATCTTTAGTGCATGTTGGACTCTGAGTGGATTTTGGTGTGAGGAGACTGCAAATTAGTTTGTAAACCTTTATAACTGTAATAATTCTGTAATTACTTTAGTGTGTCATACAAAATAATAAATCATGTTGCTTTAATGCTATGACATATAGCTGGGCAAAAGGTTAAGGGTAGTTGATAGATAAAACACTGTCTACTCCTCCCAGCTCTGAAAAATGATCTCCATTTTCTTCTCTTCTTTGTTTTGTACTAATCATACTTCAAGTAAACTACATGATCTTCAACACTACCATTTTTTTCTCACTACTAGCAAATGTTTTTATTTTTTTGCAAATATCTACAGCCACGTATTCTTAAGTATCTAATAGAGTTTTGCCAGGTTCGATAATAACAGATTCCATTCTCCCTCATGCTTTGCTTGTTAATAAACTCATTGTGAAGCTGGAGCTCTGTGTCTACGCTTAAATCACACAGGGGAGGACATGCTGAGACCTAAGACGGAACCCCCCCCCCCCCACCCCCTCCTCGTCCCCAACCTCGCCCCGTAGCATCAATACACTTATCTCCACTCTTAATACAGAGCATATCAAACATGAGATTTTGTAACTTTGTACAGATTTTCTCGCTGTCACTTTTTCTTTCTCATTGCGTATTTTATTTCCCTTTTTTATTCATTATTAATGTCCCCGGAGTTTCCTTTCACAGAAAGCTTAAATCTTTATTTAATTTATATGCTGTCTTATTTCTAGGCTGTAAGGAGAGAAGGAAAAAAAGAAGCCTGTTGTCACATTATTTAAACAGAGAAATGCACTTGCCAGACTAATTTAAATTATTTCATGTCAGTACTTAAAAGTACATTGCTGTGGTGCAATGAGAAAATAAACGTATAAAATCCATCACGACATCTGACAGCGGCTGATCCTAATGTATTTATGCATGGCTGCCCGCCCCTTTAATAGCAATCAGGGGTGATTTTAAAATAGGCCTACAGACAGATACAGTATCGTGTGATAATATGTGCTGTGACGTCTATGGAAAATTAGTCTTGTGTGTTCTAATCCATACTCATGTAAAATGATTTGATTTCTGTTCAAATGTGTGTGAAATATATAGGAAAAAACAGAGACTGGGAGCAATTACAATTTTCAAAACGTAGGGCGCGAAATGTGGGGTGATATTTTAATATTTCTATTCAATATTAGAACGGAAACACTAGATTTATAATCTGAGACCCTCACTTTTCAATTACAATTTTCAAAACGTTTTGTTGTTGCATGTCTGAGTTTATTCTGGATAGAAGTTGTGACAGTTTTGTGAGGGCTTGAGGCCAACTCTGTTTATAGCAGAGTTCTACAAAGCTCCTCCAGCAAGGATGCAATGATGTTGTTAGCAGCTATCAATCAAGTCCATACACTTTAATTGCTTTTGAAAAACATGTCAGTTATTCAATCTCAAAACCACTGTGGGTGACAATGCATGCCTCCCCGCGTTCTCCAAAACTCCACACCAGCCAGAAACAAATGACATGCTTACCCCAATTTCTCACTGTAATGTCTCCTCCAGCTATTCTACGATGACAGATATAAGTGCTTAAGCAAACAGCATTATTAGTTACATTAAAGCAATGCCATGTCGGGGCAATAGCTCACATCGTTGCCATTTATGGCCTTTTTCAAAGTGGCGGCAGGGTTGGAAGGACCATAAGGCTGGTTATCAAAACAAGGCTGTGAAGTGGACCATCTACTACTTGGTCAGGCCTTTGAGGTAGTGAGATGCTAGAGTTGCTTTAAGCAGGAATTTTCTGCACAACACAAACTCAGTGACCAGTGGATATCAATGTCCTAATAGGCTGAGGATGAACAGGCTGAGGATGACAATAGAGTCAATGGAGAGTTAAGTGTCTCCGCATCTCAGTGTAGTTGAAAGGCCACTGTTTTGACCCCCTGTCTATTGATCAGTGCACACAAACAAAAGGCCGCAAGGAGAGGAGGCCAGGTCAGGCCAGGAGTATTGAGACCCACGCAACACCATCATTGGATATAGAGCAGAAGAAAATTCCCAAGAGGAAGTGGGAGCAGGTCATAGGTCACAGGTGTCAGCTGACTTCTACTCTGTAGAAATGTAATAGTATTTCTATGCTCTGCTCTCAGGGCGTGAACAAAAAAACCGCTACAGTACAAGGATAGAACGATTGGAAGCCCTGACCCCCAGGCACATCCGCAGAGACCTTCTCTCTACCTCTCTCTCTCTGTGCTGTATCTTTCCCTGGTGGTGTTGAGTTTCAGGTAAGGTTACACTATCAAAAGATGTAGAATCCCCCCCCCTCCCGCCCCCCCTTACCCCCACCCCAAGGTAAGGTAGCAGTTTCAGTCAGTTTCAACTATGTCAAATTCACCCGTATCTCTCCTGTTAAAGGCAGTCATATACATGTGTGCAGTACAATAGCTGATTCCAGAGGTTCCTCTCTCATGGGTCCCTCATGGTTTTCACTTTGTATTCTTCTCCTTTTCATGCGGCGGTCAAAAGCATTAGACAGCCTTTTCTATTCAGATGAGCCTCCCCACCTATAATAACAACAACAACAACAACAACAACAACAACAACAAAACACTTACAAACAATTGTGAAGACCGATTAGAATTCCCACTGACTGTCTCATTTGTAATACAACGGTGGCTAAGAAGTTAAAAACACCATTTCAGTTCAGATTAGGATGTTTGCAAAGTGACAAACCGCCATCGTTTATAGCCGTGCACTCAACTCAGAATTGCTCTGCCCTTGTATCCGTCTGTACAGAGGGGAGCTGTGAAATCTGAGGGAGACACCAAAGGATCCTTTTATTCATCAAAACCCCTTTTTTGTCAAGCGTTTCTGTACACAGGGACTTTAAGAGAAGGCAGAAACTGGAGGCCGGGGATAAGGATTGTGTGGCGAGGCAGATAATACTGTGATTGGACACACTGGGACACTATTCAGGGACAAGTAGTGGAACTGTCAGCATCCAGACTCTGTCTCTCTTGTGGAATAGAAGTCATGGTCAACAAACACCCAGAGGTTTGGAGATTCTCTCTTTCTATGTATCTGTTCATCATTTCCGACTACGGAGGTTGGCCAGGCATGGAACCACACAGACAGCATTCCATGAATCCTTTCTCATTATTCTATGGATTCTTAGAATCTCTACAGTGTGTATAGAATCAACGAGTCATCATGCTTCAATGTGAGGTAGAGAACTATTCAAACCAACCATTTTTAGTCATAATGCATGAACACATTCAGGCGTCAGTTGGTCCTAAGATGTTTTTCTTTTCTCTAAAACCTTGTATAGCTGAATGTAAGCAATTGTGCGGATGGTGGATGAACACGATTGATGGCACATAGTTAAGCCTGCCGTTCAGACAATGTAAAACACTGAGATGGCACAAACATGTGGAGCACATAGCGGCTTGTTTGTGAAGCTGTACCAGGCTACAGACTACAGCACTAGCATGTATAAAGAGGCAATTATTCTCTTCACGCCTTGGTGCGTCCAAGTCCGGCTTATTGTTCCGGAAGCTATTCTCTGCTCTCCTCTGTGCCGTGATGCATATAGACTCGCCGTAACAAAATACACATCAATTCACAGAGGGCCAAGGCAAGGCCATGGTCGAAGGGCCATTCAATCCCCACCTGCTTGTCCTACTGGACTGAATTAGAAAGAAGTCGACTTGGGTTGAATACGTTTCACTTGTAAGTGCATGTTTGATGTAAGTTTTAATAGGCTGAGCTGCAGCATAACAGAATGACAACATCCACAAAATATCAGCAATCTTGTACTCTTTCAAACCTTCACAATGCAATGACTCTAATGCATGAACGCATTTAATCGGCATTCTATGTGTATACCCTGCAAATATGAATTCAAAATGTCTCTGGTATCGTGCAGTCCACAAACAACTTTTCAATTCCACATTCTTGGTTTCACAAGAGATGCCAGCCTGTCTGTGCAGCCTAGAGAGTCTCCTCTCAAACTGAAGAAGAATTGCCAGTCCCAAGGTGTTTTAGGCCTTCTATTCTGGGACTAAAGGTATGAGGTGAGTGATAAAAAGCGAAGCTGAGGCCATCACATCTCACCCAGGGGCTGCTGCGGCTGACGTGGTGTAAAATTAGAAGCAGAGCGCCGGGGCCTTTGTGTCAGAGAAAGATGGGCCTGACATCTGTGGGTCAGCGGGCAGCCCCTCGTCCCCCACTCTGCCTGTCCCCTCACCGTCAGCTCTGAGTGTGTGTGTGTGTGTGTGTGTGTGTGTGTGTGTGTGTGTGTGTGTGTGTGTGTGCGTCAGCTCCCTCCAGTGCCTCACAAGCCAGATGTGTGTGTTGTGGTGTGTGTGGGTGTGCTCTCTGGGCTGGCTGTAGTCATCGTAGTGGAAGGGAGAGTCTCGGTGTGACACTCGAGTGAAGGAGAGCATTGAAGGAGGACCAATCTGGTGAGTCTGTCTGCCTCGCCATCACAAAGGCTCATATCTTGCTGGCTCTGACAGAAAGATGTTGTTGTTGTTTTTCGGAACAGCTTTTCTGAATTGTTTGTTCAGCTATATTTCGACAAACCAAGTTAGTACACGCAGAGACCATGTTTTAGAACAGAAAGTAAATACGCCCAACGCTTGAATTAATCAAATACTGAACACATACTGAATGTTTACACTTTTCGAACGTGTCTCACTTTTCTAATTCAATTGTTGACTGTTGTTAATCCACCATATGAGCATTGGTGTGTGTGTGCAGTGTGCATGACAGAGAGACAAGACAGTGAGAGAGATTTAATGATTTAATGTATGTATGATAGCATGTTAATGCATGTCCTGGCCATGCCTACATAACACTGCAGACCAGGTGGACCGTTGCAGCTTTATGAAGCCGACATGAGACAGAGAGCTGGGACCAGGGGGAGCCATTGCTGCTACGCTGACTCCTCAATCGATAGCACGAGATCAGACAGAAGGCACCGGCAGGGAGAAATCCATGCTGTTTAGAACCATATTGTCTGGGACATGGGCCTTAGCCTCTACTCCAATTTAATACATTAATTGGATAGGACAAAGACTTTTAAATTGGTGCACTTCAATGAACAGGTCACTACGTCGACAAAAGCATTCCTGGGAATTCAATGATTGGATGGAGGCAATGCTCCTTGGTATTGGGTCACATCACAGAGATAAAGAGACAGGGAGAGGTAGAGGAAGAAGATATAATTGTTCTCTCAAAAGCCAGGGCACCACACAATAAAACATTTTTTACAGTGACATTCTTATCCGGAATTCAATTGGTCCAATAGAATGATTGTCACTATTGGTTTTTGAGGTCAGTGGAATGTTGGCCCCGATTCTGTAACCCTGGTAACTCAAAGGACAGCAGCTCTCTCTAGTATGTAAATTATTTAGCGGAGGTGAGCAAGGATCTCCAGGTCTCGGCGAGAGAGAGAGAGTGAGAGTGAGGTATGCTCATGTAAAAATGAACAGCTCTCCGTGAATTAAAAGCTTGTCTCATCACATCAGTAATGCTAATCAGAGTGCCTCTGCCGCTTTTAAAGGATAGCTGATTAATAATACATTTTCATAGGTCTGTGAATGATGACGGACCCATTTAAGTGGCCCCCCTGCTCAGTGGTGTAATAGGCGGTGGCATGTCTGTGTCGGAGGTGCACAGATAGATGTTAACATCTGGGCAACTGTTCCATTGAGAAGGCAAGGATAGCTGACACAAATAACTGAGGAGACAAGTAGAAGAGACAGTACATTAGTGTGTGCTGTCCGTCATAGACAAACCTTATTGAAATATGTATAAAGGGAGGGTTTGCCTTGAATGTTAATATTTTCGTAACAGAATGTTCTGAAAGTATGTAGTCTAGATACAGTGTGGTATAATATCCTTTTTACATGCTGTACATTTTCAATGCTATGGAAGTGTTTCATGTACTGTGTAGGTGGAAACTCTGACTGAGAATACATCAACGTATACAGTGCATTCGGAAAGTATTCAGAGTGTTCCACATTTTGTTATGTTACAGCCTTATTCTAAAATGGATTCAATTAATTTTTTTCCTCATCAACCTACACACAATACCCCATAATGACAAAGCGAAAACAGGTTTTTAGAACTGTTTGCTAATTTATTTAAAATAAAAAACTAATGTTCACACCTCTTCCTATTTTTTTCCAGTCATAAAATCGGACTTAGGCTGCAAATTTTCCCGTGTCTGTGGACGGAAACGGATGCATTGAACCCTCTGGTTCTTCCTATCTCAGTGTCAATACCTACTGATGACTGTCTTTGATAAGCTCTTCTAGGACGACGGGCAGCTATTTCCTCAGGAGTACCAGTCTTGACAGCAGTACATAAATGTTGAATAAGCGCTTTGATAAACTCGGGATGTCACTAAATCTGTGAATTCACCCTCCGGGAGGAGGTGCAAAATAGAAGAGGGATGAAGTAGGAAAGATTAAATGGCCTTTGGGGAGTCAGTCAGAGCATAAACACCCTCTATATCAACCGCTTAACGGCACACATTCCCTTCAGGATTCATATCTTGTGATCCAGGTTTTAGGGGATAAAAGGCTTTTCAGAAGTGTTGCTTGGAAATTTTAGGAAACGGACCGCCTTTGTGAAACGGACCGCCACCTGTTTTTAATGTAAACGTCAATTTTACAATCAACATCTTCCCCGCTAGATGATTCTAATTCGCAATTGACATGGGGGGGTATATTGAATTTAGCACAATGATCACTGAGGGCTAGAGGGTGATGCTTTTATATTAAAGACTAGGGAACACACTGAGGTGCTCCTGCTTGAACCAGCACTTTGCCGAAGTTTCACAGCTATGCACAACGCTCGTACTTTCTTTCTGCACTGATGCTTTCAACTTTATGTATCAATAACGCAGTAACTCTCACCAATTCCACCAGGCCAAATCCTTTCCCTCTCCATCCGTTATCCATTCTGACTTCAGGGGCCATTGACTTCAACAGTAGTTGCATCCTATGATTAGCACAAGACTATTGAAAGAGAGCAAGGACCTTGGTGTCTCCATTGACATTTTAAAGGATAGATTCAAGTCCACTGGCGGCTCTATCACCTCATTGCCTGTAGCGCCCTGATGAAAATCACTTAAGTCATTGATTAAAATGTTAGCGGGTTAATGCTGGGGGTGACTCCTAGCGCTTAGCATAATTTGCTTATTACACAGGCAAATAAACAAGCCACTGATCAAGATCGCCTCTGATCCAATGAGTCAGTGGAGGGAAGGGCGAGATGGAATGGAAAAAGGCCAGATCATTCATTAGTCCAGGTCATTCTCAACCTGGCACGGCTAAATAGGGGAATTCTGGGTAATTCCAAAGCAGTTTGGCTAAGTGGGCTTGAGGTCTAAATCCTATTTCGTCTTTGGAATTGATTTGTTAGGGAAATTCTGTCCCTTGGTTGAAGCAATCATGAATGTGGAATACATAACACACATTTATACACACACATCACTTCTCCAGCATCACCGCAGCTTTGATTAAGGCAATGCACAGATACACTTGAATGCTAACTCTTTACAAATGCTCATCACCATTTGACCCAGTCCTGATTTCTGTGTTTCTTGATTGAATCTTCTTTTTTTGAGCATGTTGCATGAGCATGACCAATTCTAGCCCCATCATTGACGAACACGTATAAAAACAATAACTTTAGACAGAACCCATGGACGTAAACTATTTTCATCCTGCAGTGTTTTTCTTCTTTCTGAGAACGGAGCGTGATTGGTGGTGAATTGTGACATCCGGATTCACCCTGAGAAATGTTGAAGGTTGTGCTTCGAGTGGTGCAGTACATCAAACCACACGTCCAAGAAACAAATCTCATTCTCAGTTGACTTTTTTGAAAAGGAGGAGGAGGAGGAGGAAAATCAAGACGAAATCAGCCAGCGCAGCCCTTCTTTAACGAAAAACACTTATTTTCTTTACACCAAAGTAAATGCTAGCTCAAAGCACCAATCTGCATTTAAAAGTGAGGTGTTGAGCTGCTTGTAACAGTGATGGTAAAAGCAAATGGGTTTAGGTGTGACACTAAAGTATCTAATGATGTGTTTACTTTACATTTTCTTCTCTCTTCTCTCCCGTCTGTATAGATAAACAGCCCACTTCCCTTTTACTTACAGCATGAGAGACTCACGATAAAGCACACCGCTGCAAATGCTGTACCTATGATGTTCACACAGTATATGACCTACGTTGTTTGTGTGTGCGTGTGCGTGCGTGCGTGCGTCTGTGTTTGTGTTTGTGTGTTTGTTTGTTTGCAGGCAGTTTGAACTTCTCAGCACTGCACAGCCATGCAGGACTGACAAAAACAAAGGCATGTCGAAGTGTATAATATCAAGGACATTATTTATTTATGAATCTATGTTTTTTAGTCATAATCGAAAACAAAACATGAGTAAAACATCTTGGTGTACTGTATCTCTTCATTCCACAGCCACTTCCAAAGAAGGTCAGCTGCTAAATAAGTAAACTGCTATTTAATCTATACACTAACATGCCGAGACTGAGCTTGGATTCACTCCCTGGTGAATCCCCCCTGTACAATTTCTTAGACTCACTAAGTTAGACTCTCCATTTAAAGGGGAACAACTGCACATTTGGGAAATGTGTCAAAGTGGGTTTACCTCTCTGATTCAGTTGAAGACTGCCTGTCAATGAGCGCACGTCACATGGTTACACGCTCCCTCCCTCCCTCACTGCAGCGCTAGATAAACCTTTGTAGAATACAGCAAATCTATGAAGAAAAAAAAACAAAAAACGTTCTGTCACAGCGAACAGACTATGTTCGTGAGGCCCCCAATTGATTCTGAGATTTCAACTGTATTTTCCAAACTGGGAATTGTATGCACACTTCTCACAAGCTAAATGATGGCATTGAACACATATTACCGCAGGGCGGAATGGGAGGAGCATCACAAGCTAAAACAACGTTAGGAGACCTTTCCTGCGCCGTCAGAATCTCAATGGAGATGATGGTACCATTTCACCCTCCCCCAATAATGTTGTAATGCTAGCATCATCTTCCTGATCACAGCAATAAGGGACGAGGGACATCTGCATGTGGGATGTGTTAGTGTCTGTCTTACAGTAAGAAAACACATCTGTCTTTAACAGCTGGTTACTATTTTCCTATGGGAGTATGGCGTTATTAAGAGAGACAGCTTTGTTATCCACCTAACCTCTAGGATATGGGGAGGGATGTGACTGTATTTGTCGTTCCTAATCTGCGTCCTACACATGTATTGGTTTATGAATGGCTACATAAGACCCCCACCCCCCAGGATGAAAGTATCGGTGTCTCTGAATCTTCAAGTAGTGGTTCCTTTTCATTTAGGCCCACAGCATCACTTTGACCAACATAGACTTCAAATTATTACGTTGGGGGAATCGTTAACCAGTCAAAGTTAATACCTAACCATAACCAGTTGAAGTTATAGCCTTAATGCCTATCTTACGTCAAAACAGGTGGTCAAACGCTTGTGTAGCCGGATATGATCCCCCCCAGAATGTAAGAATTTGGAGACTGGGTTGCTTTGACTATGTGTACTCCGCTCCTGTTGATAAATCGTGATAGTGTGGATCACAAGATAAACAAGGAGTTGTAGACATAACCTCCCCATGCACACACCACTTGCATCTCCGATAGCTCTACTGCTAGATGTGTGGATGCAGCTCCAGCCATTTAGGCATGATTCGCCTCTCAATGAGATGGGTAACCTTGCATAGTGTCACCATCACAAAGCTTTGATCCTCTCTTCCTCTCCTCCTTTGGCCCCCCCTCTCTCTCTTTTTCTATCTCTATCCTTCTCCCTAATTTTCCCTTCTCTATCTATTTGTCTCTTCTTCCATCACTCTTTCTCTCTCTCTTCCTCTCTCTCTCTCTCTCTCTCTCTCTATCTGTTCATCCCTGAACACAATATCTACTGGGTGAAAGAGAAAACCCCCCCAGTAATATATGCATCGCTCCCTCCATCACTCCGAGGCGGTGATGAATCACAGCTATTACAGACAGGGTCATTATTAGGTTTACACGTAGGCTTGTAATCATAAAACACTGGAAAGAACACAATAAGTCACACCAAATAAAAATCCGTTTTTTCAACAGGGGACTAAGACGTATTGTGCAAGCTGGCTCACCAGTGAATGTGTAGAGCAGGCTAATTTATATCATTGTGCCGCTCTGCTGCCATTCCGCTGCAATTACAATAAGCACAAAGACACTGTCGCTTTATGGATGTGGCACTTATTTAGCCTTCACAATGTGTGCAGCACTACAGAATGACTCCCATAGGGTTCTTTGTCTTCTCTCTCCTTCGAGAGAGTGCACTAGGAATAGATAGCATGCCAGACAAGAAAGAAAAAAGCGCCACAGCTGTCATTTTTCGAATGACGTAGGCTATGCATACATTCAGACGAATGGTGAAAGATTTTTGAAAGGTCTGGTCAATAGTGTAGGGCAGTTTTTCAAACAGTCTGGTGAATATTTGAGATTTTCACAGCAACAAATTCTAGTCAGCTAATTGTGGTGGTTGCCTCTTGCCTGAGACAGACACAGAGACAGAGAGAGACATAGAGAGAGGGGGGGTGCGGAGGGGTGAAGGGTCAATGGGTAGTAGGGAGGTGAGGGTGGGGGATACTTATAGGCTTGGGCTGTCACTCTTCCTCGTCGGGAGGCTTGCTCTTTTTGGAGGAGGTATGATCCATCATGGCTGCCAGGGGGGGCTCAATGAAGAGACAGTTTCATTACCCATTATATGGATATATGATCACATTGAAGGAAATTGCTATAAAGATGAGGTGGAGATGATGAACTGGGCCCGACTAGGAATGTGTGCAAAAATGGGCTTTTTAATAGGCAAATATAAATGAAAAGAGGAAATTTGAAGTTCAATCAAGTGGGAAATCATTTCAAAGAAGGACCAACTTCGGTCTGGGAGGAAGTATGAAACTTAAGTTACCGTACTAGACCGTTTATCATTGGGTCGAGTCCGCTGGGGGGAGACTTGCTGAAGTATGAGTGTGTAAGCCAATGAAACCCAGATTTGGCATGCAACACTAAGGCCCATTGGCACCAACTTTTAGTGTTCTCAGACCAAACGGAAATCCATCCTCAATGTGTGATCAACAGTCAGTGAGATTGCACCACAAAGCGTTTAATTTGTTTCACTACAAAGTTTCATAACGCACTTTGGTTGCAACTACTGTGTGAGGCTGTATGGCTGTTTCAATGGCTTTATGAGACCATATAATACTTAAAAACAGGGTGCCTCAAGATGTCACCATGAGTTACCACTGATCAAGCTCTAGGGCGTCCCATCACGTGTTCTCTTTTCCTATTTCAGGGCTGGAAATACAGCCCTGTGTCACTACCAGCCTCTGTGTTGATGTCTGGTTGTGTGTAACTGTCGCGAGCTCGACTTGGCTAAGCTACGTGATCATTTAGTGAAGATTAAGACCCTTCATACTGTTCCTCCAGCATCTCGAGAGGATGACTATACGTCTGTGGCTGCTCTGTATGAAGTACCATTTACATTTACACTAAAAATACACTGACTGCCTGTGTGTGTGTGTGTGTGTGTGTGTGTGTGTGTGTGTGTGTGTGTGTGTGTGTGTGTGTGTATCGAGCTTTACTGATCAGCCCCTCACCCCACCCCACCTGCCTGAATGCTACTTTTACTGTCACTCACACAAATGTTTTATTTATATTTCTTCAGTGGCTAGAAAAGAAATCTCTCAGCGAATGAGGGATGGGGGTGGATGAGAGGGGTGTAAGGTGGGGGGGGGGGGGATTGAGGATTAGCCAACCATGAAAGAGTATCACAATAAAGCATGTAACAATCAGTAGCCACTTTCACACCACATTGGCGCTCGCTTTATTCACCGCCGTTTTAAGATCAGCACGCTGCCTTGTTGTCGTAGCGATATTGTTTTGTATATGGGTGTGTGTGTGTGTGTCATGTGTATGTCTGTGTGTGTGTTCACGTGCTTCATAGAGATAGAGAGGGAGTATTGTATTTGAGGATTTGTGCTTGTCAGAGAGAGGAGAAACATAGAATGATCAGAGAGGTATTTCACAGAAGCAAATGATGTTTTCATGAAGGTGGCAGCAAGGCCTAT
Source organism: Argentina silus (assembly GCF_951799395.1). NCBI lineage: Eukaryota > Metazoa > Chordata > Actinopteri > Argentiniformes > Argentinidae > Argentina > Argentina silus. The sequence continues at coordinate 12,714,290 of NC_139673.1, read as the reverse complement.
GATTCGGTTATCACTCCCCTCCTGATTTGTTTTTGTTTTTTATACAAGGAGAAGTAAGGCTGGATAACTGTTACTGGTCTCTTTCGAAACAAGTAACATCCAAATTCAAGGGGAGTTGTGAAGGATTCTATAATTAGTATACACAGACACTGTATCTGGCCTGATTGATTAGGAATTGAATGCAATATTATTCCTGAGTGGTGGTTTCCTTTATGTATCTATCAGATACGTCATATATCATGCATACAGTATGAGCTACCTGCTGCCCCCCAATATATTTACAGTGCTTTCGGAAAGTATTCAGACCCCTTCACTTTTTCCACATTTTGTTGTGTTATAAATACCCCAGAATGACAAAGCGAAAACACATTTCTAGAAATTTCAGTAAATGTATTAAAATTGAAATACAGAAATACCTCATGTGCATAAGTATTCAGACCCTTTGCTCTTAAAATTAGCTGAAATGCAAAAATGTCATCAACAAATCACTCAATAACTTCAATAAGTTGAATTGAGTCCATCTTAATGAAAGGATAATAGTTAATGTAATTTTGGAATTAATATTGTTGTTTTTATAGGGTCTCTGATTTGCATAGGAATCAATTACACGCTGTGTAGATTAGGATGTCACTACCAACTCATCAAATTTCATAATTTTCTCTTGATCCTGACAAACTCCCCAGTCCCTGCCGGTGACAAACATACCCATAACTTGATGCAGCTACCACTATTCTTCACTCGAGAGATGGTGCGGGAACTGCATTGCATGTGCTGGATTTGCACCAAACTTAATGCTTTGTAGTAATATATAATATAGTATAGAGGAATTGTTGTCAAATTAAGCCTTCAGACCGAGGTGAATGGCTAGGAATAGAACAACACCTTTCATAGGTTAGATTATAACATCCTTCACCCTTACAGAACGGACGACGATGCAAGTTGTACCAGGTGTAGTCTCACTAAGCCAGACCCTTCAGGTGATACAGTTATTGTCACGGTGATCAACAGACGGAAGTGTGTCAAGCTGTAATTTCCTGTTCCCTCGTCATCACCCTGTCTTCACCTGTTCATGCACGTCATGAGTCTGTGATTCAACACTGCAACATCAACGTCTTAAGTATGAGAGACTTGAGAGAGAGAGGTTGTAAGATGTTCTTAGAAGCCTAATGTAGCAGACATTTCTGCAGAGTTCTAAAGTACAGTATTTGATGAGGGGGGGGGGGGGAGAAATAAAGAGAGAGAGAAAGATTTGGAATATAGCAGCCTTGGGAGAATATGCCCCAGTCATCTGTTTTTTGTATCTGTCATTTAAGCTGTTGAGAGTCTGTTGCTGTTTGATCATCCTCACCCCTCCTTCTCTCCCCCTATCTTTCTCTCCTTCCGCTTGCCAGGGGCAGGCCACAGGCACTTGGTTTTGGGTGTTTGTGAAATTATCCCTGTCCCACCCCTACGCAGTGTCAGCTTTTCATAGCAGAAAACATTTGAACGCGGTGAAAATATATGCAGACATGGTCACACTTTTACAGTCCAACATGGTATCATTGCACAACGTCCGTATAGCAACATAAATTAGCAACCAAAAACAATTAAGAGCAAAGCTTTTGTAAAAATTGCCCCAAAGCAGATTCAAACCCTCAAAGTTCGGATTGCAAGTCTCGGTTCCGCTGCTGAATAGACTCCTGCAGAGCCCTACACAATCATCTGTGAACACTCCACCACCTCAAATACAAGCCATCAATATGAATTGAGTGCAGTGGGAATATAGCAAGGACAGGGCGCATTGATCAGTTTTCCCCTGTACTGCAGGGGAGGTCTCAGAGGACAATGGAGGGAGTTTTGTGTGTCTCTTGTTAGCAAGGCTATAGCCTGTATAAGCATTGATTGGTACAGGGAGATGAAGAGGGGCTGGAGTGGAGGGTGGAGGGAGTTACCTTATGGTGAATGTCCAGCCAGTGTCATCTCAGAGAGAAGACATGGAACAGATCAAATATGGAGTTTAGAATCCAGGAACGTTGGGAGAATGTGCCCCCTGTCAGCTGTTTTTCCATGTCTGTCTTTCACACTGTTTTTTGTTGTATTTTGTTGTTTGATGATCCTTACCCCTCCCTCTCTCCACCTCTCTTTCTCACCTTCCACTTGCCTGGGGCAGGCCACAGGCATCTTTACACCCCAGAATGTCTCCATGTCCACTTCACTTCTGTATCGCTATTTTGTCACTACTGTCGATCAAACAGGATGTTGATGCTCTGAATTGACCAATCACACAGTTTCCTGCTCGTTGGAATATGAATCAGGACCACTTGTGGTTCGCTCAATGTGCGACCACGACCGTGTGCCAAGCTTGAGATTCCCCCTTGAATCAGCCCTCTGATTGGAGGAACAGGTACCTTGAGAGAGTACCTTGAGAGAGTGTGAATGTGATGTGGAGGCAATGCTTTGCGTGACAAAATTGTAGCGTACCACTTAGAATGAAGCAATGTGTCGCCCATGAATTCTAAATGGTGAGCTAGTGTGGGGATTGAAACAACTGAAGCCTAGATCTCAGCCTGATTGTCCCTCTCCACAAGCTCCTGGAGGTACAGTAGACTTTTTCCCCAGACCAACTCTTAACCACCTGCTCTCATTTGAAAACACAGCACCTATCTGGTTATTTCCTTTCTGTGTTCAACAAATAAACACTGTTATTTGGGACATCATTGGTTGGAAATGAAAGGATAATGGTTGGGGAAGTTGGTGGCTAGCATTGACATCTTGGAGGATAGCCTCCTGTGATGTCTGTACGGAGCCTTCTTTCTCTTTCTCTCTCTCTCTCTCTGTCTCTGTAATTTCCCCTCTCTGCCCCACAACATGTGCAACTCAGTGTGCCCAGAGCTGAGAATAGATGTGCACAATTTAAAGGTCTGATTGCTGCAACATCTTGCTGCAGTACTGTATAGTGTACATATCTCTCCCCTACGATCACTGGTAGTGTGGCCTGGAGCTGGTGATGTCCTGAGGCCTGGGACATACAGTACCTTCATCTGTAGCCTCCATTTTCATAGATACTGTACAACTAGTGTGGTATATTTAGCTTATCATTATTCTCTAGATGTGTTTTCTCTTTAACTGTGAACCTTACTATTTGACAGCAGCACTGTCATTGTGACCAACAGGTACTGGTTGAAGGTTTTCTTTGGTTGTTTCAGCTTCCTTCCTTGAAAGAACTTACTGCTATGTATTATTACTGTATATTGTGAGTCTCACTGGATAAGACCAACCTACCTATAAGACCATACTATTTATTTTTCATTTCATTTCAAGTCATTTAGCAGACGCGTTTTTTCCAAAGCAACAACCAGTACATTTGTCTAAGTAAGTGAATCAGCTATACAACAGTCATCGTAAGTAAAACCTTAGATAAGAACAAGTGCCATCGGCAGTCACAGTGCTAGAGAAAAGGAATAAACGTTATTTTATGTTTTAATGTTTTTATTATAAAGGTAATGTGGAGTTTTAGGGGATAGAGAGGTCTGAGGAGGAAGAACCCAGACGTACCCTGAAGGGATGAGGGAGTGACTCTGACGTCCTGACAGTGGTGGGAAGTGGTGGGATACCCTTGTATATGTCATACAGTTCTAATATATCTCACAGTCTCTCAAAGTCTCTGTCAGGGCATTTAAAATGAGTTTTTACATCATTACTGACTCCAGTGTGCATGAATGTGAATGTACCTGCTGTCATAGTGGTGGTTATCTGTTCATTTACGAGGCGGCGGGCAGGGTTGGTGATAGCAGCAGCTCAGGGCTGAGGATGAGGCGGAGTGGATCCCCCCCCAAAACACCTGCTCCTCTCTGATAGGGCAGCAGTGCAACCACAGCTCAATCCCACTGCCGTACAGCTTAGTGTCATTCCCACATTGACAGTGAAGGGAAAATCCTGAAGGTGATTATTCAAAAACAGAGATCGGTTTAGCACATATCCCATCTGGATACGTCAATGGGATGTTCTTACAGAGCGGCCTGTCCATCACCTTGTCAGCTGACGCACTGTAGCATTGTCAACTAGACATCATTTGGATGCTCCCCGTTGGAATGTTCCTCGCTCATCTGCCTCTGTCTCGGTCTATCTGAAGGGTTCACTGTAAGGATATCATCATGCTCCCCCCTCTCACCCTATAGGTTCAAATCCACCAAGAGGAAAATACACAATTTGGATACCAGTTTCATCCAAATCTTTATGAAGGATTCCCTTTATCGGTATCGTGATGATCAACCTTCTTACCCTATGACCTCAAATTCACCCATACTGATACAGACACCACCCTCTCCTACAAAAGTGGGCCTCACAACCTCACACTTATCACAACCAAAGACTCATATCAGGCCCCTAGCCACATTCCAAGACTGGCAGAGAAATCCTGTCGTCATTTATTGCAAGGGTTTATAATCAGTAGAAGTGTAAATGATTGTGAGTCTCTCTATATTAATGTCAGAGTATCGCCGGTGGCTCTGTGCTTCTGCTGTGTGTGTGTGTTTGTGTGTGTGTGTGTTAAAAGAGCATCTATGATTTGCCATAGGGCTTATTCTTCACACAATATGAAGACAATAAAATGAGCAAGGGAGAGACAAACAGAAAATAAACATACGCAATAATATGAAGGATGGTGTTTATATAAAAGCCACAATATGATTTGATTTAGGATAGGAATCCCCAGCCTCACCACTGGAAGCCAGATGAAAGAAAGCAAAGATTATGGATATATAAATGCGCTCCCCTTGCTATGTAATGCATCACTGTAATCATGGAAGGCTTTCTTTTAAGCGAAGAATTGTAAGGAGGTTAAATTTTGCGATTTGCTGCCCTCTTCAGCGACACTTAAAATGTGAACGCGTGCAATATGCTGCGTTTTGCAATAGCGGCAAATGTGAGCATATCCAGGTAAACAAATAAAACATACAAACAACGTAAAGGCCGGTGCTCGACCACGGCACCACAATTCAGAAAGCACCTCGTTTATACCAAAACAGCTGAACGCTCTTTATCATGCATCTCATTCCTTGATCGCCAGTGATTTAACATGGCCATTTAGCACAAAGCTAAAATCTACTGTAGAAACTGGACCTTTAATGTGAGTACTAGTCACACACACATATATACACACACACACGGCTTTGTGAAGCTAGAGTTGAGCAATGCCCCTAGCAAATTTCCTGCTGAAGATTGACTTTCACCACTGATATTAACATCGCATCTAAAGCACTGCATTATTGGGCAGAAAGCGATTGCTTTTCAAATAAGGTAGTGAAAGAAGGAGAATATTACCTCCTTATCACATATGAGGCTAAAATCTCCATCCATCTGTTTCCTCTTATCCGATCATCTTTCAGTGAAAGACTCTTCATATCTAGGCCCCCCCCCACCCCCCACCCCCACACGCACGCACGCACACACGCGCACACACACACACTCTTACTGTGAAAAGAAAACACACTGGTGTGGTGGAAAGTGTTATATTTGTGTTTTAAGACCTATTCAAACAATCATTCTTTCTCAAAAGTGTTTTTTGTTGATTTGCTTGTTTGTATTTTTAATAACACAAAAATAAGTAATATAGGATGCCAGATTCTGCTAGTTTTGGGGTTATGTGTTTGCAACAGATTTGTTACTATAGCAACAGCCATTACACGTCCTCTCAAAAAGCTGTTAAATGAAAGAATGAAAGAATTGACATTCAAATGTGCAGAGTAATGAACAAGCGTGTTAAAACTGGCCTTGTGGCACATACATATTCTGTATGGAAGACAAAATAATTTGTATGGATGTGCCGAGTATGTTACTTACGGATTTTGGGCATTTTACACATCCTATCATTTTCTGATATTATCCATAATGGGAGAGGATTGCTTTATATCTAAAAATAAGAATGCCATTGGCCAGTTAAGCTGTCTGTAAACCAATGGAAGATGTGTGCAATGTGCCTGCTGCCGTGATTGGATCGGAGCATTGAACTGGAAGTTGTGCCCTCCTCCTTCTTCCCCCACGTTTACCTCAGACAGACAGTTCCAAACAAGCCAGCGTACGACGTGCAGCATATGTTTGTGTTTAACTCAGCTTAAAGTGCATACCGTCCGAAACTGGTAATATTGTACAAGAATACATAAAAACTATTGATCCTTGATTTCATGTGTCATTTAATATATCATATAAGTCCTTAGAGGACCGCCCCATCTTTTGAATCATTATCATCATTGTTTCTTTAGCTTGTTCGATTTATTGATTTTTGACTTACAGTTGGACAAGCTTTTTTAAAAGGTCCTCTTCCCTCATAAACAACTTGTGGACACTTCCGCAAAACAATAAAAATGTATGATCAAAACTACCTAAACATACTTAATTGAAAGTAACCTTTTAAAAACTTGACCACACAGAAGGAAGCATCTCTCCCCACATAGCCTTGCTTCCGAAAATAAATAAAGCATATTGTCCTTCTTATTTGCAATTTTGTCTAAGAATTCCAATCAAACATTGGAAATGCACTAAAGTGCGGGTGTTGTTTAATTAGTGGGTCTCTATGGCATGCAAACTGCGGCTAAAAACTAAGCAGCTATCAGCAGGCTTCTATAACACTCCCAAAACAAATAACTAATTAATTTAAACAGCTTGCCAGACAGTATTTGATAGGCTCTGACTTTTATGAATACATTTGGGTTTTCTGAAACTGTCAGCAACAAATGGAATTTCAGCTAATTGTGGGGAAACCATAGACGTGTCTGTGTAGTCAGATGAAGAGAGTGTGTGTGTGTGTGTGTGTGTGTGTGTGTGTGTGTGTGTGTGTGTGTGTGTGCGCGCATGCATGGGTCCATACGTACATGCATGTGCTATCCAACGACAAAAGGCAGTCTATCCACTGAAGACATTTTGCACTTTTCCACAACTTTAAAGGAGTCTCCCACAACACACGTCTCCTCTAGCATGGCTAATGTTGTCATTTTCACAAAGGCTGTTCAAAGATAGACTGAGTTGGAAAATTGTCATCTCTTGAAGATCGTTGCAGTGGGGAGGAGGTGGGGGAAGAGGGGTGGGAGACAGCGGGGGAGGAAAGGCGGAGGAGGGATTTAGAGCTGTCGATTGTCAGCCCGATGTTTCCTCTGCTTCACAGCTACTGGGAGGAACGAGTGAGAACGCCAAGTGAAAGAGAGTCTTTTCTTTTTTCTTTTCACACAATCCATCCATCCACGAGATCCCTCTCCGAGAAAAGTCATGTCTCTCTCTCTTTTTCTTTTTTCTTTCATTTTTATATATATTCATCACCTCATCAAAGTGAGACAAAAGGAGCTTTCTTCATCCTCTACCGTTCTCCTCACCTCTTTCAAGCCATAGGAATGACAGAGGGGAGGGAGGGTGAAGTAACTACTGTGTTCTTCACTGAGGAGGGAGCAGTCCCAGAAATCAAAGACATAGATGGCAGAACTTCCCATACTCCCTAAGGGGGCTGACAGACAGGAAGGAATTGAAGGGGGTGAAATATCAACAAAAGAAGGATATTTGTTTGTAGAGTGGGTGACAGAGAGAATGAAAGAGAGAGAGAGAGAGAACAAGAGAGAGAGAGAGAGAGAGAAAACGAGAGAGAGAGAGAGAGTGAGATTGAGAGGGGGGGGGGAAGACATGAACATGACAATGAAAGTGAGATTGAGAATGAGAATGAGAATAGCGACAGACCAAGAAAGGGAGAGAAAGAGAGGGGAGAAAAGAGACAAAGATAGTTTTATGATGTGCAGACTGTATACAGTTAGTGAGTGCACAGAGAGTAAGTGAGTTCTTGGTCAACAATCTGCTTCTCTCTTGTCGTGTCTCACTATAATTCCTGTATACAGTACTTCACATTGTTGGATTAACCATAGACTGTGGCATTTCAGGTCAAGTGACGCATAACAAACTCTACAACCGAAATGGGATGATTATGGAATTAAATTCACCGCAATCTTTCCATTGAACAAAATCATTTGATTATGACCTTGTGTACTAATGTACTAATATGGCTTTGAATGTTTGGAATACCCACAGGTGGTGGGGTCTCGTCCCCGTCAGATTCATCTAATAAAGGGAAGGTGTGTGTGTGTGTGTGTTTGTGTGTGTGTGTGTGTGTGTTTTTCCATTAATGACCATTAATGATCACAGTAAACATCACTGGGCAGCTGTGCTGCAGACCTAAGGGAGCTGAAGTGAGTAATAATCAGAGCCAACAGGTTCCATCTGACATCCATGGGCCAAGGACAGCCAGCAGAGCTGTCAGTTCAACCTCCCTATGCCAATACCATGTCGGTGACCCCTCGCGCCACACACACACACACACACACACACACACACACACACACACACGCAGCGAAAGTGGAGTCAGCAGTTGATCAACCCACGCTCTTCGTTTGGGCTTCTGAGCCCAACTATCCTACCCTAATATCCACTCTCTCCTCCCTCCATCCCTCCATCTCTGCTCTTCTCCAGTGGCCTTTGGGGCCTGTTCATACAGTACTGCACACAGCAGCACCAGTATTCCAGGAACATCAGGAGATAGAGAAGAGAGAAAGGCCCCATCATAGGAAATACATGTTTTTAACTCCAAACAAAAGGGTGTGCTGCCTCTCTTCTGCCTCTGCCTCTCCTCTTCCTCACGTCCCCTCTCCTCTCCTCTCCTCTCCTCTCCTCTCCTCTCCTCTCCTCTGCCTCTGCCTCTGCCTCTTCCTCTTCCTCTCCTCTCCTCTCTGTGTAGCATCTCCTTATGCATGCATGGTCAAGCAGCAGCAGTGTCGCTCGTTTGTCTCATTACTGAAGGAGACAGAAAGAAGTATGGCTCCCCTGAAATACCTGCCCTTGCTCCCACCCAGGGCAAGTGGAATGAAAGGCAACCATATTGAAAGCCTGGGTCTGATTGATTTGCTGTATCGAGCAGCCTGGGGGGCGACCGTGAAATTTACTCTGACATGGTTTTACGCTGTTTTTTTCTTTCTATCTCGTTGTTGTGGTTGTTGTTGTTGTTGTTATTCTTGTCGATGGTGTCATCGGACATAACTGATTAGATTAGAATTGGATTCAACTTTATTATCATTGCATAGAGTACAAGTACTGAGACAAGAAAATGTAGTTTGGCATCTAACCAGAAGACATGATATTGACATGATATGTCCGCTGGGATTCTGAGTTCAGCAGAGTAACAGCTGCAGGGAAGAAGCTGTTCCTGAGCCTACTGGTGCAGGAATGGAGAGACATGCATCAGGGAGGCGGGCAAACAGTCCGTGGCTGGGGTGAGTGGTGTCCCTACTGATGCCTCGCTCCCTCCGCAGACACCGCCTGTACTGGAGGACCTCGATGGCAGGGAGTTGGGCACCGGTGATGTACTGGGCGGTTTTCATCCCAGTGATGTAGATGGGAGTGTGTCTGCAGCCCCAAGCTTTCCTGTAGTCCACAATGAGCTCCTTGGTCTTCTTGGTGTTGTGGGCCAGGTTATTGTCGGCACACCACACTGCTAGGCACTGGACCTCCTCCCTGTAGGCCGACTCATCTTTGTTACTGATCAGGCCTACCACCGTGGTGTCGTCTGCGAACTTGATGATGGTGTTAGAGCCGTGCACAGGCATACAGTCGTGGAGGAAGAGGGAGTAGAGGAGAGGGCTCAGCACACAGTCCTGTGGGACACCGGTGTTCAGGGTCAGGGTGGAGGAGGTGTGGTTGTCTAACCTAACAAACTGGGGTCTGTTGGTCAGGAAGTCCAGGGTTCAGTTGCAGGGGGAGGTGCTGATGCCAAGGTCACTGAGTTTGGTGACCAGGTTGGAGGGGATGATGGTGTTGAATGCTTAGCTGAAGTCAATGAACAGTATCCTTGCGTAGGTGTTGTTGTTATCCAGGTGGGTCAGGGCGGAGTGTAGTGCCGTGGAGATGACATCCTCTGTTGACCTGTTCGGGCGGTAGGCAAACTGGTGGGGATCCAGTGTGGGGGGTAGGTGGTCTTTAAGGTGAGCCAGGACCAACCTCTCGAAGCACTTCATGATGATCTGGATGAGTGCAACGGGGCAGAAGTCATTCAGGCCCGCTGCAGCAGAATGCTTCGGCACCGGCACGATGGTTGCTGACTTGAGGAATGTGGGGACAACTGCCTGGGCCAGCGACACATTAAAAAATGTCAGTGAAGACCTCGGCCAGCTGCCGAGCGCACGCCCTGAGCACACGGCCAGGGATGTCGTCAGGGCCAGCAGCCTCGCATGCATTCACCTTGCTCAGTGCGCAACACTTTGCCTCACCAGAATTAAATTAAATGGTCTTTTGGAGTTTGTTGTTCCGTATTTATGCTTCATTATTCCACATTCCTTAGGGGGAATTGCTCTGGAAAGGTGGCAGGAATTTTCTGATCAATTTAGCGTGTGAAGTGTATAGAGGGGTGGGTGTTAAAATTGGTAACGAGGCCCAGTTATTCACAGTCATCTCCATCTGAAGAGCTGGAGAGTGGCCATGCATTCCGTTGTCTCTCGTCAGCCGAGCGCGACCGAACACAGGGGCGGCGGCGGGTATTTGTTTGGATTAAGCAAATGATGTTTATTTTTCACACAGGCTAGGAGGAGTCTCTTAGGAAGTTCAGTGCTGCAGAACCCACAGCATGAATATGAAACGGTGACCTTGTAAGAGAGAAGAAAGGAGAGGAGAGAAGAGGAGAGGTACTGTAGATAGGGGAGGAGAACTCACTGACATTTTCACTTTTGCATGTCTTTACTTCAGTTTCAACCTTGAGATCATCACACTGATGCAGGGAGGTATAGGCCTAAAAAAACCCAACATTGAAATCATTACCCAACCCGGGCAACTGAGAAAAGTAGAAACTATGCGTGCTTCACAGACTTACCATATCTTTTTTATATATATTTCAACAGAGAGAGAGAGAGAGAGAGAGAGAGAGAGAGAATCAGTGCACTTCTTTCAAGGTATCCTCACAACTTATTTAATGAGTTGCAACTCATATTCAATTTGAGATCGTAATTGATCATAATGTATGTCAATTACATATTTCGGCAATGACTCATGTTTGATCCTCCTAGACACCTTTTAAATGTTAATCTACAAACTTTGAAGCCAGGGGTGCCAGGTAAGGCTTGCTGTAGTCACAGATGTAATAAATAAGATGCAGACGTTCCTTTGAAGGCCATCCAAATGTCTTTTTGAGGCCAGGCCAATACTGATTTCAAGGAAGCCTTCCTCTTTCATGTTTCAACCTTGTGGCAAAAAGGCCACAGCCTCAGCATTTATAATAGATGGCTTCTGAAAATATTGCATCAATAAAGTAAAGGATGACCGATACTTGAGCGAATGAAAACAACTTTTTCACTCACAGTTGACTTAGAGGTGTAAGGTGAACCTGGATACATTGGAGTTTTTTCATTTAGAAGTAAGAGAGAAAAGTTTAACTCTCAGGACATATGTGTGTTAAAACTTTATTAAGAAGAAGAGAAAGATTGTTTTATTATTCACTGTTGAGAGGAAATGGAACATCATCTTTTTTTGCTTACCATAACCCCCTTGAGACACACACCTATATACACACATTTTCACCCGCATACACCAGTCAGTGCACATGGTCAGCTGAGTGCAGAACACCTGGAGCAGTGTTGGGGTTAAGTTCCTTGCTCAAGGGCACAACAGCAGGAGATGCCTTCTCGGAATTCATACAAGCAACACTCCAGTTGCCGACAAACATCTTTCGAGATGTTAGCTTATTGAGTTGCCTATCCCTTGCCTGCTCCAGTTACGCCAACGTCAAAGTCACCCCATGTACAAATACCTCAATATCTGACAGTTAAACTGCATTAGGATGCTGTAGGGGCATATCCACCGACGTTGTTGGAGCCTCTCCAACATATCAAACTGTTGTATCTTCGGTTAGAATCGGAGAAATTAACATGGCATTGGAGGCATCAGGTAAGGTCAGTTTTCTGCCATGTTTGGTCACACTTACATACTACATCAAGAGCCCCTACACCTGTATACAAACTCTGCAACTACTCTTGTAACTTTCCTTGTATCAATACAGTGAAATAAGAGAGAACTTCTATCTGTAATCACCGAGCATTTGGTGTGATTTGATTTACCTCACCTGCATGTGTGAATACTCTATAAATTAGGTTTATTACCTTAATTTCATCCTCTTTTATCAGCTGGAGACAGCTGCAATATTACCAGATCTCCTATCTCCCATTTCCAGACGTAGATGGTCATGCCAGTGGATGATAGATGACCCACTCAGGGCTCCATCTCTCTCTCTTCTTATGTTCAAATTGAGGACTTCTCTCCAAAACTTGTACTTAGCATTCTACCTCAGAGTAGATTTGTTTGTGGAAATTGGATTGCATTTGTTTACTTTGTATCTGTAACATGCAGGAGTCAACAGCAATTACAGCATTAATTACAACATTGCAGTGTGTAATGCACTGTTTCTCTAAACTGAAACAGTCCAGTTTACTTTTTCTATCGAATGAGGTGAGTGAGGTGAATGAGGTGAATGAGGTGAGTGAGGTGAGTGAGGTGAGTGAGGTGAGTGAGGTGAATGAGGTGAATGAGGTGTGTTCGTGGTCACTTGTTTCTATACAGTTATGTCCAAACTTGACAAGATGGTCAACAATCCTGATGTCTCTACTGTGACACACACACACACACACACACACACACACACACACACACACACACACACACACACACACACACACACACACACACACACACACACAGAAACAACCACACATGCATGTGCACGCACATGCACACGCACACAGTACACATGAAGTTGCACTCAGTCTATTGTCATACCCTGTCTATGCATGCAAAGATAATACCTCTAAAATACACATCGACACACACACACACACACACACAAACACACACACACACACACACACACACATACATACAGCCCCAGATGCTGCATAGTGACAGGAGATGCATCACTCAAACCAAGAGTGGGAGGAAGAGAGGGAGGAGGGAGGAAGTCTCAAGTGTTTAGCACCTTGTCTCTCCTCTCCGACAAGTTTTTTATTTTTTTATTAAAGCTAAATAATTGTTTGGTTTCATTTTGTATCTCCTCGCCGTCCTGTCTCATGAAATATTCACAGTGGGGTGGGTGGGAGGTCTGGCAGCAATGTTCCCCTATGGGGGAGGCAGCTCATACTGGAGTCAGCGCTCTTTGAATGATAATGATAAAGTGGCCCAAAATGTAATCCCTCCTTGACTGTCTCCCACAGCGAGAGTCAATGGCATAACTGACAAAGCTATTACCACAGACAAATGTATCAGGCAGGTTCACACTGGGGCGCGAACTGTGATAACAACGCCCTCTTTCGCTCTCCACCGTTCCCTCCCTCCCCTTTTCTGAATCTTCCTCTCTCACTTTTTTTCCCCCTATGTTTTTGTATAGATTTTTTTCTGTGTTGTTTGGGCTTAGTCCTATTTGCGTTCGACAGGATACATTTGACAAACTGCATCACAGGGAATGGCAGCCATTTTACCTGCTCCTTCAACAAAACAGGAGGTGGTTCATCAAGTGATACTATTCTATGCCACTAACACAGTACAGTACCATGGGTGCTGTATGCTTAGGGTTGCAGTTAGCTCTATAGGCACTGACCACGGATCAGGCTACCCTCACTGACTCCTAACCTTTACCACTGGTGGTAAAACATGAAAACAGACCCGAGATCAATGCCCAACGGCAACTTCACCCTATGCAGAGAGGAGAATGACTCTACTGGTGAGATGGAGTGCTCTTTCACTGATCTGAAAAAATGTCTGCCTGACAGTCAAAAAGTCCAACCAGTGATGGTCACCAAGGTTACCGTATTTAAGCACTATGCCTTCTTCCAACAAGAAAGTAAAAATGTTGCTGTATTTCACTAATTTTAAAAGCTATTTTGGCTTGCAGTGGGTGGTGACACTCCTGTGTGCCATTCAACACTGAGACTGATGCCAAAGCTGCCCTAGGTGTTCAGTGGCAGGAGAGGAGAGAGGGATGAGGAGAGAAGACAGGAAGAAGAGAAAAGACAGAGACAGTGTTGTCATAGGAACAGCAAGTCTAATTTTAAAAAGACAAAGGAACAGAAAGTGAACATTTAAAACATGTCCAGGACCAGCACTCCCCTCTCCTCTTCATGATGACACAGGACTCCAGCCAACGCGCTGCTTCCGTACAGGTGTGTACTATAGCAGTGGATCTGTCAATGTTTGGTGTCCATCCACCATACAGTATGTGGATTCCAGGGGAGGATGCTGGAGGTAGAAATCGGAGGATGGGCTCATTGCAATGCATGGAATGGAATAAGGAATGGTATCAAACACGTGTTTGCCGAATGCTTGTGTGTGTGTGTGTGTGCGTGCATGCGTGGGTGCGTGTATGCGTATGCATACAACTGTGTGTGTGTGTGTGTGTGTGTGTGTGTGTGCGTGCGCGTGTGTGTGTGTGTGGTAGTAGTAGCGCTTGGTTTCCAGACGGTATTAGTCGGAGCGTATTAGGTGCCTCACTGGCCAGTGAGGCACCTTTCACCTCTCCCCAGCAGATGATTGATTCAGTGGTCCTGCCGGGCGCGGCTGGCCATGCTCCACACTGGGAATACGGCCTTGTCAATTGGAGCGCATTACCCCTCACTTGGAACCGCAATGAATGGAGGCCGTTGAAGCAAAATAACTCCACAATAAATGAAAGATAAAGATGGCAGTGACCTTGAAGCTGGTCTGCCTAGTCACCTGAGATCCTCATGCTTTGGCTGTTGTAATGGGAGCCCAAGCATAGAGAGATATACACACAGAAACACACGCACACACACTCACACACACACACACACACACACACGCACACACACACAAGGGAACAACTCCCGACTGCATTTACCAGGTGAACTCAAGCACTACTGTCTACTGAGGCCTCACACCCAGTGGAACATGAGTAAAACACAGTTACTGTGTAGGCAGCCTTTTCATTTTAGCCACAAAAGTGTACTTGACAATGAGGACTGTTATTTTTTGTGTTGTAATATGTTGCTGCTGTGTTGCATGTCGTTCACTGTAGTGGAGGCCGGTCGAGGTACATAGAAACTGAGGACGGGCTCATAGTAATGCCTGGAATGGAATGAGGAGTGTATTCATTCCAATGAGCTCGTCCTCCCGATTTCTACCGCCACTGGTTCACTGCAATAGTTTCTTAAAGATAAGATTTGTTCTTTTCTTTGTGCTGTGAAATTAACCAAGCTGCCTAATTGGACAAAGAACACATACAATATTCCCTGTCGTAATCAGTGGAACATTCCCATTATAAGAAATAACAAATGACACACATTTCCCTTATTCCCTGAACTTGGCATTATTATTCTTTTAAATGCTAAATAGTTATATATTTTTTGCTGGAATATGCTCCGCTGTAATCTTCCATAAAGCATCAATTACTTGGATTTATGTCACAATGCGTTGATAACAAAAGAAGGTTTTCACAGTAGCTGAGAATAATGAACAGTAAAGCGCATAGATCAAGATGGAGCCAGAATGATCCCCTTTTAATTAAAACAGAGCCGAAAGAACAGAGGTAATGATTATTTTGAGAACTTCTTGACAATTGTAATGGGAGAGCTACACATTCATCTTCCAAATTAGACCGTACTGTTCAGATTGGAATGTATTAGATGAGTTCTAATTATCACAGATGTCACAACGGGGGAAGTAACAAATCAGCCCTGCGATGTGTATCCATGTTACATCTCCTGAACCACTTATATAACCAGGCAAATGACTGATCCGCTGAATCCCTGTGTTGTTCAGTATTTGCCTTTGGAATAAAACTGACGAAAGAAAGTGAACATCCTTGATAAATAACTGCTGCCTACCATTCTTGGTACACTTTGGAACTGGTGCTGACCACTCATGTGCAGTATTGCAACTGGACTTTCTTGGAGGACCCACTGACCCTTTCACTAGAAGTAGAAGAATCGGAAATGGAAAAAAAACTTGAAATCGGTTAAGGCCACATCTGGCGCTGAGAGAGCTCACAAGTGGTCCAGGTGCGGGAGAACGGACGCCAACTTCACCGCCATGCTGGGGTATTCCCATGATAGATGTTCTCATTTAGCCTACGATCCATCTTAAAGAGAAGGGCTTAACCTGGGGTTGGGAGTGAGCATGTAGGCTATTAGAGCACAAAGGAGGAATGCTGAAGTAACTTAAAACTTATGGGGTGATATTTGAAATTTGAAACAAAATGGTGGCGATCGAGACAAAATGTTTTAGCTTGCTGTAGTATTTTATGACAGTGTGTTGATATTTCCTTCCACAAACATTAACTGCAAAAGCTTGACAATGTTGTGTGTCTGACAGTGGTCTACAGTGATATCAACATGATGGTAGGCCTCCTGGAAATGATATGCTGAACTACTTTCACCATTCATCGGCTCTATCAGGCAACCAACCAACTGAATAGCATTCATTATAACATGGTATATCTGATGTTCATCCAACATGTTTAAATCGTGATATGTTATGGCCTTATGGTGCTGGCAGCAATAATCTGAGGCCCTGTTACTTAATTCAATAATATGTGTTCAGTTATGCATGCATTTGCCTCGGAATAATGAGGCATGTGGGACACAGGTCACATTTTAAACTATGTTTTTCAAGCTGAAGCAATATTCGATCTTGACAAGGAAGCCATGTAGGAATCTTTAAATTGGTCCACCATATAATTTGATATTGATGCAAGAAAATACCATGGATCCAATAACAGAAAGTGACAGTGGGAATGTAAATAATTCAGAGGAAGTGCAACCAAACAAGTTATCAATATGTGACAGCTAAAAAAAAGGTCAGCATCTATCCTACCCGGATATGGATGGTTTGATTTTGTTGGTATTGCATGATGTTTGATTTTGATACTAAACATAATGTTGCCATTAGGCCAAAATCATATAATATCGTCCTAAATTAAGTAAAGAAGCTTTTATGAGAAGAGGCGGAGATGTTCCAATGGTATTCAGTCTCACCCTCTGCTCGTAAATGCCACACTAGTTTGTGAGAATCCAACTAAATACAGTGCTTAGCATAGTGTCCCCATAAGAAGGACTCGTAAAAACCAGAGTTGGCCATCCAAGTGGGTCTCTGGAGACCCACAATCCCCCAGCCATGATAGCAACAGCTCCTCTCCTCTCCATGCCAAGACGTAGCGAGGGCGTCCAAATCTGCGACGCTCATAACGCGGCCGCCACAGGCTGCTCCGCTGAAGGCGCCAGCAAAATGACGCATGTGTCAGACCCCATAATGACAGCCACCCTGGCAACCAAACCGCCACCTTGGCAACCAGACCAACCCATCGGGATGGGCTCCAGAACTCACCGACATCTCCAGAACCGTAAACGCGGGTCGACAGAGATTGACGGGAGGCGTCCGGAATGTGTTGAAAACCCTTCGCCGAGTCTCCAGGCTCCCATCCGTCATTAGGACTCCATGCCAACTGCAAGGACATATGCAAATCAGCCATCTCCACTATGGGGATGGAAGACGTTGGTATTGGCACTTGTGTTGCAGTGTTGGCATTGGCAGCAGGTTTGCAGGCAGACAACCCGCCGGAAAAACATTTTGTCTGTGCGAGGCATTACTAGAGGCTGCAGCAGAGACGTGGTGTGTCTTTAGTGGCTAACTAGATTCTGACACATTGGCAGAGCAGTGATCAGGGTGAAACGGAACACTAGGAGCTGTCTCAGTTCAAACTGGGGCACGGTGAAATGGGATGGCAGGCAGCTAGCGAGGGAAGGGAGGCAACCACAGACTCGCTCACATTAAATGGTACATTTCAGCCCTAATGTAGAACTGTCATATTATCCAAAAAGAGATTATTTCTCCTAAATACTGTGGATGATAGGTTGCATTTGAACCAAAGGGTAATAAGAAGCCGACTGATATATGAAAACGGAATATTACTACAGTATGCTATTCATCTGTTTCAATTACAAACCTCATAGAAAGACTGAATTACATTAGCAGATATCTTAAACATAATAATCTATTGTTTATCATCAAGGGTGTTTTACACAATAAGACACATTTCCATATCTTATTGTGCACATTCTCAAGCTATGTGTCATTGTATCTTATCAGCCGATACTTGTGTGCTTCATATTCTTGTCTTATATCCCTTCTCTGTGTCTCCTCCTTAGAAAAGCACAGAATGGATTTATTTTGGCCCTCCTTTCCTTATCAACATTATACCATTATGCTGTGACAAAAAGCCCTCAAATGCATACCACCACACTAATTTGCATCTAATTTCATCTTCCATTCAGGAATTCTGATGACTCACCATTTTCTTTTCATAATTGAATTTCGGGAGAAAAAAGAAGTGTGCCTTGACACAGTGTGCCAGATTTTCTTTTTGGGTGAGGGGGAGGAGGAGAGGGTGCTATTATAGTGTAATTGCGCTTCTTGGCCAAGCTCCCTCATTGTCACAATGCTTATGGTTCATCTTGAAGCTAGAACAAAACATGTGGCTGTAGTCTGTTATTGTGAGAAATTAATAGCATATTTTTCTTTGTGTTTTTCATATGTTTTACCAGTTTACGACTGCAGTTATAATGTATTATGTAGCTGTCATAGAGGCTTTATGAATGCATACATAAGGACACCTACAGTAAAGTTCTACCAAATGTTTTTGGTGGAGTGTATAAAATAAATTAGTCATTGGTGCAATAGTTTGATACCATGCAATTATGTCTATGAAAACTGCGATGCTATCAAAACACATGAATTACTATAAGTTAAAGTTGACATGTATGAGATGAATAGATAATGAAGATGTCACAGTGTGGAATGAAATTACATTGCCTTG
>NC_139673.1:12655425-12687925 GCF_951799395.1 Argentina silus | reverse complement strand
TTTTGGATGCTGGAAACCTGGATACTTCTATTGCTGAGCTTGAATTACTGGAAAAACAAACCCTTCAACCGAAAAAGGCATGTGGTGCCGATGGAATATTCAATGACATGCTAAAATATACGACAACAAATTCAAATTGGCTATTCTACAACTCTTTGTCCTTACTGCAGGTATTTTTCCCCAACATTTGGATTCAAGGACTGACCACTCCAATATATACAAACAGAGACCAATTTGACTTGTAATTATTGTGGTATCTGTGTTAACAGTAACCTAGGGAAAATACTCTGCAGTATCATAAACAGCAGACTTGTACATTTCCTCAGTGAACACAATGTCTTGAGCAAATGACAGATTGGATAAAGTCAACTTGAAGGCTATTTGGCCCTAAACAGACAGTGTACGGTGGCAGACTATCTGACCAGCGTGACTGACCAGAAACTGAGGAAGACATTGACTATGTACAGACACAGTGCACACAGCCTGGCAGTAGAAACAAGCTGCCACATACAGACCTGGCTGCCCAGGGAAGACAGGCTGTGTATGCTCAGACCCCAGACAGAGCTACATTTTCTCCTGCACTGCAACCAAGATGCCGATATAAGAGCAACTTTCTTTCCCCAAAGCAACTACAAAGAATTTGAAACACAAACAGACAAAGAAAAAATGCAATATCTATTGGGGGAAAGATTGTTCCAAATTGGCTGCCAGACATGTGGTGACCTTAGGGACAGTCATTGGAACAACACACCAAATTGAATGTTATTCCTGTTATTTGTATTTTGCTACCCCTATCATTACTGACATGTATTATTATTTAGAAATTAATGTATGTTCTGTTCGGTCATCACTTCCGATATGTTTGCTTTGGCAATGTGAGATAATGTCTTGCTCATTGAATTGAACAACTTTCTGTTGAGAGAGAGAGAGAGAGAGAAAGAGAGAGAGAGAGGGAGGGGGGGAGAGACAGAGAGAGAGAGAGATGGAGGAGCTGTGTGAATGGAGACAGAGGAGAGATATTTGGACAGTTGGATAATTAACTCCTTATCCAGTGCTCTCTGCACATCAGAGACCCTTCCTCTCCTTCTCTGCTCTGATTGATCAGTTCCTCTACCAATGTGGCAAGTCGGGCAGAGAAAATAAATCCATCCTGCATTGAAATTCTGGCTTGACTGCTTTCTCTTTCATTCTCCTTGTCTCTCACTTTCTCTCTCTCTCTCTCTCTCTCTCGCTCACTCTATCTGTCTCTCTCATTTTCACTCTCTCTCTTTCTCTCTCTCTCTCTCTCTCCTTCTTCATTCCTCCTCACGACAGCCCCAGAGTTTGACTGCCTGTGATGTCAATGTAATATATAATTCAACGG
This sequence comes from Argentina silus, assembly GCF_951799395.1. Lineage (NCBI taxonomy): Eukaryota > Metazoa > Chordata > Actinopteri > Argentiniformes > Argentinidae > Argentina > Argentina silus. The sequence goes on along the minus strand of NC_139673.1, from coordinate 12,686,562 downwards.
TCCCTTGAGTGATTTTTGCCACATGTCCGCTGACACCCCTGTCTCCCGAGTTGAACCTCCCTCCCCCATACCCTGCTCCATCCTGTCCCCGTGATATCAGACAGCATGAGGCTCTAGAAGGAATTAACCACCCTCCGGTGAACCCAGTGTAGTTTTAATTTGAGGACGGTTGTCCGAATGGGACACGCTGTGACTGTGACTACAGATTAAGCTGCCATTCAGAGTGAAGGCTGGAGCAAGTGGCTGTAGAATGGGAGGTTGAGTCACTGCAAGTGAAGGCCACTGACCGTACGATACAATACAGGTGACTTTAAATGTATTTAATTCATCTGACAATTTCAAAACCACTCATAAAGAAATAGTACAGTACATCAGTCATTTACTCAAATCTTGTACCTATACACAATAGTACACAGTCCTGGTTGACACTTTTAGCTGTAGTGGCAGGTGAATACGGATGGTGGTACACTGTATAAGGAGGCTGGTGGGTGGTGAAGGCATAAACAGCTTGCCTTGCAACCGCACGCCACTGGTTCAAATCACACTATGAACTACAATATTTGTTAATTATTGTTGCTAATGCTAATGTTTGCTAATGCCTTCCCCTGGCAACTTACCCTTACCTTAGTTGTCCCAACGGAGGTCCACAGGTGCGATGTGACACTTTGTAATAAAATTACTCTGCTCTTGTGAAACCCATGTCCCCCTCCTTCCCTGACTTTGCTTAAATGTTCATTTTGAACATAATAACTTGGTTACAATTTCAAAATCACACTCTGAAAAATATCTGAAAGCATTTTCATGACTACCACACCTTTTCTTGATAGCAAACATCTTCACTCACGTCCTGAGGCGCGATTAACACCAACTCCCAAAAGCCTTACCGTAACTTTACCCTCATGATGGTGATTCGAAACTGACCTTACAGTTATGAATGGCTTCCCCATTTCAACTGTAATGGGTCGCACATATAGACAGAAAGACAATTACAGTTATTTACATGATCAATGCACGATTACATAGTGAATAGAAGCCAGCACGCAACCAGCCTCCGAAGAAGAGACACGTACCCTTCATCACACCCATATGTCAAAATGCAGGCTTATTGTTTTACTCAAGCCACAACAGTTTTTCTCTCAGTCTATTTAGACCTTGATTTCAATGAGCATCCTATGATATCTCCTCCCGTGTGGATATGTAGGCCGGTGGTTCCCAACCTTTTTGGTGTCACGGCACACATGAACGAGACCCAAAATCCCAAGGCACACCAATATATTCATGATTAATTGATTGCTCAGAAATTCCCCACTCATTATGATTATACTCTTACAATAGGGATTTGCACCAAAGCACATACAACCTGCAGTAGGCCTATCAGGCAGGCAGACAATAATTCCTTATTAAAACTTTATTTATTTGGATATAGAGCAGACACAGAACTTGAAATAAATAATAAAACACATGCTCAGTACGTACAACACAATAATAATGATAATAATTGTAAGGGGTAATCAACAACGAGGTGCCGATATAGGAAAATAATCAACATCGTGCAGATGTAAAATGGCCCGAGGCGCATTCCCCAGGTGCAACCAGCAGAGATGGAGGCATGATAAAACGTATTTGCACCATGCACCGTGGCGTTCTTCACCCATCTCAACACTGAACAACATAGACACACAACAGAGATGCAATAAGTAGGAAGTGAACACGGCTAGCAATACATATAACGGCAAATAGATGAGATTTCAGAGGCCACGATTTAATAAAGTTTGTCATTTTCACAGCCTGGCCTAACACTTCTACCAACTCTGGAGGCATGGTCTTTGCAACAAGGGCCTCATGGTGGAGAATGTAGTGGTTGCCCTTGATGTTGGGATTTTGCTCAATTACTTGGGTGACAAATCCGTTCACCTTTACGGTCATTTTGCTTTATCTGATACTTTAACGCAGCTCATTATCTACTCGTTCTGTCATTGGTTTTGTTATTTCACCCTTTAGAAGTATTGGAGGTCTTTGCCTTGGAGGAAGGGATGCTTTGTCTCCAAGTGCCTCTCCAGTTTTCTCGGGAAGTTTCACTCGAAGTTATTGCCTAATACTGTCTAACTGCCACGCAATTCAAAGTTAATAAAGATTCACTTCTTATGTAAGTCATGCAAATACACTTACCCTCATGTACTGACATATCGTCCAAAAATCTCTCATGCGCCAACCAGGACACGCATTTGGGAATGTTTGCTATTGCGTATAAGTCCACTATTTAATTAGGAGACTTGATTTATCTACATGAGCAAAATAAATTAAAAAAATAACGATTTATCAAGACATATGGAGTTAAATCACACAGGAGAGGATCAACCATCTGCTAGTGAATGCTCCTGCAAACGCAGGAGACAGGAGAGGGAGAGAGACAAGATTGTATGAAGTTACTAGGTCGGGCAACTTTTAATGATAGGGGGAAAGGACAAGCCAAGCAGACATCTTGTCCTGAAGTTCAGTGGACAGTGAGGTAAAAACATCATTGTGTTCTCATCTGACAGGTGGCCATGTTGAGGACAACATTGCTCTTCCCTCCCTCCTTCCCTTGTTCTCTTCCTCCTTTTCTTTTCAACCGTTGTTGTGACAACCAGACCCCATGGCCATTTCAACTGGAGCGACCCAGGCAGATCTCTCCCTCTCCCTCCATATAGGCACTAACCTATGGACTTGATTGCATATCTACTGTGTTGTTGACCCTTTTTTAGCAGGTTCTCCAAATCCTTCTTACAGAGAATCTCTCTCAGGTTTCCAGGAAACGGTTCTGTTCCTTTCTAATTTTAGAAACAGAACCTTCCCTTGTTCAACATGTGGATGGCACAGCATAGAGAGTTGAGTGCAATCAAGATTTACCAAACAGACTCTTTCAGTCGACTTGGTTTGACATCTCACTATGGAATATGCACCCCTGCATACCCTATTCATTGAAACCCTATTCAATCACGCCTGGAACAGGCCGGAAATGCTTTACATGGCTGACACCGCCCCAGACCAGCGTGTAAAGGCAGGTGCAATGCAAGCCCAATTAATTATTTTCCCTCTTTACTTGCTTATTCGCAAGCCCTTCTGCAGTGTTCTGATATAACCTCGCTACCTAGCCTGGAAAGTTCACAGCTTTCCCCGGGCGTTAGGTTGCTTATTCTTCCTCACAGGAATCCTACTGATTCATGTTTCACTCTTACCAAGCAAAGCTTTGTCTAGTTTGGTTCGCCAACAAGAGATTTAATTAGTCACTAGCCTAGCTACTTTCTCTCATGTCCTTCGAGTGCCATGTCAGTTTTGTTGCTAGCTGGTTGCTGAGGTTTCGTTGCGTGCACCACCATCAAAGCGCTCCCCTCTTTTACTGCACTATGTATGAACAGGTTGGATGGTTTGAACTTCAGAACTAAAGCCCCGTCTCTAGACCTTGTTCTAACTTCCTCTGCCCACTGGAGCATCAAAGGCAGCCCCTCCACCCCCCCTTCTCAACATGTCATAATGCCTCTGTAAGTGCTATGAAGCCCTGTAATTGGATAAACCTTTCTTCAGGTGTCAACTGCATTGTTTTGCTGGCCTGTCATATTCCCCCCTGCAGCCATAATGGCCCCCGGCCAGTACATAGAGGTTATTTAAAAATTAAGAGTGGAATCAATATCTTTTTTTCTTTGTCTCTCCCTCCCTAAATCTCTCTCTCTCTCTCTCTCTCTCTCTCTCGTTGTGGTGTGGTCACATGATATTTGCCGAGCTGAAGGAGGCAGCTTACCCCCCAAGGACACGTCCTACAGTAGGAGAGGAATACTAATGCTTACCCCTGTACTTTTGACTACCTACCCACCCAGCACTGCCTTCAGCCAAGCTTGTCCAACATGAGAGGAACAGGAGAAAACATGCTTAAGCATTTATAAAAAACCTCCTTTCTTAAAGACTTGGACAGTGACAAGTGTAACTTGAAGAGGACCTGGGGAATCGGGGGAGGGGGGGGGGGAGGGGGGGGTGTTAACGGGTGTTGGAGAATCGCTGAGTCGTGACCAATGCAAAGCATGAGAGAACTTTCATATATAATATGATAATTTTCTTTCTTCACTGTTGAATTAGGAAATATGTTATAGTTAGGTCTAATTATGCCTTACAAATGGAGGTCAAAATGGAACATTGTTGATGGAACCGTCCGTCCTCCTTATTGTAATTGGCTTTTCCTTACATCTCAATTCAACTCCGCAACATGCCGTCTCTCACTCTGAGGTCGAGGTCTGAGGTTGAGGAACCGCTCTTAGTTTATTCATGTAGTTTCTCTCCCCTCCAATCTCCCTTGCTCTCTCACCACCCTACCTGAAACCACAGCTAGTACAAATCAATACACCGCATCAACCTGGATTTTTAGATCATCCATCCACAGTGATAAGAGACCGGCTGGTTTCTTTTACAGAGAACATTTTTTAACTTTTTACTTTATACCATAACAGAGCAAACACTCAAACAAAAGTGGACTTCCAGAAATGTCAACCGACTTGTATCGATGATGTGTGATACTTACTGTACAGCAGGCAGGCATCCTAACCAGTACGATGTGTAACACAGTCATGTATGGGTGTAAGACTGTAATAAGCACGTATACATAGGCTTTCAACTTGCTTATTCATCAGAATAAGCTATCCAGTCATACAAAGCACTGTATTTCACCTCACTTGATTCTTCCATCATACTGTAATAAACAGACCATATGACAGATGATGGTGAGCAACTTTATCCAGTTATAATTGTTGCAGCGGACTCAAGTTAGTTTCCATATACCAATCCATATCTGTGTGGGCATAGCCTAACATTTAAGATGTTAGACCATCAGATTTGGAGCAACCAAGCAACTGATAAAAATTCAGCATACTATTTAAATCTATACAACTTTCTCCTAACTTGAAAAGACATCTCAGTTTTATCAGTGTTACCGTAAGGGTGAATAAGATGCCCTTCGATACTGTACTGCTTATAACCAGACACTGACACTATAGCCGTCCTTTTGGCTGAATTTAGCCTTTTCGAGTCTGTGCACTGATAAAGGCTGGAATACTCTTCTTGGCAAGGCATCGATTTAAAAACAGGGCTATTTACACAGTAAAGAACTCGACGTAGTCTCCTCAAGGTTGCATTCTGTTAAGCTAATGAGCATCATGGTTAATACACTGCCTCTCTGGCTTGTAGGACAGAGTCTCCCCAAGGCATCATGCATCTTATCTTAATAAACAAACACACAGCATCAGGGGTTGAATGTGACAGGAGTCTGGATCCAATCTCACAGACTAGAAAAGGGAGCCATTGTATTTACATTTCATGACCTCCTGATGTAAGACATAATATTATAAGATATCATGTAAGAATGCTTTGATTGACTCCTTTGATTGACTCCTATTGACTCCTTGATTGACTCCAAAATGCTATGGACCGCACATTTAGAATTGACTAAATCTATAGTCGTCCTGTCATTTTCACTAATCAATTACAGCCTGACAACACTAGCCATTCTAGGTTTCGAATGGACATAACATCAATAAGCATTCGGTCCATACTGTAGATATCAGGTGGATATGGTATGCTCCATATTATGGTATCGCTTCAAAGCTGGTCTTGTTTTTCCAATTACACTAGCAAGGGTTAGAAAACTCTCTCTCTCACACACACACCTACAAACACACACACACACACACACACACACACACACACACACACACACACACACACAAACAAACAAACAAACACAAGCATAACATGGTAGGTGTGGGGCTCCTGTAGTACCAATTTCCTATTTCAACCTGGTAACTACAGTACACAACCCTATGGGCCTAGGGAGGGAGGGGAGATTGGGGTTGTGACCTTACTATGATATTTTGTTGACAGGTAAGATGGCATTTTGAAATAGATACTGTGAAAAGGTTACAAAAGTTAACACTGAAACATTGACAAAACTAAACATATAGATAGAGAGAGGGCTGTGTGCTGGAGAGTGATTGAGTGATAAAACAAGACGGCTGTGGAAATTATGAGACACCCAGGGGTGAATGTTAAAACATATTATACCATATCAGAATCAGAATCCTTTTATTTGGCCAAGTATATTTGCACATACAGGAAATTGACTTGGTGAGGTTGGTGTATGGGACATAAAAAACAATAGCAAATATTGAAAACATTTACAAAATAGCAAAATATTAACAAATTTGCAAATTTACAAAATAGAACAATAAAACAATACATTTTGTAGGCTGTGCGAGGCTAAGTGGCAATGAGGCTAGAGGCTGTGAAATGGGTATGAGGCATGTACACTATAAATTAGAATAATTTAAAATAATTATAAATTACACTGTCAGTGCATTGTGTGTGTGTGTGTGTGACATGGTGGGGAGGGGGGGGGGGGAAGTCCCAGAGTCACTAAGAGGCAGGAAGCTTGTTTGTGAGCCCCACTGCCATGGGGAAGAAACCATTTATACCATACCATGTTATATCATAACATTGTCATTACAAACAAAACCCATTCATATATATATATGACTTTCATATATATATATATATATATATATATATATATATGACACTTTCCTTTCCATATACCTCCATACAGTAGTAACAACATGAACCCGGTTTGTGTTCTGTGGCAGTTTGTGTGTATGCTGAAAGTGGCAATAGATTGCGGGGGTGATCCTCTTCAGTGCTCTGTCATTGTCTCTCAACGATTGGCGGCAGTGGTGGTGGGATTGAATACCCTGAGGAGGAGATTGTACATCCAAGGCTGACTGCCTTTCATGTTATTGGCACATTCTGTATTGCTTCCTATTCATTTCAGCATCAAGTGGTGCGCAATGAAAAACAGAAGAGAAGAAACAAGCAACCCATGGCTCTTGTCTGATTGCTACTGCAGGTCACATGAATTATTGAAATATAGTCATGGTAAGATTCTAACCCTCACCTCTCTCCCCTATTGTGGGTCATACACAATCAGCTAGAGGTTCCAGCACCTGCAGACATCTCCATTCTCCAAGCTGCTGGAGAGATCTGTAAGATCTAACCAATCGCCCTAACCCCACCCCCAATAGGGTTTCCATTGGTTGATACAAAACACTGCTGCTTGAAGAAACTTCTATAGGTTGAAGAACCTCTAGGTTGTTCTATAGGTTGAAGAACCTCAAGGTTGTTCTATAGGTTGAAGAACCTCAAGGTTGTTCTATAGGTTGAAGAACCTCTAGGTTGTTCTATAGGTTGAAGAACCTCAAGGTTGTTCTATAGGTTGAAGAACCTCTAGGTTGTTCTATAGGTTGAAGAACCTCAAGGTTGTTCTATAGGTTGAAGAACCTCAAGGTTGTTCTATAGGTTGAAGAACCTCAAGGTTGTTCTATAGGTTGTGTGTGTTGTCTGTGACACACCTCTGTTCACTTTGACTCTAAACAGGGTCAGACAATTATCTTCAACATTGATTTTGTTAATTTAATTCATCTCCGTATTTTTCTAGATTTTTGATTTATATTAGTGTTGTGATGGCTGGTCATAATTTCACGAACATACACAAACGTGTCTGGTATAATGACTATTCAACCCTGTTAGCAATGTGACAAGAGGCATGACAAAATCAGCAGGATATATCCATCTCTGAAATAAAAACAGGAAATCAGGGCAATTTACTATTTGCTGCGTAACCTTTTCTTCACATGCAAATGTGGTGACATTTTACTGTGTTGCATAAATCTTCAATAAAGATTTCCGTGTCTGGGAGATGATTGCAGAAGCAGTAAAGCTGACATGTTGGTTTAATACCCACCATAAGCTTTTGACATTTTGACTAATACTAAGTACCACGGCCCCCAGATTCGATTTAAAACCTCAATAATCTAAAAATATGTAATGGTTAACAAGTAATTGGCCAATTGAAGGGGGAAAAAATGATTAAATGTAAGAAGGAAAATGACTTGATCCTTCTCAATCCAATCAATCAAATAAATAATCTTGAATAGACATGCTCAACCAAATCTAAATACAGTAAAAATTGTAGTTGTGTCCTGAAAGCACTTCAGTTCAGAAAGACTGACTCCCATCCCCCAGTGTACCGACACTTGGAAACCAAACCCAGTCTTCTTGAGAACCTGTTTGGTGTACAGTACCTTTAAGGTTAAGAATAAAGCCATTTTGACATGTGATGTGATCCGGGCCTGTGGAGACCAGATGTAGGATTCTTTCATAACCTGCCGCTCGATTTATGAGCATCTGCAGGACAACGCCAGCCCCCTTTCTCCCCATGGCAGCAGCAGAGAACGGAGGCTGTTCCATTAAAAATGCATCAGAAAAATGACAATATGATCTCCTCCTCTTCGCTAAGGGGACTGAATAAAGCTGCCAATGCGACCCCCCCTCCCTCCCCTCTCCATCTTTCCCTCTCTCCTTCTCGCCATCCCCCCTATTGCCACTATATTAAAAATAGACCAAGAAATGGGACAAAAACGGCAAACTGGGGAGAAAGGCTAGGCTTGTGGAACTCCTCATGTAAAAACAACGTGACACTGGAAGGGGTCAGGTAACATTAGGTTTGAGCTTTAGACGTGCTCATATATCATTTATTATTAAAGTAAAACTTGCCATATTTCTCAAATCAAATATTCTGAGATGTGTGTTCCAGTTAGACTAGGGATATTCTGAAACATTGAAAATATACAGTGAAATGAAATCAGACATGGCCGTCCACAGGAAAGACATGATTCAAGACTTAAAAGGGATGGGAACAAGGGAAGGATAGGAGCACACACAAATGCAAGTGTGCACGGGAGCTCTCATGCGCGCACACACACACACACACACACACACACACACACACACACACACACACACAATAGCTCCAAATTACACCCTGACATTGTGAAACAACATAGTTTACAACTAAATAGTCTCAGAAGTGGCTATTGACAGCAATCTGGGACACTATTTCCCTTAAAAACCCTTTTAAAACACATCAAGGCGTGCCTGCTTTCATTCTGGTCTCAAAAAGCAGAGTATCCTTTCATGAAGAGATACTGTAGAAGTACTGTAAGGGCTACCCCCACAACTCTGGCCCCAACTGCATCTGATGTGGGAATATACCAGCGTATCATCATTCTTGAGTGTGTTTAGGTTAAGGTCTAGACTTCCCCGTCGCTGTGATTTATGGGAGGTTGAACATTTACACCTTGGCTTTCCCTTACTGTCTGCCCAAGTCATTCATCATGGCCACCATATAATGAATGGACTTGTTCTGTCTGCTGCAGCTAACAAGGCGGCAGGGTCCTGAGAGTTCAGTAAAATGAGATTACAACTGTGGTCAAGCCCAGAGAAAAGAGAGCAGGTCCCTCTGGAGTTGGGCCCAGAATGGACACATAGAGTAAGAGGGAGAGAGAGAGAGACGGGGGGAGAAAGAGAGAGAGCGAGAGGTGAGGGGGAGAGAGAGAGAGAATGGGGGGGGGGGGGGGGGGGGGGACTGGGAAAGTTGTCAGTGCCACTACAGTGTAGACTAGCGCGTTGGTCACTGTTGGAAGTTTCTGGACACAGTCCAATAACGGAAAGTAGAGGCAAGAAACCTAAATAAGTTTTACACAGTAGGATACAACCGCAATATGGCCACGATGCACCCTCAGCCACATCTGGGGGTGGGCGGATGACAATAGGACTTTGGTTCGTCGACACCTGGCTAGCGGGTCCCACTATATTCAAAGGCAATCCAACAATCTGTTTGCCCCCAAAGTGTTAAAAAAAGTGTTCATTGTGTGAAAAATACATTCCATCGTGCACAACCACTTCTTGACCTGGAGTTGAAGCATGCGTGTGGAGTTTACTTGGTGTTACCTGCCAGTCGTAAAAGGCTTTTACTGTATCCAAAACCATTGTGGGATTCTGAGAAAAGGGGGAAAAGAGACACAGTAGTGCCTAAATAGCCAGCATCTGATGAAATCCCATGTGTGCCAGTCTGTTTCCATATATATCCATGTTCTAGCGTGTGACTTGTTACAAGAGAAAGAGGTTGTCGGAAATGTTTCTCGAGAGCACCTCTGCTTTACATAAGGGGTACCACGTACAGTACATCTCAACATTACTCTGCTCTCCGTGGAGATATGACTGTGCCTTGTTCTCTCTCTCTCTTTCACACACACACACACACACACACACACGGACGCACACACACAAGAGACACACAAGAGACACACACGTGCACACACACACACAGACACACGAACAACTCCCTCCTGCACTTACCAGGTGAAGTGACTCAAGTGAAGGTCTGCTGAGAGAGAGAGAGGTTCACTCTCTGGCCTGATCTGACGCATAAGCTCTTATTAAAAGCACTTTTAAAGGATGTCACTCCCTCTCTCTGCCCAGCCAGCGCCACTCACATTCAGTAATAGCTTCTCTCAACGGGTAGACCATGCAAAATTCATCTGAACCCACAGAGGACCACATCTCAGTCACAACTGTTACCAGAGTGGTGTCGTCTGCTAGATGCCCCTGGGAGAGAGAGAGAGGGAGAGAGAGAGAGAGAGAGAGAGAGAGAGAGCTCAGCGTTCTGAGGAAGAACAATGGAAGGAATGTGACACTTTTCAATTCAGGGGAACGACTTGTGCTCTACAAACATCAGTGGCAACTTTGAACTCAAACGCTACACCACAACAGAACACTTCAGCGGAGAGGTAATTAAAAAGAGAAGGAATATTAAAGGGCTTTGCAGTAATATTAAAGATTGGTGAATATAATATGTGTTCTCTATACAGGCGTTCTCCACAATATTTCTCCCAAAATGGTACTATAACTGTAAAAGCGAACAGACATTTCTACAACAGCCCATTCATAAATTCTAAATTAAAAATAATATTATTCTCTTTAAAAACTCTAATGGTTGCTGGTTTATCTATGTAATATAACAGCCTGTTCTCTTTTCGCTGCATAGTAGCATGTCAACAAATGACAAAACTGCCATGAGACCAGGTGGAAATTAATGATGACCGTTATTCAATCATTGCAGATAGTGGATTTCCCCGCACTGCACTTTCTGCGTTTGATCTGAAGTGATTGAATGCAGGCTTGTGTCAGATATGAAGACAAGCTTGCTCCTCTCATCCCAGCTCACATCATCCTGAGGGAATCTCTCCTTCCTTGCAGAGAGAGATAAGGTAACTAGGTCTCCACTTGTCCTCTAGCCTACTGTCCCTTCCCCTCTCCTCTCCTCCACCTCTCACCAACACCCCCCCTCTCCTCTCCCCCTCTCCTCCCCTCCACCTCTAACCAACACCCCCCCTCTCCTCTCCCCCTCTCCTCCCCTCCACCTCTAACCAACATCCCCCCTCCCCACCCCTCCTCTCCTCCCCTCCACCTCTAACCAACATCCCCCCTCCCCACCCCCCCTCTCCTCTCCTCCACCTCTAACCAACACCCCCCCTCTCCTCCCCCCCTCTCCTCTCCCCCTCTCCTCTCCTCCACCTCTAACCAACACCCCCCCTCTCCTCTCCCCCTCTCCTCCCCTCCACCTCTAACCAACACCCCCCCTCTCCTCTCCCCCTCTCCTCTCCTCCACCTCTAACCAACATCCCCCCTCCCCTCCCCTCCTCTCCTCCCCTCCACCTCTAACCAACATCCCCCCTCCCCTCCCCTCCTCTCCTCCCCTCCACCTCTAACCAACACCGCCCCTCTCCTCTCCCCCTCTCCTCCCCTCCACCTCTAACCAACATCCCCCCTCCCCTCCCCTCCTCTCCTCCCCTCCACCTCTAACCAACATCCCCCCTCCCCTCCCCTCCTCTCCTCCCCTCCACCTCTAGCCTACCTCTCCTTGCCTAACCTGAGAGAAAGTCTCACCACGTTGCTCTCCCTCCTGCCCTCAACAAATCCACAAAACTCTTTGCAAATGACTAGTCATATTGACTTATTCATATATTTATTTGGGACCCACATCCATCCATAATGTATGTCCTCGTAAAGGCTACGGTTCAGAGCTTTAATGCATCCATGTTGTGTGTTTGTTGTGTTTGAGCAGGGTAACCTTCTGTACTGTGTGTCCCTGTGAGGCCACAGTACAGGCCTAGACTGTTTGACTCCTCCTCTTAATGTGTATCCTTCTTGATATGGTCCTCTGTTCTTGAAGACTTATGCAAGGTGCAGGACACACACACACACACACACACACACACACACACACACACACACACACAGACACACGCCCCTAGCCTCACAGGTCTTGGGTCAGTTTTTCTTTTCCCTCCTAATCCTAATGGTCAACTTCTGATTTTGAAGAGTTAAGCTGATCCTAGAGACATACCTAGGGGCAACTTCCCCTCAGACCTCATGCATCAGCCTCACTGAGAGGAGTGACCTGCTAGCACTCAGTGACCTGCTAGCAACGACTTCATGCTGTTAAGATGAACTATTCTAGAAAAGCAACATTATTCTGGGCTTGCTGAGTACGTACACAAGTGGACACACGTAATCTTGCTGAAAAGAAAACCCATTAAGAACAACAAATACTCTTCTCTTGCCAGTGCTGAGGACATGCACAATGAGGGATGCAGCAGAGGCTTGTGTTATTCAATACAATGCAATACTAACCGCTGTGTAACAACAGGTTTGAAACTGGTTGAAAGTTGAAAAACAGTTTCATAGTGAGACTTTGAGCGCAGTAGTTCAATATAAACCTTTGTGAGATGTGATTGTTATTGTGTAGTTGGCGGGACACACGCACACAAACACACACATGCACGCACACACACACACACACACACACACACACACACACACACACACACACAGATCACCTACAGTATTTTAGTATTAAAACAAGGGACAGCTTGAGAGGTTGAGAATAGCACTTCTAATGAGAATTATATCAATTATGTCCCCTCCTGTGTTCGATGAAATCCTCCCCTCATTTCCTATTTTAAATAGGAAACTCTGGAGGGAGATTGGCACAGCTTGGTCATTACTCACCCCCTCCTCCCTCTCTCCCCCACCTTCACCCCCTCCCCTCCACACCTGTTACATTACAATTATACTGCATCACCTTCATAATCAAAATACAGAGTTGGAAATAATTGGAAAGTTGCTGTATCTGTGTTCATAATGGATGATATGTGTATACCTTCATAGGAGCATAAACCAGTTGCCGTGCATCATCCAGGTTGCTACTGTAATATGAGGTGAATAGTCCTTAATTCTGTGTAAGTACATCAAGAATAAAAACCTTATTTCCATACCAACCAAACATTGTTAGAAAATGTTTTCAGTGCAACTCACATTATAACAGAGGGTCAATGTCATTCAACATAAACCTACTGTACACTTAAAAAATCTTGAAAATTCTAATGATATAAAATAAAAAAAATCCTAAAATCTTTGTCCTTGCCCAGAAGAATAGTGTGGTATCCTATGACTGTACCAAACGCATTGTGGGAGTCTGTGTCCTATCCACCTATTCACCCTTTTTCTCAATCTTTCAATGTTCCTGTCACTCCTGTATACACTCTTGATGACGACATCAACATAGTTTGTTCAGGAAGTATCTGTGCATTAAAAATCAATGTTTTACTTCCATCTGAAACTAGTGGTTTAGAAATGCATTGCTGTTTCCTGAAGTGAAGCTGACCTTACAGTTCGTTTCAATAAAACGTCTCTGATTTGTTCAAGATGCAGCCAGATTTACTTGGTAAGGTAGCTTGATAGCTAGCATGATACATTTAGATGTAGGGTTACTTGCTATGTACTCTAAATTAGCTAGCTAGCTAATGTCAACAACTTCAACAAATGAACAAGGTCACGCCCCCGGTTTCCTGGTATTAGTGACCAGAGGAAAAATAGGTGCACACAAAAGCTGCTATTTAAAATACTAATAATAATAATAAAAAGGAACAAAATATATAACTCATATTGCCATTTTATATGGATACATGTTTTGGGGAATATATAAGCATTGCTACTAACATTGATACTTTAAAGGTATTGTGAAAGTTGAACACACAGACACACAACAGGCTGGAAGAATGGAAAACATCCCTATGACAACTATCATAGCTGATTTTCAGCAGGCTGAGAGTTTAAGCTCTGGCCGAGTGAGCCGGGCGTCACCAACACAATGGATGAACACATAATGGTTTGATTATTGTATTATTTTCACCTTCAACCGCAACACTTCAGAGCCACGCGTCAAAATCTCATTTCTCCTCAGGGACGAGTGAGGCCTGGGTCTCTTTTGATTTTCTGTCATCACTGGGAGAGCTAATGAAAACAAATGCTTGTTAGAGGGAAATGATTTGTTAAAAGAAGCAAGGAAAAAATGGAGGATGGGGGAGAAATAGGATAGGAGCATCCTCCACAGGCGCCCGTGCCTCCCTCTCTCTTTCTTCCCTTGGACGCCCAAGTCATTTGTATTTGAATGTTTTGACAACCTTGTAAATTGCAGTATTGATTTCGCCAAAGCAAAGGATACAAACACAAAGTCAAAGGGCGCATGGGTAAGGGAAAAGGTGGTGTGTGTGTGTGTGTGTATGAGTGTGTGTGTGTGTGTGTGTATATGAGTGTATGTGTGTATGTGTGTGTGTGTGTGTGTGTGTGTGTGTGTGAGGAGGGAAGATGCTGAATATAATAAACAGTGTTGTAGTATATGACCTTTACAGTACATATAGCCCTTGCCTTCTTTAATTCAAACAGACTCCTCTCTCTTCTGCTCTACAAAGAAGTACAGTGTTATCACGAATTGTTTGGCTCCCCTGATTGTACAGCCGAGAGAATGTCTCCAAAAACATTTTGAGGATGTTTTTCTTCTTTCTTTATTCTACTAAATGACACAGATCAGATGAGAGAGAGAGAGAGAGAGAGAGAGAGAGAGAGAGAGAGAGAGAGAGAGAGAGAGAGAGAGAGAGAGAGAGAGAGAGAGAGAGAGAGAGAGAGAGAGAGAGAGAGAGAGAGAGAGAGAGAGAGAGGACACTGATGGAACTGAGAGACAGTATGAGTTGGCAGCATGCCTGGATAATGTGTTTAAGGTTTTCCTCTCCTTCTTTTATAGAGACCCAAAGACAACGCGTGCTGAGGTCTATCTGAGGGTAGTCCTGTTTCAGTCACTCAATTACATCCTTTACATCTCAGAATAGATGTTGCCAATAACATAAATGAAAGCTAAATGTGATGCCTCTGTTTAATGAGTTCATTTTCCGTCAAATCAAAACAATATCACAAATGAGTAATTTGCCTTCGGTAGATTATTACAGACAGTTATAGAAGGCCAATGGAGCCATATACTGCCGATGTCAACATCCGATACACGTATTATAGAAAAAAACAACATTTGATTTTCTTACTGAAATGAACCCAGCCTTGGCTAGAGCAATACATATGTGCATGCTTACGTGTGTGTGTGTGTGTGTGTGTGTGCCTGTTTTTGCATGTTTGTGTGTGTGTGTTTGCATGCATAGGTGTGTTTGCGTTTGTGCTTGTGTGTGTGTGTATGTGTGTGTGTGTGTGTGTGCCTTCAAATGTGTGTCAATGTTTTGGTTTGTCTGTGTGTGAAAGTGTGTGTGATACAAGGGTCAGTTGGAGAAGAGGGAGAGCGGAGAGTGTTAAGATGTGTTGTGACAGCTGGGAAAGAAAACTAAGCACAGCGGGGTAAAGGATCTGTCCTTGGAGGCTTCTGTTCAGAGCTTTCTGCAGGACCAGGGAGAGTGTACCCCAAAACAATAATGGATTAATTTAATTTGGCATTTGGAGAATGGAGCCTGGGGAGAGGAGTAACCCTACGGATGCCTCCCTCACGCACACACACACACACACACACACAGACACACACACACACACACACACACTGACACACACACACACACACACACACACACACACACACACACCCCCACACACACACACAGACACACACGCACACACACACACACACACAGACACACACACACACACCCACACACGCACACACTACACACACACACATAATCTTCTGGTTGAATTAGTTTTCTCTGTAAAACGTATTGAGACTCTGTGATAATGCATTTTCAATAAAGCGTGACGAAACAATAACGCCAAAACAGAAGACCAGGGAGGGAAGTTGGATTATGCCAAAATATAGTGCAGCAGCTTGACAAAGGCCAATGGAGAACACACTGACATATATCTGGAATAGCTATGGAGAGTGGCCGGAAGGGGCTAAGTATTAAAACCAATTTCTGAAAAAGGATTCTGAATAATTTAACAAGATGTGTTAGACTTAACAAATAACATCATCATCACACTGAAACCATGACTGAGAGGGAAACTGAATGGAGGAGAGGGAATAGAGACATACAGAAAGAACAAAAGAGTGAAGAAATAGACAACAAGAGAGAGAGATGGGGAGGGAGAGAGGGAGACAGGAAGTGAGAGGTAGAAGAAGCAAATTTGTGCATAGCTGACTTCAAAAGAGCCTTGGAAAGTCAGTCAGAGCAGCCGAAGTTGAGACCTGGTATGACTGTGTGAGTGTGTGTGTGTGTGTTTGTGTGTGCCTATCAGACTTGCTGTGATTTTCTTTCTCTCAGCATAGTTGTTTCTTCTCCCCAGCTTATTGAATGTATTCTTATCTGAAGAAGGGATTGTGTATGCCGCAGGGGGGAGGAGAATAATATGCTGAATTGTGTTGAGATGGGAAGCCATTGGTGGGTGGCAGGCAGAATCCGACTGTTGAGTTATTAGTAGCTGCTAAGTGCTCTGAACTTCACTGACTCCATGACAGTACTTTGTTCACAATAGAAATACTGCAACTCACTACTTCAGAAGTGATTGGAATCATACTCTTGTGATGGGTAGTGTGAGGGAAATCATTCGAAAATGCTTGTGTGACTAGTTTATTGGAACACTGTGTACTCTAAACCTTTACTGACTAAGAGTCAAGGTGGTGGAATGTGATTAGAATGTCTGTGCAGCTGTTTCCTGATAGTCAAATTACAGATATACATCGATCAAAGTTTGGGTGCTTTGCTGAAACTAGTCGGAGATGCAACCATTTGTATGAAACAGAAACTGTGTTCTTTTAAGTCTGTCCTGTCAACAGTAAATCTGTGACTGCAAGATAAATGTGTTTACTGTGGTTTGATACGTTTGGGCGAAAAAATGTGAGTAAAGGTGGGCGATGATTTGCTTGCCTCAACTGTATAAAGGATGAGATTTCAACAATGTTAAGTTAGAGTGGGAAGCAACATTTATGTCTATACTCACCATGCATGATTAAACAACAGTTTTCCACAGTAGCCTTGCCTGAGACATCTATTCAATTCATGTGCCACCCCCAAGTTTGAACCCCATCTGTCATATAATGTCACACATAACAACTTGGCTAATATGATTAACATTTAACAACAATTTTAAAGAGAGATGCAACTTTATCTCATTGTCATGTGTAGTATGTTATTCTGAACTATGATCTGAGTATATCCACACAAAACTTCAAGGTGTTACCTATCAAATGGCATCTGATCATCTAATGTTATAAGCAGTTTAGTTTGGGCCTGGTTTTTAGGCAGAAATTAGTCAAATAGGGCATTCAGCAGAAGAGGTTTTAAGACAGGCTGTTCCAAAGTAGGTGCCCTAATGCCAAAAGTTTGGTCACCTTAAGTTTTTTTAGTCTATACTTTGGAAGATGAAGATCATTTTTAGGTATCCAACATTTAATATCCGCAAGGCAATTCAGCTGTTTGAATCACTGAATTTTATAGACAAATAGAGCTGGATGTCATCAGCATAGCAATGAAAATAAATACTATGTTTACAGATATTATGACCAAGTGGGAGCATATATAGAGAGAACTAAATGGATGGGGTCTAAAATGTAACCCTGAGGCACTCCACACTGAAACAGCTACCCAAAACAAAAGATAAATGCCTATTTGAGAGATAAGATGTAAACCAATTTTGGGCAGTGTCTGTAATTCCCACTCAATTTCTAAGACGGTCAATTAGTTAACCCTTTCAAAGATCATTGTGGTTGATTCCAAGCATATACTGTACAGATATCACAATTGATAACACTGACCTATCTCATCGTGTTATGATGTTATTTCTAAGAAAGTAGAATTGAGTTTGGGAAGGTTGATTAGTCTGCTGTGCCATATTATTACTGTAAGTTCAGAGGAGAAAAAATTATTTGCAACAGTTTTCAAGAGACATAAATTATACTTCCATGGGTATGGATCAAATTGTTAATATCTTGTTCACTGTCCTATTATGAAAACCTCCACGTAGAAACTCAACCACAGAGAGACCTACAGTATATTGAAATGCAGCAGAGGAACAGGCTTATTGGAGTGCCAATTAACTCCTTTTGCTGAACACTGCATAATTTCACCAATAAGTGCCAATGTTTGCTTATTCTTTCTGCTTTTAATTGTGCTCTAAATGGACCGTTATGTAAGCCATAAATTGAACTAAATGTTCCTACTTCAACTATAGAATTAGAAAAAATAGCATATTTTTGCTGTGATAGCACACTTGTCCTGTTGGTCACTGGAATTGCAATGTTTTTAAACATTGACTTTCATTTAGCAATGTGGAACACATTGCTAAGTGAGGTTTTTATGTCAAATATTTTGTGGCACATTAGCTAGTGAATTGCTTCTGTAGCAGATATAAATCAACTAGACATTGGATTGACGTGCAGAAGACCCATGTTCCAATCCCATGGGTCACACTACAATGGTGCTTACTCCTCCAAGGGATCATTGTCATGGAGAAGTCAGAGAAAAATAAAACAATTAGGGACGTTGATTGATATGAACTAAACATCTGTGTACATGTACAGTATTCCTCTTGAGCTTTCAGCAACAGCTGTTGTTATCTCTCTCTCTCTCTCTCTCGCTCTCGCTCTCGCTCTCTCTCTCTCTCTCTCTCTCTCTCTCTCTCTCTCTCTCTCTCTCTCTCTCTCTCTCTCTCTCTCTCTCTCTCTTGTATGAATCACAGTCAAGGATGATGCTATGGGACTAATGGCAACAGCCTTGGGACTCATCACATTGTACTGTATTGGTCCCTGTCCCTCCCTCTTCTCCTTCCCAAGGCTGTGGTGTTGTGTTTAATATACCAACGTGGAGGTGTGGGAGGGAAGGAGGGAGGGAGGGAGGGAGGGTAACCCCCTAGTCACTCATGTAGATAACCAGACAGGTGTCCATTACCTTGGAGGTAAACAATTCTTCATCCACCTGTAGTGCAAGCTTCATGTCACACGTTCACCATCCTGTTATGCGGGTCAAATTGACCCATTTTTGCCAGAGTTTGACATCACTGACATGGTATATCAGCATAGTCTAAAGAGTCTGCATCTAATGCTGTAGGTAGGGGTAATGAACTATACAAAACAATTTTAGTATGTAACTTAGGTTTCATAGATGATGTTCTGGGTCAGTTTGACTTGGTAGCTTAAAGTGAATAGGGTTTGTTGTGTTCTTGCACAAAATAAACGTCTCTTTCTTGTTCCCTCTGTCACTCCTCATCCCCCATCATCTCTCTCTCCCTCATATCTGCACACACACTCGCACACACACACACACACACACACACACACAAACACACTCGCACAGGCATACTGATGAAAGGATCCCACGCAGGGTCTTACCCAACCTTCACTCTCTCTGTACAGCAGAAGAGTATGTTCTGTCTTGAAACATGAGAGATTTGCAGTCAGTGAAGTGCTAGAAAGCCTCTTTGACCATGACAGTTCGACTGGGGAAGAGATGTCCGAGGACAATGTAGAAGGGAACTCTGACCATTCGGACTCATGCTTTGATGAAGAGGAAACTTCTTCAAAGCCTGAAAGTGAGGTTTTTATGTCAAATAATGGAAACATTGAATGGTCCCCACTCCCCCATCCCCATCCCCCATGAAAGTCAGGGAAGAGTGCATGGTGAAGATCCCAAGTGCCACAAGATATGCAATCACACATGTCAAAGACATAAAGTCAGCATTTGAATTGTTTATCCCAAGAGCAATTTAATTGTGTCAATTCTAGCATAAAATGGTTGCAAATTGTCTATTTTATGATGAAAACAAGTGGACATAAAACAAATATGGTATATCTGGAATAAAACAATAAAAAAAATGAATAATTTTTTGTGACTTGATGGTCATTAAGGGAAAATACATTTTTGGAGGACTATTTTAAGGTGAAAAAAGCACTAGGTCAATTTGACCTACAACTTAAAGTGTGTATAGCCTTATCAAACACAACCGGAGGTTTAATATATACAAAGCCCTGTGTTTCTCTACCCCCCTCCCCTCTCTCTCTCCACCCCCACCCACTCCCATCAAATCCCCCGCTTCCTTTATCTGCCAATCCTAGGCCTTTCATTGGCCGACTTGAGGGATGATATCCCCCTAATGTTCATGACAAATTAAGCCGCAGGGGAGAAGCAGTGACAGTAAGCTGCCAGTAGGTCATCCCTTTGACTACCACTGTCATCTCACATTTGCAAAGGCAGCGTGTGCAGGGCTGCATATCTAAGAGGCGCATTTGTATAACCTGAACGAAGGGGAGAGGAGGAGAGGAGTGTGCTCCCATGCATGCATGGGATGGATGACTTTGAATTCAAATGTGAAAGAAATTGACTAATTAGGTCTGAGATGTTTCACTTCGCTGGCAATAAAAGTGTTGGAAACAAATTGAACATAACATATGATAATTTCAGAGATTCTGCAGGACCACTGTAGGTCATTCAAGGTCTTAGCTAGCTTCCCAGAGGGTGTGTAAGAATGGTGAAAAAGCTTAGTTTCTATAGAAACTTTCAATGGTAAAAGTCAAAGCAAGGGTGTTGATCTTATGCTAATGAGAATCTAAAAACAGAGTGTGATGAAAGCACCTTCTGGAGAGCTTTTCTATGCAATGCATTGAAGATGCTTCCGTACTGTTTAATCCAATGGGGATTATGTATAATTCTTGTCTGAGATATGCTCTATTGAAACAGCAACAATAATTTATGGATTTACAAAATAGATTGAATGTGTATTGTCTCTTTCCATTGATCATTCACCTTGTCATCTGCAGGTCCATACAGCTCAGCAGAGGAGCCTGCATAGAGGAGCAAAACAATGCAATAACAATATGGGAGGTGAAAATAACAAAGGAAATCAATAAAAGTTCTCTTTGGGCTGACAAGTTTCAATGGCGGTAGCCAGGAGACAGGCAGACAGGGGTGGACTAGGCCCAGCAGCACTCTGTTTACGTCCCTAGGTTTGATTGACAAATAATGGCCCCACGGATGTTGTTGTTGTTTTTTTCTAGCCCGGGCGCTTGGTGGGTAACAGACAGCCGTCTCACAGGCTCCTGGCATGGGGGAATAATTACAGGGGGCTGCCTGGGGTATGACCAGGCACAGGCAGTTCGTTAGTGATGGTATGTGTGGTTGTGTGTGGGTGTGTGTGTGCGTGCGTACGTGTGTGTTTGTGTGTGTGTTTGTGTGTGTGTTTGTGTGTGTGTGTGTGTGTGTATATGTCAGAGAGGCCTGAGAGAGTATACAGCTCAGTGCAGTGCAGGGAGAGAGACTGACTAGAGTTGTTATTCCAGCGTCCCATGGTACAGCCTGTAGGCCCCCTCTGCCCCAGCTGGAAGGGAAAGGAGAGATGCATCCTGGGACTCATAAGCCACCTGTGTCCATTTGGCATTTAACTAATCATTTATATGTGGTCTACTGTATGTAGAAAGCTCCACAGGAGGGTTCTTTATGTGTGTGTGTGTGTGTGTGTGTGTGTGTGTGTGTGTGTGTGTGTGGGTGTGGGTGTGTGTGTGGGTGTGTGTGTGTGTGGGTGCGTGTTTTTCTGAAGGAGGTCTTGCGGGCCTCCTGCTGTCACTTTAATCTTATAGCATCACCAGGGATGGATAGGGATGATGGATGGCATGCAAATGCTTGAATAAATACATACATTAAGTTAGATGAGCACAACTCTCACTTCTGATGACACTTCTTCCATACAATCCGACACAGATACACTCAATAAACCAACCACAGTCTGCCAGATAGTATTAGCCAAGTCCTGACTGTTGTTCTCATGTCAAACAGAACTAGGGTGACCTTTACCACAACCAAAACACCCAACCTTATTTCATGACATCACCATTCCCTACAACAATTCCTTCTCATTTGCAGTGTTCCGCTGTGCCACAGTGAGACCAGGTATGACTTTCCCCCAGCTAGATAGAGGACAGGACAGGACAGAGGAGAGGGACGCAGGGATGTGGGATGTGGTGAGCGAATGTCTTCTCCGTCTTAGTGCTAGCCAGGTAGCCGAGACCCCCTACGGGGGCCAGGGAGCCTGAGCGCCAGGATCAAAGAGAAGGCAGCACACGGCTGAACGAGGGGATCTGGGGGGATCAGGAGCTCATTAAGCATATTATGGGGTATCATGCTCTGGGAATTAGCGAGCAGGGAATTAGCACCGAGACGATTTTAATACAAAGCCCAGGAGGGATGGCTGAAGCATGCTCCGCTGTCGAGGGAAAGGAGGAGTGAGTGAGTGAGTAAAAAGCTGCAGGTGTCAGTTGAAGAATATTGATCATTTTAACATGTTTCAATTGGAGTCATTTAGCAGATTCTCTTATCCAGAGTCACTTACAGTACAACAAGTACATTTGTCTAAAGTAACTGTATCGACCATACATCA
Source organism: Argentina silus (assembly GCF_951799395.1). NCBI lineage: Eukaryota > Metazoa > Chordata > Actinopteri > Argentiniformes > Argentinidae > Argentina > Argentina silus. The sequence goes on along the minus strand of NC_139673.1, from coordinate 12,663,894 downwards.
CAGTCATCGCAATCTTATGAAAATGTGTTTACCTGCAGGCCTGGTACATAGAGAGACAGTTCAACTGCATAACCAATGCCATGTCGCCTTTTCATTGAAACAATTATTGCTTTTCTGTTGTGTTTTTTCTCTCATCATCGTTACTCATCACTGTAGAGTTATGAACCACACACAGCTCTGATCTGTGTGGCCATTGGTCAAAATGAAATCAATCCATCAATTAAGCCAATCAGCAGCCTGTTCCAGATGAAGTGAGTCTGACAGCAAGGCCAGCTGCTCATAAACCCCTCCTCTCTTCTGTCAGCTGGCTGTGTATTTGTGTGTGTCTGTGTGTGTGTGTGTGTGTGTGTGTGTGCGTGGGTCCTGGCAGGTATTCATGGGGCCCATATGCACAGTCAACGCCTAGAGGGTATCACTCCATCACCTCAGTTAGGATGTGGAAGAGAGAAGGGAAGAGAAGAGAAAATGAGAGAGAGATGGGGGGGGGGGGGGGGATGAGATTACTGCACCATCTGGGGAAGGGTAGCAGCCTCCAACAGGGTGACTAAGAGCCTCCACTAGGGGCAGGAGGAAGCAGCAGAGCTCCCGTGCTCCATCGTTTACTGAAACATGAGTCTCAGGGACAGAAGCTGTGAACATTTAGTATATCCACATCCATATCCAACTGTACTGGATGTTCATAAGGAGCACACACACACAGAAACACACACACAGAAACACACACAGAAACACACACACACACACAGACACACACACACACACACACACACACACACACACACACACACACACACCTCTCTCCCCTATAGGGTCTTCATCTGAGGTGTCTGTTGTCAACAGTATCACACATTAACAGATACAGGGTGGAGGATGGAGAAGGAGCTGAGAGCTGGAGTGACATATCACTCTGCACCCTGAGCCTTAGTGTTACTGTGCTTCTAAAAATAGACAGGCAGCCATCCAGGGGATTACACACAAACATGCTAGCACTCTTCCTCCTGCCAACATGGCCTGTAGAAGAGAAAGGGTGGTGTGTGTGTGTGTTTGTTTGAGGTGTGTGTGTGTGTGTGTGTGTGTGTATGTGTGTGTGTGTGTGTGTGTGTGTGTGTATATGCATGAGTCATTGCATGCATGGTGATGACGGTGTACCACTGCTGAATATCCATCACATGATCTACCATGATGAAATGACCTCCAAAAAGATACAAGATCATTATTTGCCACACAACCGAGGTTGGTGGAAATCGTTTCAAGCATGGTGGAGAGCTCTGTATGTTACTTGACAAAGCAATTGTTAGTTTGCATACACACACATACATTGTAAGACATACAGTGCCTTCGGAAAGTATTCAGACTCCCCTTCACTTTTTCCACATTTTGTTGTGTTGTAGACTCAATTTAAAATTGATTAAATTTAAATAATTTGCCATCAATCCACACACAATACCCCAGAATGACAGCGAAAACAAGTCTCCCCAGGCCTCAGGGTAGCATTCCTGAGCAGTTTTGTTCCTCTCCATTTGCTCAGTTTGTAATGACAACCTGATCCTAATTGATTCCTATGCAAATCAGAGACCCTATAAAAACAAAGATATTAATTCCAAAATGACATTAACTATTATCCTTGCATTAAGATGGACTCAATTCAACTTATTGAGTGATTTGTTGATGACATTTATGCATTTTGGCTAATTTTAAGAGTGTCATAGCAAAGGGTCTGAATACTTGAAATACAATATTTCTGTATTTCAATTTTAATAAATGTACTGAAATTTCTAAAAATGTGTTTTCGCTTTGTCATTCTGGGGTAATGTGTGTGGATTGATGGCAAATTCTTTTAATTTAATCAATTTTAAATTTAGTCTACAACACAACAAAATGTGGAAAAAGTGAAGGGGTCTGATTACTTTCCGAAGGCACTGTATACAAGATATTAATCATGACATATTATGCATAATTAAAAACAGGGCAATTAAAAAAAACACTTTTTTTCACATTTTCAATTTCCCCATGACTGCATTATTCTAGGAATTTACTAGGATACCAGAAACTTTACTCTCAACAGTAATTTCACTAACACTTGACACAGGCATGCAAAAAACTGATAGTCAGTTTAGCTCCATTTGCATATGATTATATCCCTCTAATTACAATCATTTGGAATTCATACAATTATTTTTAATGGCTCTCCAAAACAAAGAAAATTCACTTTCCACCATCATGGATTTTGATTCCTGCTATTATGATTTATGACAGAGTATTCTATTCTTCAATTGTGTCATCAGAAAAAAATAACAATATTGTTACAGCTTGTTAAAGCTGTTCTGACCCAACCTGTCAACATCTATTTCACCTTTCTCACCTGATGGGAATAACAGCAGCTCCATAATATCTAATACCTTTTCTATTTGGTGGAGAGGAATGGGGAAGGCAGGCAGCAGAGCAGCAGAGCAACAGAGCAGCGTCTCATTTCTTCAGAGTGTTCCTCTTTTGCCCTCTGCGTTGTTTGAGAAGAGGAAGCAGTGGCGGGACCAGTCCCTTTGGCATCCGTTATTTAATTGTTAATGCTAAGCGTAAGGTTATGGTCTTCGTGTTCCATGTCTGCCTTGCTCTCCTTGTTAACATGGGTCCCAAGGTGCGTTTTTTGATACGAGTGCGCGCTGATTCGTTATTACAGCCAGGGTCAGGTGATTTCTTTGGGGGCTTTTCCTGGAGCAAGGAGCTGAAACACAAAAGGACCCTGTCAAGAGTTGCTAGCCTGAGCTGTTGACATTATTCTAGGCCTGGGTAATGATATCTGGATCACATTCCATTACTCTTCACTCTCCTACAGCTTGGCTAATTGGTTCCTTTCAGATAAGGCAGGAACAGCTATCATAGACTATTAGCGTCCCCGATCTGCTGTAACACTGTGTGTATTGAGCTGCATAGGAATGAACCAGGTAAACAAGATAAGGAAAAGGTAAACATTATAAAGAAGCATTACACATGTGGACTGAGGGATGTGCTATCCATTCATTAGTTTAAATACACCTCTAAGCGAGGGAACATAGCCTACAGGCCTAAAGCTTATGCCTCAACCCTGCCTATACAGAATGCAAGCAAGACACTACTACCAAGCCAAATAAGGAAACAGAAAAATACTGTGCAGGACATGGCAATGGAAGCCAATGTGTTCTTTCAAGTATCTCACCAATCTCCAACATTTAATAACAGAAAACCCATCAGGGCCAGACTGTGTGTACGGTATGAATCTATTTACATTAAAACTGGGATTAGCTAAATTGTGGTGGACGGCTTCTTTGACACGAAGACGCTGATGCTAGGATATAATTACATCTGTTGAGAGTTGTGTTGATCCTGGTTAAATGACCCAGCTCTGCGTAAATTATGACTGCACATGCAGTCTAATCCAGCCAAGAGTAAATTAGTGGGTCGTTGTGGAGCATATCACTTGCCATTTACATTACGGTACATCAGCATAACTTTATATTCCTTCAAAACCTCGCTTTAATATAATCTCATCGTTCAGATAACATGATTTCATTTATCATTAACATGTATTGAGTTCCCTCTAATAATATCATTATTCTAATTGTGGGGCTAGGCTGTATGTCAGCATTTAGATCAACCTTGTAATGTAATTTAATCCAAAACTACAATGCAATCTTCAGTCTCCAAGGGTGTGGAATACCTTTATCTGAAATGCTGTTTTCAGAAAATTAATGCGATGACTGTCAACAATGTTTGCAGATGCTTACAGGCACATACTGTAAAATGGAGGGAAATATATAGACCTTTACTCAATTAAACAGTAGCAAAACAAAAATGGCATAACTTCATCTTACTACAAAAACATTGTTCTTAATAAAATAGGCCCTTGATGCAGTGGAATGGATCTACACTCTTCCCTACTTCTGCCAAATTGAAATGTACTCACGGCAAGGACTAGGTTACAACTTCATTACACAGATCTAGGTCTTTGGAGGCTTTCTAAGGCCAGACACAATAACACCCGGATTAATTCATTTATTCTGAGGCAATAGAGAGCTGCATTAATCTTCCTCTATCTCAATGAAGCTTGTGTGTGTGTGTGTGTGTGTGTGTGTGTGTGTGTGTGTGTGTGTGCATATACAGTATGTGTCTGTACCCACGTGTATGCGTGTGTACGTGCGTGCGTGTGTGCATGCGTGTGTGATTTTAACTGCCATCTCAAATTCAGTCATTCTCCACGTTTTCACTATCAATCTGCCAAGGCTTGTTAGAGGACCATAATCAAGACAAATTGGCAACTGCCAGTGGTTCTTTCAGCAATGGCCACAGACTAGGATGGATCAGGGGGAGGAATCTAAATGTTCAACAATTTACAAGACAGGACAACAACAAGGACAGTTAGGTTTTTCTGAATACCCTTTATCATCTAGATAGCTCAGAGAAATGGACAGCTCCTTAATTGTGTGTGTCTGTGTTTGTGTGTGCGTGCGTGTGTGTGTGTTTGCGTGTGTGTGTGTGTGGGGGGGGGGTTGTATGTGTGTGTGTGCGTGCATGTGTGTGAGATGTATCGTCTTGATATCCAGGCACTGTTGAAACAAGTGAAATTAATAGCCCAGGAATATCTGGATAGTCGCAAACAATATAAAAGAGGAAAGAGGGAGTGGGTTGATGAGGAGTGTTGTGGGGAATTATTTCTTCAATCATCTTCAAGGGAAATGGTGCCAACTACAGTACACCTAACAGACTGTTCCAAAAAGCCATTCAAGTTTTAGTTCCATTTTTACTCGTCACTACTTTCAACCATGCAGTATGAATTATAAAAGTTTAAAATCCCATATGCCTGATAGTAACCTGCTAGCATATGACACAAACTCTGTTAGTACTTCCATATTTCAAATGAAAAAGTGTTCACACCTTGTTAAAATCGAAAATGAATCAGTAATGGAATTAATATTGCACAACTGAGTTCGTTTCAGAGGTCCGTTGAAAAATATACTGAATAATTGATCTCTAAAGCTAAGTTCAAACCATTCCACATCAGCCTATACAGTCGATGTTCCGCAGTGAACCAACATCTGACTTGAGACCGTAAGTGTGTGTGTGTGTGTGTGTGTGTGTGTGTGTGCGTGTGCATATCTCAGCCCCTCATATCATTCTCATGGTCATTTCTCTTCTCAGGTCATCACCATTGTATAAGCAGTACAATATCAATTTGAATGTAATTGAGTGATTTACGTATCTGTATCTACCATGAGCCAACCAAGGGTTAGTCTAAGGCCACCTCCAGCTGTGGGCTATCCCACTGGCTGTCGAGACTGAACCATCACCATCCCAGTACACAGGGGTTTCCTAACATCTGTGTTTCCGTGCTTCAGCGAACACCCCTCCGTTCTCTGAGCAGTAGGCACTCAGTAGACGGCAGGACCTCTCTCCCTCCTTCACCGTGCCACTGAGCACAGGGGCTATCCCACCCACCCTGGGAAGAGGCGTCCTCTTCTCATGCTCAAGCAACGTGCACTGAAGCGCAGTCATGTGGTACGCTCTGTCTTCCGGAAAGCTAACATTGAACATGGAAAATGAGAGTAAACATGTTGTCTGTCCTGTACAATTCTTGCATGTTTTAAAACATCCCAACTAAGGTTGTGACCGAATGCAAAGGCGTGACACTCCATGTATATAGATATATTTTAATTGCTTATATAAGTGAAAAACAATGTCATGTCCCTGTTACTGAGGTCAAATGTACTTGTTTAATTTGCGGAGAGGTCTATTTCCGTCTTTTCTGAAACCACAGTTTATCGCAGCCCCCGTAGAGACACATAGGCTACATATGTAGCTCAGACAAGCATGTACACCCACACACCAGTTAACTCACACAATAAACACTCACTCCTCTCCCACATGTACAGTATTCATGAGATTAAGGTTACATCATGTTAAAGGTTACATCATCCTGAGTTTGCTTTCTATTCTTTGTGTAGTTTGTCTTTGATATACTACGTTCTATCACGCAGAGACACATGCAAAGGTTATATCCATTGGTAAAAGCACATTGGCAATGAGGTAGGAGGTGGAAGGGGTCAAAATGTCAACTGACCCAAGGATTGGCTTAGGAACAGTCCATTTATAAACAAAAAGTAAGTAGTTGCCCTGGTATGGGCATTGAGAAACATGTCAGTTTTAGAGTCATGTAGAAGAAAGAGAGAGAGAGAGAGAGAGAGAGAGGTTGAAGGGTGTTTACCTCACACACTGGAAGGTCATAAAATGATCTGCTTGAGCTGCCAGCTGCTGTGAGAAATAAGTAGCTTCTTCATTCTTTCTGAAGCTCTGCCGCCCAAGACTACTCCTACTTTAAAGATGGAAGATTATGCCCGTAGGGGTCTAACTTCAATGTCAGTCTGAAGTTCAGCTCTACCTTCAAGTCTGTGGTGAGATATCTTCCCAGCCCTGGAGTGAACTATTCAGCCCCACATAGACACACACACACACACACACACACACACACACACACACACACACTAATTCCACCCACATCTCTACACATCTGAACCCGCTTCATCCATTTGCAAACTCCATGGTGTACGGTTTTGAGGGATGAAATGAGTGTCGAAGGAAGAAAAGAAGAAAAGAAAAGAACTGCTAAGCTAATCAATGAGGAGGGAAATTCATATTGTACCGTGTGTTGAGGTTCAGTGAAAGAACATTTTATCTGGACTATAAAAGCACCGTAGAATCCCTTCTGTTGTGATAAAAGCCCTCCTACAAACTCCGTAGCGAAAAATAAACACTCGCACACAGGTTTACACAGCAATCTAATGTACATGTATTTTTATCATGCTATACGTCTATGACTGTATACTGTTCTACGCCATATTCAAATTAGTGTTAGGACAGGGGTAACATACTGTATAAACAAAGATATTTTAGTTAGTCATCTTGTAATAAGAGGGCCAATGACAAGGACTTACATTACTGACAACACAATCCATAGATACTTATTAAGGTCAGCAGTGAAACCCCCAAAGCACTTCTATTCCATCTTCACATCAAGAAAGGCCTCACCCTACTAAGAAATCTGCTTCTTTGGATCAGACATGTTTGTGTCTGTGGAAACACATCAGAAACAGAGGCTGTGTAGAGAGTGTCTTTGTAGATGTGACAACACAACCAGACCTCTCCGTTTCCTTCAGTTTGCTCCCTCAGAGCCAAGGCAACCACTTTCTTCAGTACAGTTGGAACTCCGCAAGGAGAACATGTCCTGATCATGAGCTGATGTTGCCATGGAAGGAAATATACAGGACTTGAACAATTGAACATTCTCAGGATCTCACAAGGACAAGCATTATATCCAACTTCGGTTTGTTGCCGCTGTCAAAGAGTTCTCAGGGGAGTATATTCGTATCCAGTGAGTTTAGAACCTTGAACGAAGCATGCCACAATAAAGAATACATTGTTCTTGAGCTGATAAAGATGATGACTGCAGACTGAATAGCGTCGTCCTTCCAATTACAATGACCATTGTGTGTATAAGATATGACCATACACATATTCCAAGAATGTGATAGTGTACGGTGCACCAAATGTCAATCATAACAAAGACACTTTTTAACTCTATTATCTGTTGCAGGCTATAGAAAAGCGGCTTGGTGAATAGACAGTAAAGCAGTATGTGCACGACAAAAATCCAATTTCAGTATGAACTATGCCTTTTAATTGAACCCAATATGCAGTACAGTTTACATACTGCTGCACATCAATGTCATAGGTAATACTGACATGCCATTTAGAGGTTGTTTTTATATTCCAATGCTTAAGACAGGTCCTGCATTTTTAAGTCGTATATAGTGGATGTTCATCCTTGTCGCCCGGCTTGAAATCTAATAGTGTAAATATAGGACAGGGAGACGAGCGTTTGCAAACACACAGAGCTATTGTGTAAATGTCTATTCTAGTGCAGTGCCTTAGAGTCGTGTGCAGCGCTCACAGAGACAGAGAGAGCTCTTAGACTCCATGTCAACTCCCGAAAAAAAAGACAATAAAAGCACATCTTTTAAATATTTAATCTACTAAAAGCTTGCGTTTAGGAAGGACAACTGACGTGCGTCTCAGGTCTCCAAATTAAAGGGGTTTTGGGGGTTGTTTATACACAATCGCCTGCTGAGACCGATTCATTGTGAAGGAGAAACTCCACTTACCGATCCATCAGGACAAGAGCCTTTCTCCTGATGCCCCGAGAGCCCTCTCCGTTACCGGGAGGGGGTGGGGTGGGCCAGGAGCTGGGCCCCGGCAAGGTCAGAGTTTCTCCCCTGTGATTGTATTGCATGTCAGCCAGGGATCCTAGCGCACTGCAAGGGTAATGGACCCCAGCTTGGCGGGCCACAGAGAAATCCTCCTCTTGCCTCGGACACAATACAGCCAAATTGCTTTGGAGAAAGACAAGCCAGGGGAAAGGCAACTGAGGGGAAAAAAGGGAGG
>NC_139673.1:12572925-12650425 GCF_951799395.1 Argentina silus | reverse complement strand
GGTCTGATATGTATGTCAATACATTAGCATACATGAATCAATGTCCTACAACAGGAAAACAGAGAGAATCTGTAACTGCACAAGGTAAAGGTCTACTGTTGCAGAGCACAACAAACAAGCAGTACTTCAGGTAACATACTGTACAGTACAATATGTTTTACTGTGATACTATCTCTCTTCTCTACCGTCTGCTCTCTCTCTCTCTCTCTCTCTCTCTTTTTCTCTCCTCTCTCCTCCTTTCTCCTTCTCCTCCACCTATCTCCGTTTTCTGTGATGAGACCTGAGGTCAGCAGGATATTCCAGTGCAGTGACCTCCATCTTGCTCCCAGCTCAGCTGCACCCTCCACAACGCTGCCCTCTGCCAGCCTGACAGAGACCTCATCTCCCTTACCCTAGGCTGGGTTAACTCTCCGGGGTGCGCCCTCGTCCACCTGGCCAGGACACAGGTGCCAGCTCAATGCACTACCCCTCATCTCTACACTCCACTCCTCCCTACTGTACAGCCTTCACTTCTCCTTCGTGTATTCTAGCCACCTCCTGCTCCTGACCTCTCCTCATCTCTCCTCTCGTTGTGCTCAAGGCTGCAAAACACACCCTACAGCCTTTCTCGTTTCTCCAACCTCTGTCATTGTGCCTTTAGTGGTTCAGATCTCATCCTGGTCTCCCATCATCCCTCTTTCTCTCTCTCTCTCTCTCTCTCTCTCTCTCTCTCTCTCTCTCTCTCTCTCTCTCACTCCCCCCCCCCCCCCCCCCCCTCTCGCCTTCTGAGACCCCCTGTGAGAGTGTGGCACCAGGTCTGATGAGTCCTATGTTTCCCCTGCTGACTGTGTGCTTTCTCAGATTGCCTCTGACTCTGACCTGGGCAGGACATGTCGAGGTGAGCATCGCCACGTAGATGAGGTCACACTGGAGCAACCCAGCCGTACGCTCCACCCAACTCACTTACACTCCCCTCCACTCTACACACAAGCAAAGCCAGGTGCCAGTTGTTCACCTTAAACCTCTTAAAAAGGGGGTCGTCATCACTGTATCAGGAGAGCTAAGTGTATAAAGAGATTTTGTCTCTGTCATGCTTTCAACTGATTGGTACAATGATCAGCTACTGTATATAAGATGATGTGATATGTGTGACCCCTATAGAATAACTTACACATCAGGGGAAGCTGGTGGAGGTAGAAATCGTATGACGGGCTCATTGATTGATACAATTCCTCATTGCAATCCATGCGTTACAATGAGCCTGTCCTCTGATTTCTACCTCCACCAGCCTCCACTGTTCCACATATGTCACACTGTAAACACCACCTCACCACACGGTACATACAATTCAAGATCTCTGTGATAGGAGGTCCTCCGACCTCTGACAAAACACAGGCTAACTAAAAAGAGAAAAACACCTATGGGCGGTTTCCCGGGCACAGATTAAGCCTAGCCCTGCACTTAATCACACTTTCAAAAGTGAAGACACTTTTTAGTCTAGAATTAGGTTTAATCTGTGTCCGGGATACTGGCCCCTCATGCCCAGATGAATAAAATGAAATAATCCATAGGTTGTATGGGGAAAGCTAATGGAAAATTCCAACCATGTTCAGAAGAAAGATGAAAGGATACAGCTGCGGTGAAAAGGAGAAAACCAAGAACACTGAGATTGATTGTTATTGCCTGTATGACCTTCCATGACTTTGCCTTTCTGTCTGTGGTTACCATGGTACAATTTACCCTCCTTTTATGTTTGATGAGGCTATAGACTCTTTATGTTCTGCATCAAATTGATCTCACCTGAAAATAGCAATTGCTTCCAAAAATATATATTTTTTTGTCATAAAACACACTATTTGCAACCATTTTACGCTAACATGGGCATCATATTTGTATTTGCTTTTGGGATGAACAAATTATATGCTGACATTATGTCTTTAATTTTTTGTGGGACCTGGGACCTTCACCAGGCACTCTTCTCAGACTTTCATTCTGTGGGACCATTCAATGTTTCCATTGTTTCCTCTTCATCAGAGGATGAGTCCACATGGCATCCGAGGACAATGTAAAAGTGAACCGCTGACCATGATCATCCTCTGATGAAGAGGAAACAATGGAAACATTGAATGATGCTCTTATCCTTTAATTTTAATTGAAGTTCATAACCCTGTAACTACTTAGAGGATTAGATTACGGCCCATGCTGAACAACTAAAGTTTAATAGCATTTCAGTGATGACAAACTCTAACATGGGTAAATTTGACCCAAAACATCACTAGAAGGTTAAAGGAAACAGCATATTCATGCTTACACACTGAATGCATTCACATGTCTTCTACACAGAGGAATGACTCAAGGCTATTAATTGTAGGTTTTGCCATCTACTCCAGGAAAGAAAGATTGAATGAGCTGTTGTTGTTGTGGTCTTTGTCTCTCTTTTACTCCATCTTTCTCTCTCTCTCTCTCTCTCTCTCTCTCTCTCTCACACACACACTCTCAAGATATTTTAGCAGTGATTTATAATGGCAATGAATAGGTTGTATTTTTCTTCATGTGTTAGCAAGAAGCATTAGCTATGACACAGGAGGCAATCATTCATATTTCCAGAGAAGCTCAGCATTTATCCAGTCATATGGAAATCCAGTGGGGTTGTGTACGTGCTTGAGAAGATGTGCAAACGTGATCATGTTTAATAATCCAATTATTCATCCACAGGGATTCTCCCTCATAACACTCCCACTACCTCTAACATTACATTACTTCCTCCTCAGCTACCTGGAGAGAGAGAGAGAAAGAGTGTGTGTGTTTGTGTGTGTGCTTGTGTGCGTGTGTGTGTGTGTGTGGGGGGGGGGGGGGGGGGGGGGAGGGGGGGTTCTACCTTTGTTTTCAAGGAAAAACAGAATAGGAATCAGATAGCATATGGGCCACATGCATGAGTAGACAGTCAGTAGACATGGAAATGAGAAGGTGGCGCAAGGCTTTGAACCACAACAAATGGGAGACACGGCAATTCCTTGCTATTCAGCACATCAAAGACACTGACTGGGGCAATGGGAAACCTTCTGAGGTAGAACCTGAAATAAAGCGCTTCAGAGCTGTGACCCAATTCATATGTGAAGTATATCTAAATACGTATTTTACACATGGCTTGTCCTGAGAAAATATGCCCCGGTGTTCACCTCATCCCCCTTCAAGAGTAGTCACCCACATGGAATAACAGAGGTCGCTTGTCTTCCCAACTGGGTTGATGTTCACCTATTACCTCCTATTTGTCTCATACAGTACATACAGTGCTTGGAGTATGCATATGCAGTATTCACAGGGATTCATACAGTATATATATATATATATATATATATATATATATATATATAGGTTATATATAGGTAATATATGCAGTATTAACAGGGATTCATGCAGTATATATATATATATATATATGCAGTAGGTCATCCAGTCAAAGGAAGTGCAGTGCAGAGGAAATCACTTATTTTCTCCGAAAGAAGAGAAAAATGAAGGAAGCTCTCTCAATGCAAACCAAACTATTTTCTGAGTGCATTCCTATACAGTAACGTAGATAGCCAGTTGTTAACACAGAGGGTCAATCTCAAAGTCAAGGTCCACAGAGTACTGTACACAACCAAACACTAGCTACCAGCGGAGAAAGCCAATGTGTTTGTGCTAATGAATGTTTGTATGCAAATGATCCTATTTTCTCCAACGCTCGGTTGAGACGATTAGGTTATGTATGACAAATTGAAGGACTTGAATAATACAGAGCTGTATCTCTATTTTAATTAAACATATTATTCCTTCCAACTTTATTTTCCACCCTTATTTTCTCATAATTATGCCTTTATTATGCTATCATGTCTCTGATGTATTCCGTTTTAAGAAAGGACTGTTTCATAACAAAGTGGATTGTGATTGGATGATAGTGTCTATTATCTGGAATAACCCCAACAATACAGTATATCAAATATGGACTAGTGGCACCATGACTTCCCCTCTGTGTCATGCATCGGCAGTTCCCCTCACGGCCGATGGAAGCGTAAGTAAGGCATACGTAAACATTGGTCGTTTTCTGTGGCATGAACAATCGGAATATGCATCCGTATCTCGGGGTGAGCAGGTTTGTTGGAATACAGTGAACATAGCTAATGACTATCCTGTGTCAATGCCTTGTTGAAAACACAAACTTTGCACCCTGTCCAATTATTTCTCTTTCATATTTCATTGAACAGAAATAAACATGAATAACATCATCAGGGAGAAGTATAATTGTGTTACCCCCCACCTAGCCTTGTATTCAACATGACCACTTAGATGTACAGCAGGATTATAAAGGCAAATGGCATTGTTGTTGTATATAATATGTCAATTAGCTGACGCTTTTATCCAAAACAACTTACATTGCAGTGAGTGCATACATTTTTCAGTGTATATGGTCCCAGCAGGAATCAAACCCACAATCTAAGCGTTGTTAGCACCATGCTCTACCAACTGAGCCACAGAGTGAACAAGTGTCTGGTAGTACTCATATGAGGAGGTCATTATACATTACGATGAGGGAAATTATACATTACGGTGAGCCACCTGACATTTGACTATGTTCCGGTCTTTTATTTAAAAAACATGTATAACATCATTAATAATTGTACACTTGTGAGAGAGGGCTGTTTTGCAGTCAGTAAAAACATTTAGTAAATACAGCAATAGCCTGTACCAAACCTGTACCAAACCTGTACCAAGCCGCAGGGACAGAGGCATTCACACGTCAGTGCTAAAAGCACAACCAAAAATTATTTCACTCAAAAGTGAAATAATTGAGTGAAAAAATCAGTGTAGGAAAAGGATGTCTTTTTGATGAACACATATTTTAACATTAAGGGTAGACTGAGTCTGTCTAGCCATTGATATTGAATAATGAGTAATTTGTTGTCAACTAACAGAATAATTTCTGCCCCAGAAGCTAGACAGTCAAACGGACATCTCCAGACCTCACTCTGGGTATTTTGGTTAGTAATGAGGGCCCAGGGCTTCTAGTGTTAAGGCTTGGCAACAATAATGAAAGTAATGCACTGGCAAACAACACAATTCCACTGAGTCACACAAATTCCATGCAAACATACTGCCCACAAAACCAAGGCTCCTTGGACATCCCAGTGTTTCCTCTGCTAGATCTCAGTGGTGTTAATTAGACCATGCAGCTCTGCTGTTTGCGTCCGAGCTCTTTTGCCTCATGATTTAGCAAGCATCCTCATTGTGTGAAATTGTGGTACAATCACTGTGATCTGTAGTTAGGTCTGCTGATGCTCATAGTGGCACAGCTGAACAGAGGTGAAATGAGACAAACTTTGGAGCCTTGTGTTGGAGAATTGGTGTGTGTCTGTGTGCGTGCGTGTGTGTGTGTGTGTGTGTGTGTGCGTGCATGTCTGCTTCTGTGTGTGGGTCCAGAGATGGAGTAGAGCTCCATCCCTGGTCATGACAATATGACTGACTGACTGTGTCTACGTTCCAGGAGTCCTAAATGTTTATCAAGTTGACGTTGGCTGAAAAATCTCAGACGCCTCTTTAAAAAACTGTTTAGTATTGATTTCAGCTTTAACAATGAGGCATCTGGTTGGTTCCTAACAGCGACCCCCCCCCCCCCACACACACACACACACACACACTCCCACGCACACACACACACACACACCAAAACACAAATACAGGTATATTAATTATATTTGATGCGCCATAGAAAATGGTCGCTGAACTATGATAGGAAAGATTTATTGTTTTACCTATAGGTCAATAGCCTATTCACATCAAGGAACACTGAATTGAGCCGGGGAGCAACCGCAAATGGTGTAATTCATCATAATTAAGGTGGTTTTCACAAATCTGAGGAATACAGTTAAAAGATAAATTGAACGTCACATTGACCAATGTATGGCGTCTGCTGGGGAGACCATAACCCTAACGCTAACTCTTCTGAAGCCTAGTAGTGACTTAAAGTTACACTGGATAAACTTAAGTGATAAAGGTTACACAGATATGTGGCACTTACATTATTCTATTGAGCCCATTTACAGAAGTTGACAAGACACACCTCTGTAGTGAAAATACTTTGTTGCCTGCTTATCAAAATTGCTTCACAACAATTCACAGGAACAGCAATAATAAAAAATATTTTAACAATGGTTTGATCAAATGATGCATTGTGATTGGCTTTGAATGCCTCTCGGTCAATGGACAATAATGTCACGGTTCAATCACCTGTTATGATATCCATGTTTGATCTTTAACGAAAACAATACGTAAACCATTGTTTTCTTGTCCCAATTTTCTGATTTGTTGTGTTAAGCGTTATAAATCAAATCAATAATGCCAGAGAGATTCATTTTCAATATTGTCACTTGGGTTTGCTGGCACTTTGCTTTCACACCACTGGTGTGAAATCCACATCTGTGAGGGGAGTGTGAGACAGAGTTGATAGGCTTCTATTGTCGTCCACATGACCTGCTACACCAGCACGTACGTGAAGAGTAGACGTTGAATGCCTAAAATGAACATAAACGTTCAACGTCAGGAAAGAAACAGACAGAAGGCCTATTTGGCACGTAAGATGGTTACATTACTTCACTGATGTGTACTTTGCGAATTGCGCATGCTGTATCCCGATGTACCACTGCTGTTAGAATTGTCTTAGCAGCTGTGAGCTGAAAGCCGGGATTTTGATAGTTGTTGGCTGTTTTCAACTTCATTTCACAATTTATTTGATGCTTCCTTTCAAACTAGTGGCTAAGAGTTTTTGTCTAAGTAGACGCAATGGAATGTTGTGCGGACAGAGACATATAAGAAGCTATTGTGATAGACTTGCCTCTGGTACAAATTCAAAGAAGCCCACTTCAAATGTCGACCCTGGAAGAGTAATACATAGCCGAGGGCTTCTGGGAAAGTTAATCTCTCTTGGTCGTAGCCTTTCCAAGGCTGTAACTGAAAACAGAAAAACAGATCCCTTTTTCTTTTCAATTCTTGGCTGTTTTCCCATCTCATTGATGCTGCATGGGGCTCTGGGTGAAGGGGTTTTCTGTCATTCCAGTTTCCTTTTTCCTGGGGTGTAACCTGTTTATCCTGTGTAATTTCTGACATTTCCTGCGTTGTTCAGTCATTGTCCCGTGATTGTATCAATTGGAGGTGTCAGTTTGGCTTAGTGATGCTGGGGAGACGACGTGGGTCTATCAACAGGAAGGGGAGGAATAATGATGCATTGTACTGGGAATGCTTATCTCCTCCGATGGTTGCATCAGGGATTAGTGGCACCTGTGATATTCTACAATGATGAGTGATTCTAGAATGATTTCTGATTACTAATGACGATTCAATCTCACATCTCTACCTGCAGTTGAGGAAGGGAGTTTCTCAGGTTCCTGAAATAACTTCCAGAGACACAATTTTATTCTGGACTGAAAGTGTCACACAGTTCTGTCTCTGTCAGATGGAAGGAGGGAACACAACTGTTGTCTTGAGGGGTGACAGGCAAGTTGCTGTATTATTGCATTCGGTTACATCATAGATCTGCTACTGCCTCTGTCCAAAAAGGTCAACGAATAGAGTTGTTCTAGAGTCTGCTCTGGGTGCGTTGGTGGAGGTGGGGGTAATGCATGTTGTCAGTGTAATGTGATGAAAGATTTAATTTACACTAAGATAGGGGCCATAAGATTCATCATCACCGGTTTAGGCAACAGATTGATTCCAGATCTTAGCCCTCAGAAGCACAACTGGCCTGCTGTACAGTAAGGGTTTTGCAAGTCAGAATGGGTCACGGAAGAACATAATCATTTGAAGCGGTGCACTACGCTGTTCATGGAAAATACACCAACGACTTGTTGCTAAGTTACTTGAGAGAGAGAGAAATGGGAGGACTGAAAGAGAAAACATGATAGGGACGTAGAAAGAGAGAGAGAGAGAGATCCTTTTTAATGTTCCTGTGTGTGCTTTCGCAATGCAACACGTGTTGTTATGCCAATAGAGCTGACATTGAAAGAGAAGAGTGAAAGAGGGAAAAACAAGGGGGACTGAGAAAGGGAGAGAAAGTGACAGAAAGAGAGGAGGAGGAGAGAAGAGAGAAAACAAGGGGGACTGAGAAAGTGACAGAAAGTGACAGAAAGAGAGGAGGAGGAGAGAAGAGAGAAAACAAGAGGGACTGAGAGAGGGAACATATTCAGCACTCTGAGGGAGAGTAAATGTATCATGTGTATTTTAATTACCTATTTTTCTACACTATTTGAGACAGAGCTAAAGTGCCATTCCCATTAGACATGGTTAGATGAACGGTCCCTCTCGTCTCCTCGGAGAGTTAATGCAGGGAGCTGGGACCGGCCTGGGATGGAGAATAATCACATTTACATTTCATTTACAGCGCTGGGTTGAATCCCAACCACAGGTACCGGTCTCAACTACCAGACAGCCTCACGGTTGTTGCTCATTATGCTGCAGGTTTTTTGTCCATAGGGAGAGAAATAAACACAACAACTAGAATTAGATGTCGGTAATACTTTATTTTATTTGGCGTTTATACTTGTACCTGTGCTGTAACTTTGTAATTACTCTAGTAACAACATAGCAGTGTATGTTTTAATGAGACAGTCATTTTGTAATTGCTCTCTAATAGCACTGTAACAACATTGGGCATTTGTTATTACAGTGTAATAGCATACACTAGCCTCCCCTTCCCTCTTCCCTCTTTACATGCGTCAGTGGGGGGACGGAATAAATGTTGGAATTTTGCTGATGCCCATGTCAACCTCCTAAGATCCAGTCTTGAGTGACTGGTGTGTGTGTGTGAGTGTGCGTGTGTGCATGTTTGGGCGTGTGCACGTGGTTGTGTGAGCGTGTGTGTGTGTGTGTGTGTAACTGACTGCTCACCTGCCACCTCGAACTTCCTGTTCCTACCCTCTTTCAGACAAGCAGCGTGAAGACCACATCAGCAATGTTGACACCTCAAGTGCTGGGGAGAAAAAAGCAAAATACTGCTGTCTGAAAATGCTGGCGCTCCAGACACTTCAACAACTACAGTTTGTTCTGAAATGAACAGCAATACAAAAAAAACGAGTCTCCGTCTCCTGACCGAAAATCCTTCACTTTTCCTCCTTCCTCTATTTTTGTGCCATTGCAATTTCCTGCATTATTAATTTGGAGTGTCGTTTGCATCCATAACCCGTCTCTCAGGCTGACGTGCGTACTGTGTCACCCGGTACTCAGGTAGCAGTGGAAATGGGACAGGCAACCCCTCTCTTCGCCTCCCTCTCTCCTCAGTCCCCTTCCTCCTCTTCCTCGTCTGTCTCTGTAGTCCTCCCTACCCTAATCAGCTGACAGATATGTGACAGGGTGGCAGAGGATGCTGGTTGATTTATTGGGCCCCTCAGATCCCAGTGAAGCATGGCTGACTAGCACCTTCACAGAAAGATGCCCCCAGTCCCCTTACCGTCACCACCTCCTCTCCCCGAGTACACTCATATAACACATCACATATCCCCTTAGTCCTCTGACATCCTCCCAACCCAAACCTATCTCTCTCTCTCTTTCTCTGTCTCTCTCTCTGTCTCTCTCTCTCTCTCTCTCTGGTCACAGTGTTGGTTTCGAGTTGTGTCTAATAAGTACACTACAATACAAACATGTTTGGAATATCATCTAAAATAGAATAAAGTCACTGTCCACAAAAGTGTGTTCATATTCTGTTGTTCACATGATACAAGCTAGCTTCTATCGACTGGGGTCAACGCTGCCATTTCTGCCATTTATTATTGAGAGGCTTTATATTGTTTATCCAGATGGATGATCGTCAGTTCCAGCCGAGTGAGAGTTTTCTGCAGAAAGCACACTTTCCGAAATAGAGGGTTCCTGTCATACCTGGGAACAGATAAGAAGTCATGTACAGTAGCCATCCTGCTGATGTGCTGAGTGTTCAAGATCGTAACTTTTCTTTTGTACAAAATGAACCGCTGGTTTTTGAACCGATACATCTGAAGCTACCTGCAACTTTTGACAGAAACCTGACGTTCCATATACGGGCAACCTTAAGTGCTTCTCTGCGCTTTCCGCCTTAGCATGCACAATGACTCCTCTGGGTTTCGCCACTAAAAGCCATTAGCGATCTCAGCGGCGTAAAACTTGCATGATCCCATAAATCTTTCAAAGAGGCGGTTTGAGTTTTGTGCTTGTGAAAAAGGTTAGCCTACGGACGACTGTTGTAGCGCCTTAGCTGAAGCTAACACACTACAGGACTGGAACATTTATTAAACCAAGAGAACACGAAAACATCCCATCCTCCTCGGACTTGTTATTCTAACACCAGTTCGCTGTTGAAGCTCCCAGAATGGATGTATATTTAACGGGAAAAGGCATTTATCCGATATCTTGCCTGAAATATTTAAGCTCACCCACCCCAATTTGCATTGAATAGAGTCAGCGATCCAAACGCTCGCTTTGCTCAAGTTGTATGTTAGGTAGATACAGCATGTTGAGTCACTCTATCCAATGTAGTGGAAAGATGAGAGTCTCCAGACAGTCCCTCACACTCCTACACAAATTCAATTTACAAGGCCAGGTATTGTATGCCTTTTGTCAAGAGGCACTGTGTAAAACTATTCATTTGACTTTTCAGTCGCTGGAAGTGGAATGATGCAGAACATCCTCATGAGTCTTGAATGACATTGGTGCCCACAAAGCAAACATGTGGCCAGGCAGCAGAGGGATCCTGCTGACCACATGAGGTCAAATGTACTTGTTTAATTTGCGGAGAGATCTGCTTCCGTTTTTTCTGAAACCACGGTTTCTTGCAGCCCCCGTAGAGACACATAGGCTACATATGTAGCTCAGACAAGCATGTACACCCACACACCAGTTAACTCACACAATAAACTCTCACTCCTCTCCCACAAGTACAGTATTCATGAGATTAAAGGTGAAGGGTTAAAGGTTACATCATCCTGGGTTTGCTTTCTATTCTTTGAGTAGTTTGTCTTTGATATACTACGTTCTATCACGCAGATACACATGCAAAGGTTATATCCATTGGTAAAAGCACAGCTGATAATGAGGTATGAGGTGGAAGGGGTCAAAATGTCAACTGACCCAAGGATTGGCTTAGGAACAGTCCATTTATAAACAACAAGTAAGTAGTTGCCCTGGTGTGGGCATTGAGAAACATGTCAGTTTTAGAGTCGTGTAGTAGGAGAGAGAGAGAGAGAGAGATAGAGAGAGAGAGAATAGACGTAGAGAATGAGGGAGAGACAGACACAGAGCCGAGTATTTGTGCCAAACTGTGAAGGACAGAAAGAGGGGCAGGAGGAAGGGGAGAGACGAGGAGAGGAGGGGGGGAGGAGGGGAATCCAATCCGCAATCAAGGGTGAGTTATCTGACCAAGGTGCAGAGAGTGGGGGCGTCTCATGCCACTAATTGATAAGAGCGTTCTATCTATAGTTGAGAGCAGTGTTTGGCTCAGGACATCAAAACCTTGGCTGTGGTTGAAAGGCTTGTTGCATCCCTCCCTCCACCCCTCCTCCCCCGCCCCCCTCCATTCCTCTCTCCACCCCTCCATCCCGGGCAATCAAGGCGGGGTAGGAGTCAGAGTTAGGAGGTGGTGTTCACCTTGCTAGGGGGGGGTCATTGCTCCACTTTCTCCAGCCTTTTTGCAACTTCAAAGTTGTTTTTTAGTGGTGCGAATTTGAGCCCCCTCTACCTCGATGACGCAGACGGCAAGTCGCACTGTAGATCCAGCGAAATGGTGTTCAAATTGCAGCCGGGGTATTTTTCCCCTGAGGACACTCTTCTGTTCTGTATTTCTTTTTTACTGCAGAGTCAGTCAATGCAACAGTTACATTCAACGGCACCCCCTCTGGACCTTTTCAATGACGACCAATTGATATTTTCTGTAGATGGAGATGAGCTTTTCAAGAATCTATCTCAAGATGAGAGGAACTCATCAGGGTTGTGTGGAACTGGACACAAATAAATATATTCTACTACTGTAGATACATCTGTTCCTGTATGCCTTAGCATTATGCTAAAAAGGCATCTTAACCATGTGAGTTTGTCAAAAAATACAGTAGAAATACACAGATTATTAGATTCACTGCTATTACACAATATTCACAGATCAAATGATGTGTTACCTACTTACTGTACAACACTCAATCACTCCCAGTTCTACAGCAGTAGAGGGTTTCAAGCATTATCCTCTACCACGATGAAAAACAACACACGAGGCATGCCGGCATGATCTCAGCTAGATTTACTAGATGCAATCTTGTCTGTTGATTCCCTGCAATTTGTCCTCATGTGTCACACACTGTAATGGAATAATGTGGTTGTACTATAAGTGCATTTATGTAACATACACTATTGGATTTATTTTGAATGTTCTCAGAAAAATCATACACAGACGACAGTGCAATGCCTCCTTCCTGTAAATGTGATAATCATCATAATAATTACTATGTTCTCTCTCTCAGATGCACCCTTTTATCAACGGTGAGATTACATTGTTAACCCACGTCAGATGGAAATGTGTATTATCAAAATGCTAATAACCAAGAGGTGTCTTACAACCATCAAAAGCTGACCAAGAAGACTACAACGTACCACTACTAACATTGACCACTGCCGTAGCTTCTGTAATCAAACGTGATTGGTACATCCTATAAGTAGCCATAGACATTATATAAATCACTATCCTCTTCAGAGCTTTATTGAAAATACCTTTGAAGGTGTGCTGGGTATGCCCCAACCCTCTACAGTAGGTTCATTTGGAGGTATAAGTAGTTAGTCCTTTTTGTCTTCTGGACGAGCCACTGTACAGGACACTGTCATCAGATCCCTAGGTGGTGAGGGGAGTAAGTGGGTTTCAGGGGATAAGCTCCACTGTCATCTCAGTTGAGGAGAAGATAGAGAGACCTGGTGCGTCCTGAAAACCTAAATCCAGGTCAATTACTCCTTTACATGTCGTCTCAGGAGATGTCTGCAGGGAGATGTGAATAAATTACCCCAAGAAGCTCTTAGGTAGAGTGAGTGGTGTGTGTGTGTGTGTGTGTGTGTGTGTGTGTGTGTGTGTGTGTGTGTGTGGGGGGGGGGGGGGGGTCAAAAAGGTTAATTCCTAAGTAATAAATGTGTTGCATGAGAGTGGCACTCCTTATACAGTACATACACAAGCACACACACGTACACGCACACACACACACACACACACGTGTTAGCAAGGCAGGGTGCTAACAAGCTAACAAGATAGCGTTTTCACAGAGGGGATATGGTGTGACCTTTTGGTATAACGTTACAGCACCTATCATCACCATATGGGACCTTATAGGATAAGACGGGAAATGTGTCTGTTGTTGTCTTAAAGACCCACTAAAGGGAATTAATTTTTCATCATTTCTTAGTAAATGTTTCTTGGTAAATGTTACACATTTTGTTTTACATATTTTAATTGTTTACAATTAAAACACTCAAAAAGAAGCAAGAAGTAGCTTTTTTGGTTCTCACAATTTCTGGGCCAACGATTGGCTGGGTGACTGACTGTATGAAACTCACGTAGCTGGGCGGACAGTGCCGTGAGTCTGGCTGAGGCCAGGGAAGCTCTGAAGGAGACTGTGTCCCGACTGTTTTCACCTAATGTGCCCCCAAACCAGCCTGTGACTGACGTGTAAAAAAAAAAAAAAAAGTTGCTGGGCTGATTTCTCCTGGGTCGAGGCATCGATTAGAGGCAGCCGTGCCCCCCTCTCCCTCCCTCTCCTCCTCCCCCACCCTCCTCTCCCTCACTCCCCCACCCTCCTCTCCCTCACCCCCCTATCCCAGACGAGGGAGGCAGGTGGCATGCTGACCTGAATTTGACAGTAAAGCAGAAGCAGATCAATCCAACTGCTTATTTAGAAAACAATGATCTTATCTCAGCATGTTAGAGATACAACATGAGCACCACAAATACGTAGAAGGCTGACTAGCCTGGGGCAGCAGGTAGCCTGGGGGGCGGCAGGTTAGAGAGGCCGGCCAGCCAGCTAATCGGAAGGTTGCTGGTTCGATCCCCGCTCCAGGAGGGAGCCGGATGTGAGCTGGTGACTGGAGGGTTACTGGCATCATATCCAGGTGCCTACCACTGCCGTTGTGCCCTTGAGCAAGGCACTTAACCCCTAACTGCTCCAGGGGCAATGGCAATGATGGAGATGTCATACATAGCAATTATGTGTTCTCTTTAAGGTGTTTCATCACCGTAACCAGAAAGAACACTAAAGTTGTTGACTTTGTAATGGATTCCTGTGCAATCAGTGTGGTTAACACAGTTTGTGTTTAGAGTGATAATGAAAAGGTCAGGTATTGATCATAGTCTCAAAGAGAAACAATGGCATACTTTAAATAAGGTGGTGTTCGGGTTTCACCTGCAGCCATCTGCTAACTAGAACTAATGCTGAAAACAATTATCCTCATTACAACCTAGATTTAATCAGTGCTCTTTGGTGTGCAGCGAGAGAGGTTTATTTGTGTGTTGTGTGTGTGTTTGTGTTGTGTGTGTGCGCGCGCGCGCGCGCGTGTGCGCGCGTGACTGCGTGCGTGTGATGGCATAGCATATAAACGTGGTAGTAGAGAGATGTCCATGCCCTTACAGTACAGTATGTACCTTGTGTCAGTTTTCAACTACAAAAAAAATATGTGAGGTAATGACCCATATCAATCAACATTGTGTCCATGATTTTTATGCCTCTGTTGACAGAGAACAGCCAGTCACATCAGTGTAGGACTATTTAGCACCGGATCACAGCGGCTGTTCCTAAGGCCACCCGTTGATAGCAGCAGACAATCAGACATGCACACACTTATGATGCCCATAAATTCCCTGCTTGTTCAGACACACAAGGTAACACAGGGTGCAAATCAGTGTAATGGTATGCCATGCACGCATGACAGTCACCTCGTCCCCCCAGCCACCCCCCCTCCTACCCCCACCCACCACCACAACATCCAGAGTGCCGCATATCCAAAAGAGCAACATTCATACATTCATAGGACAATCCCAAGTGTGGCAGGCTGGGGGGGGGGGTCAGACCAAGTTCAAGATCCCCCATCACCACCAATCCTCCAAGGATCTCCTAAGTGGAGACACGCACGTACACGCACGCGCACACACACACACACACACACACACACACACACACACACACACACATACACACACACAGCTGGGAATGGATTACTGTAAATTAGGCTGAGGTGAAGCATTAGCCTTCTGTTTAACCACTCCCCAAACGTACTCAACCCAACTTAGCCTCCTATTTCAGATCAATACCCCCCCCCCCCCCACACACACACACACACACACACACACACAATCCCATACCAACCCAATCCAACCCACATAACTCCCCCAAAATCCCTTTACCCATCCACTCACCCCAACCAAAAGCAAACATGCACTCTTCTGTAACCAAATATGTTCTTTTTCAAACTTTTTCAAATTCAACAGCCACAAAGTAATGCCACACATTTCCACGTCAGTTGCATTAGTATTCCAAGGGGATTGTTGCTGGTGACATGCAATACATCATAGTCACCAGGAGCGACTTCCTCCACAGAGACGACCGACGCGCGAATATGGGGAGAGCATGTTTCTCTGTTTTACACCACTCTTTATCCTGACAATGTCCTCTGAAGTATGTGACACACACACACACACACACATACACACACGCCATGGCTTCTCACTCTACCCAGCATGGAACACATATCAGGGTCAGGGAAAAATTGCATTATGGGATATGAGGTGAGGGTGTGTGTATGTGTATGTGTGTGTGGTGGGGGGTGTGTGTATGTGTATGTGTGTGTGGTGGGGGGTGTTCTCACCTCCGACAGAACGCCAGGCTGGAAGGCAGAATGCCCTTGACTAACCTTGGCTGTTTTATGGGGCATTTATGGGAGGGTATAAATTATGGTGATGGGTTCTTCAAAAATGCTGTTCGGTTTTACAGTTTTGAGCCAGATTGACAAAGCAAATGCACAGCCCTATAACAAAGCTTATTACAAATACTGTCCTGAATACATAAGCATTGTACATAAGCACAAATCATACAGCTCCAACCTATAATGAAAACACGTCTATGTCGTCTCATGCCAGTCAGAATGAGAAAGTAATGACGGAAATATTCTCAATGGATACATTAAAATGAATAACACTTGAGCGTGTGCCATTAACACAGCACATTGTCGTTGTGTTTTACCAGGTGAAAGGAAAACACACACATTATCATATTTATGACTCTCTCTCTCTCTCTCTCAATGAGGAGATTTCCATCTTTATTTCATATCGTGTTTGGTACAAACAAAAGGGTTGTCGGGGGGGGGGGGGGGGTAGTAGTCTAATGACATCCATTGAGACTGAGCTGCTTCCTCGAGACTGGTTATTTTCCAACAAAATCCATAACAAGAGTGTCTCTCAACCACTGCTTCCACTGCTGCTGCTGCTGCTGCTTCCACATTGTAAGTAAACAGCTCAGGCCACAGAACCCTCTGCAACTGAAAAACACCACATTTGCTCTCTCTTTCTCTCGCTCCCTCTTTGGCGTTGGCTCATTTATTCATTTATTCATGTGTTTACGAAGTTGGTGGGGAAGCTTTGCCATCTTTCCCCCCTCATAATGACGAGTGAAATGCCCTTCAGTAGGGGAGTGGAAGGGGAATAATCACGCATTCCTACCAAAATGCACATTTCCATTTGTTTTTGTTGAGAGCGAGAGCGAGTGAAGGGAACAGAACAGAGGATAGTGAAAGAGAAAGGTGAGGCGGTAGAGTTCAGAATGAATAAAAGCTGTTTCATTTCCACACCAGACGAGGGAGAGACAGGTGTAAGAAAAGGCAGGTGTGAGATCTGGAACAGGACTAAGCCCCTCTGTCATCATCAACACACTAATCAATGACAGGGTTTATGTTCGCCATGCCTTTCCTCCTCATGCCTTCGTCATGTTATCCTCACAATCCACTTTTGTCCTTTGGAGGGATCTTTTTTTTCATCCCTTTCGGTGAGAACACATTACTGGTCAATAATTGAACAGTGGTGTGTGTGTGTGTGTGTGTGTGTGTGTGTGTGTGTGTGTGTGTGTGTGTGTGTGTGTGTGTGTGTGTGTGTGTGTGCGTGTGCGTGCGCGTGCGCGTGCGCGTGCGTGTGTGTGTCCATGGCTCAGGAAACACGAACAGCAGGTATCCTTCCTCCATGCAGTAGAGCAAAATTCGAGCCTACAATAACATTTGACTACATTTGGTTGCAGAATTATAAAACAACAATTATAATGATTGAGTGAAATACAACAACAGATACATTATATATATATATTGAATATATTCAGGAATAAAAGAGTTGGATTTTGTCATTGCTGAGTAGTGTACGGTGTGAAGCCAGAGCCATCCGACCAGCCCCCTGGGCTACAGTGTGTCTGATCTAGCTGGGTGTTACACTGCTGCTGAATATCTCCAGCCAACACTAGTGGGCACTCGTATTCCACATTCACACGCCACAGACTGGAAGACGTGTGTGTGTGTGTGTGTGTGTGTGTGTGTGTGTGTGCGTGTGTGCATGTGTGCGTATGAAAGAGAGAGTGTGTGCGTAGCTTCTCTCCCTCCCTCTCTCTCCCTCCCTCTCGCCCTCTCTCTCCTGCGTATCTTTTCTCTCCTCCTCTCCTCCTCTCCTCCTCTCCTCAGCCAGAGACAGCAGCGTTGAGCCACAGTGTCTCCAGTAGCGTAGCTACAGCCCAGCCGGGGCAGAGGCATCAGCGTTATGATGGAGGGAGAAAATGTCACCCTGGTGAAATGGCCCTGTAATTAATTAATGTTTTGATTTGCTTCTGCTTCACTCTTGGCCCTGGATTGACGAGAGTGGCATTTTCCAACGAGAGGGGAATGTTAATGACCGGGCTGGATGACCATTAAAAGTCCTCATACAGTATGGCGGCCATTAATGAGGAGATGAAGAAGGGAAGAAGAGGAGGATGGATGGATGGAGAATGGGTAGAAAGAGTAGTGGAGAGGAGACACAGGCCTAAGCATAATTGCCTGGCTCCAGGCATATGAAGTGTGGGGGGCGAAGAGAGAAAGAGGAAGAGAGAGAAGGGGAGAGAGAAGGGGAGAGAGATAGAGGAAGAGAGAGAAGGGGAGAGAGAAAGAGGAAGAGAGAGAAGGGGAGAGAGATAGAGGAAGAGAGGAGGAGAGAGAGAGCATCAGAGCCTATCGTTCCTCGAGTAATTTCCTCAGAGCCACTGGCCAATCTCCTGTTTCATCACAATAGTGTTGTGACCAATAGAAGACCTATACGACCCCCTCCCATCTGTATAAATCTCTCCTTTTTCATAGACCCATAATCAACAATAACAGCGTACTCTATAGTCTGTGTATGAAATTGTAGTTGACACATTTATAGTGATGGAGTGTTTGATATCACCACTCCAAGCAAACCTGCTGTTCAGAAACAAGGAGAGATACATGCACGGCAAATCAACGATAACAGACTCATCTTTCCTGTGCGTGCGTGCGTGGGTGCGTGTGGAGGGGAAATTTCCCCTTATCTGAGTGCCGAGTGCTGCCTGCCTGCCTGCCGGCCTGCCTGCATGCCTGCCTGTCGTCAGCAATGTCATCAGCAATATGCGTTTCAACCAGGCAGGAGAGAGGGAACGTCTAGGAGCTTTTTCCGCATTGTGTTAGTGACTGAGGCAAGGCTGGGCCCTCTAATAAGAGGCTTCTTTCAGGTGTCTCACCCCCAGGAGCAATCTGGAGTAACCAGGCTAAGCAGCAGCAGTCTGCGTAGGGGGAACAAAACGCTTACAAGCTACAGAAACTGTAGACCTAATGGCAATGGAAGGAAGGAGGAGAGACTGGATGTGGGGAATCTTCTGCACTGCAGTGTAACATCAAGCTGCAGTAGCTATATCCTGTATATGCCTGATATGTTCTACCTGTCTCTCTCTCTCTCTCTCTCTCACACACACTCTCTCTCTTTTTCTGGAAGAATGGAGGAATGATGGAAGGTGGTCACTGGGGAAACTTGAATCCCAGGCTATGCAGGATGACACAGCGTTGGTGTCCATGTGTCGTCTCACTTCATTCTCAGGACCTCTGGTGTGTTTCTCACAGTTCTGTCCAATCAGCCCTGCAGGCCATGGCTTGTACCCTCTCAAATGACCACAGCAGGGGTCAAGACCCAAGAAGTGCCACTTGTGGACTTGTGGACTAAATTGGGCCAGTGTGGGGTCAGCAGGTGGTGACCCTGGGACATACAGTACAGTAGTAGCCCCGGGGAAGAGATTGAGCTGTGGCAGAGGGATGGATACCAATCACAGCTGGATTGAAACTCACCAATCACAAGTTAACACATGTTACTGTTGCCTTACAGATAATGTGTCATACAGTCACACTCATGAGTCAGTAGGCTTGTATTTCAGACAGTTATGTTGCCAATATACTGCAGGCTTAACATTCACCGGTGCCTGTTCGACTGAAGGTTTATTCATGCCTCCTCCTCTGATGATCATGAAGATGATGATGAAGATGTTTATGATGATGATGATGATGATGATTCTTTGACACACATTAATATCCTATATACTGTATGTATATATATATATATATACTGTAATGTTTTGTCTATAAATATTTACCTCATTCTACAGCAATACTCTTCCTATAGCTTGCTGTCCCTTCGAGCATTATGTAGTTCAGTTGATGCCCATAGGATATCAGGAGAAAATGTTCCGTTTCAATTCATTTCATCCCCCTTTCATTCTACACAATGGACTTGACAGATATTGTTATTTTTTTAAGATGGGATATTGTATCATTATTTTCATTGTAAAGCACTGCTGGCAGCAAACCATTTACGAACTGCTACAAAAAAAGCAAATAAAGTTTCTTAAAAACATATGAAATACACCTCAACATAAAACTTGGAACAATATGACCGTGGTTGATTTTCCTTCTTTCATGGAGACTATGCTTCTTCTCATTGTTCTTTCATCTATATTGGTTTAGGCCCTCATGAGAGGAGACCTGCTCCACAGAGAAACACACAGAATGAGGTTCTCTTCATCCCTCCACCACACTACTAATTTCATATCCCTCGGTTTTCCATAAAATCAGTTTCCCAGACGTCTAAGTGCTGATGGCACCAGTAAGCCTGCATCTCTCTCTCTCTCTCTCTCTCTCTCCTTTCATTCCTGGAAAGCACAAGTTTACCATTACAACTTTAGGGCCTTTGTTTGGGCCTGCAATCAATACCATCCCTCTGTGCATTGCTCTCCTCTTGTAGGGAAGATTGCAAGGCAGTGATCTCATTAAGCTAAGCCATAGTTGTGCGTTTTCCCCTGCCTCTATGAACAATCTGAAGCTGCAGAGGAATGCAAGAGTTGGGAAACAGACTCATCAGCAGAGATCTGGGAGGAGTGTGTGTGTGTGCGTGCATGCGTGCGCATGTGCCCAAAGTCTTTGATTTATTGAATCCGTCTTCATGAATCTAGCCCTGGGAGATTACTACTAGAGCAGGCATATAGAATGAATTTACATCGAGTCCCTCTCCTCTATTTAGAATGCTAAGTTGAAAGTTGCGGAATGACCTGGACACATAGCTGTACAGATTTCACAGACTCTGTTGACAGACATTGAGACATACTGTACAGTACAATACACCATTTTCACTAAGGGTAAGTTGTCAGGGGAAGGCATTAGAAAACATTAGCATTAGCAACAACAATTAGCAAATATTGTTGTGTAGAGTGTGATTCCAACAAGCGAGTTGCAGGTTGCTAGGTAAGTTGTAACTGCCTCCACCACCCCACAAGCCTTCTTATACGGCATTCCGTTTTTAGTACTCACCTGCCTGTATAGCTATATGCGTCAACCAGGACACGCAATTGGGAATGCGTACTATCATATATAGGCATAATTGGGAATGCGTACTATCATATATAGGCATAATTGGGAATGCGTACTATCATATATAGGCACATGATTTAAGTAGGAAACCAGTCTGTTGCATTGTTATTAGTCTTAGTGTTCAGTCTGTTGCATTGTTATTAGTCTTAGTGTTCAGTATTTGGGACCTGTCTCGTTCTAATATCTTTCACAATGCACCATCTCGACCTCAACCTTCGGTAAATGCACTAACTTGTCACAATTTCTAAAGGTATTGGCAGGTGCTCTGAAGATTTGGTTCGATAACCTGACATATACATTCAATTCCTGAGTTTTGCAGACAATTGAAAGGCTCATTTATTCTTCCTGACAATGTACGTGCTATTTCTGGGTGTTAGAGACGTACCTGTATCTAAACTTGTCAGACTAAGCAAACCGTTTTCTTTTCTGTCTATCACAAAGATTAAGGTGTTTCTTAACAAACTAGTGACTACTCCCCCATCTGCATTTTTTGTTAAAACAGACGTTAACATTAAGATTGTTTTTTGCTTGTATCGTTGGTTATATACATCATGAAAATGGTATGGTCCAGCTTTGTCTTATGCCAACCATAAAGAGACGATGGAAGATAACTGTGAGACAACGTTAAACCGAAACATTGCACAGACGTGTGAAGCAGGATGTGGTAACACCGTCTCATACAAGTTATTTTAGGATCATGGTAAGGGAGTCAGAAAGTGTCACTGAGGCAACGTCTCATACCAAATGTCACCCAGACGTCTACACATAAAGTTTGCAAGGCATTATAATGTTAATGTCCCAGAAATGTCAGTTTTAATATAAGTACACACTGTTCCACTTAGATGTTGCCCTGACGTTTTCCTAGAAACATTGTATTAACATGTGACAAAGGTTACCTTCATATTATTGCATTGCAGTTGTAGACAAACACTAGGCAATGGAAAAATTGGCTGCACTTATCTGATCAATTCAACAACAATGTCAATCCAACATTTCGTCAGCTGCAGAGATCCAGCATCTACAGCAATCCATGCATTTTGACAAATGTTTAAAAATAATACTTTTAAATCATTGTACAATGTTAGTTTGGATAGTTTTCTTTTCACTGTTGCACAACTGTGACACAATTAAAAATGCCCATGGGGGCACATCGTTAGAGCTATAATATTTTGTGAAGTGATTCATATGAGTTAATTACAACCTGCAAACGTACAATTAATGGTTGGTAATGATGTTGACCATGTGGATGATGCAATTTGACTTGTGAAACGGAATCTTTCCCAGCAAAATATATTCAGTGCCTAGAAGGCAAAGTTCAATATTCAGCTGTTAAGTAAGATGAATGCATGTTCTGTGGAGCAGAATCACACATAAACCCACTGAGGTGCAGTTATGTTAGTTACAAACTGTTGAAATGTCTCAAAACCCGTATTGACAATACAACTTTGGAAATGAGACTAGACCTCCACCTTGTACAGCTATTCTATGAGGTGCTTGAGTACAATGGGGGTAATGGGGGCAATCACCAGTTTTGGGGAAGCTACTCTGAAAATGTATTTAACTAGATTACCAATTACTTTACAAGAGAATACGTTTAACTGCACTAAAGTTACCCTTAAGAAAAATATAGTTTGTCAAACTAAAACTACATTGAAACACACTACTTCATCTAACACACGACAGTCAGTTACTGAAAGATGGCCGGTTCATGTGACAGAAAGTGTACAATTGAAACGCTCTGAAAACACTGGGAGAGAAATTGAGGTGGAGGAAAGTGGGGAGAACGAAGGCAGTGAGGGAGTTCAAGGGCTGGAATATTAGTTACAATCTAATGCAATTTTTTTCTTTTGGAAAAATGTAGTGACAGTACTCAGATTTTAGATCCAACCAATAGAGGTACATAGATGTTAGTATTTTCCTTCTAAAACCTTATTCTGGAACAATGTCAAATGTGAAATGATTGTTATAAAATGTTCCTTGCTTGTGCAAAATGCTACCAAGAACAACAGCAAGGTCTACTGGGCTGCATGCTTGACGGATCAAACCCAGATCTGTCTGCCTCGATACTGCCTCTTCTTCAAGCTCACTGCTCCTCCATAAAGGAAGAAGAGGCAAATCTGTATAGGGAGGGAGGGAGAGAGGGAGAGAGGGAGGGAGGGGGGGGGGAGGAGGAGGATAGAGAGAGAGAGAGAGAGAGACCCAACAGTGTCTCCACAGATGAGTGGCAGAGGATGCAAAAGGGGACCAGGAGCTCAGCAAAACACACACAATCTCCCACAACAAGGGGCAGCACAATGGAAAATCAAAAGAGGATTATCAAAAGACAGATAATCAACAACCGCATAGAGGCACATTTGAATTTATTCCAACTGCTTTGGGGGGAAAGCAGTGACCAGAATTTCAAAATCGAGCTCATATATGAAATGGCAAATAATAAAAAGGTCCACCAACCTGCAAATTAGTAATCAACAATATTAGTTTGTATTACGAGTGAGAAAACACATCAGTTATTTCTGAAAGGAAAAACTAAAAAATACTTCCCCTACACTAACACACTCTATTAAAAGAACTTGAATGAAACAACAAACTGCAACGGATGACTGATGATCTTACAGTGTGGTTTAATTGGCGAATGAAAATCTTTTTCGTCTCATCATTAAAGCAACAACAACAAAGCAACAACCTAAAACAATGTTGTTGTATTTTATGTATGTTGCTCTAGTGCTAAAATGTTCGGATATACTGGATGATTTGTGTAACATAAGCTCAACTAATGATGTCTTCTGTTGTCTGTACTATTAGTCCGATAGCACAACAATTCCTCTCCACCGTCGGTCGAGGGATAAGTGTTACACAGGAATGACGCCACCTGTCGGAGGACAACAGCTATACCCATGAATACGAGCGATCATCACCTTTGCCCCTGTACACCCTCCCCTTACCTCTCCTCCACACCCACCCTAAATGTCTGTCACTTCTGTCTTCAAAAGAGCCCTCTGTTCTACGTCTATCCAGATTGCACATCTAAGCAGCACACAACACCTCTCTCTTTTGAATTCTAATTGAAGATGAAAGATCTGAGATATGAGGAGATATGCTCCCATATCATAATAGTTCAATCAGGAGGACTGCCACTACAATTTTCAAAGGCCCTTTTTTAAATTCACATGAAACCCTGAGCTGTACAAACAATCTGGCTTCACTCCTCTAGCCTTTCTTATGATAATTAGGTTTTGCAGTTTTACACAATTGTGGAATTATTCCACAATAATGTTTCTTTATTTCCATGTTCTCACACACATAGTGCTGCTTGAAAGTATGTGAACCCCTTGTGCAATTATAGAATTTTTTAGTTTTTTACCATGAAATCTTTTTTTGAATCAGAACCAGTCTTTTTTAATCTGACAACAGGTTTATATTTACCAATTCCATATGTTGGTTTTGAGGATATCATGTGTGTAGTAGAAAAACTAAATTATAAAGAAATTAATGCAGGTGCAAAAATAAGTGAACCCCAAGTTGCATTTGTTAAATCAAGTAGGTAAGTAGAATCAGGTGGGTAAATAATAGGAAAGAGTTTGGGCGGGACTCTGATAGAGATAAGAAACCTGGTCAGTTTTGTGTTACCCATACGGGTGAATGCAAAACACACCATGCCGAGAGGAAAGGAGATCTCAAAGGACATCAGGAAGAGGGTAGTGAGAGCACATCAGCCTGAGGAAGGCTATAAAATCATCTCAACAAGATTTGAGCTCCATCAGTCCACTCTGAGGCAAATCATTTACAAATGGAGAGCATTTAACATGACAGCAGCTCTGCCTAGAAGTGGACGCCCTTCCAAAATATCCCCAAGAGCCACAAGAAAAATAATAAATCAGGTAAAAGCCAACCCAAACATAACATCGAGAGATTTGCAGACCTCCCTTGCTGCATCTCAGGTAACTGTGCATGCTTCAACAATAAGAAGAACACTGAATCGTAATGGCATTCATGGGAGGGTTGCTAGGAAGAAGCCTCTGCTGTCAAAAAAGAAACAAACCGCCTGTCTTAACTTTGCCAGAGACCACCTGGACAAGCCTGAAGGTTTCTGGAAGTCCGTTCTCTGGACAGATGAGTCCAAAATTGACCTTTTTGGTCACAATCAAAACCACTAAGTTTGGCGAAAACCCAACAATGCCTACCACCAAAAGAACCTTATCCCAACAGTCAAGCATGGTGGTGGCAATGTCAAGATCTAGGGCTGGTTTTCCTCCTTTGGACCTGGACGACTCCACATCATTAAGGGAACCATGAATTCTGAGGTAGCCCAGGAGATTCTTGAACATCAATAACATCAAGCCATCAGTCAAGGAGCTAGAACTGGGCTGATAATGGGTCTTCCAACAAGACAACGACCCAAAGCATTCAAGCAAATCTACCAAAGAATGGCTCAGGAGAAAGAAGATTTGTGTTTTGGATTGGCCAAGTCAAAGTTCTGACCTAAATCCAATCGAGATGCTGTGGCAGGACCTGAAGCGGGCAATTCATGCCAGACACCCCTCAAACCTCACTCAATTGGCTGAGTTCTGTAAGAAGGAGTGGGCAAAAGTCCCTCAAAACAGATGTCAGAGACTGATTAGTGGCTATACGAGACGTTTACTCCAAGTTATCGCTGCTAATGGAGGTACCACAAGCTATTGACTGAAGAGGTTCATATATTTTTGCACACATGAAATCTGAGTTTTTGTTAAATTAACAATGAAAATATATCATATTTTTTTGTTTGTGTCCTTTATTTAAAATGTCTATTACTAATTGGAGTTTAGATAAAGATTTTATAAGTTCATAAAAAATAATGACCATCCCTGTAGGGTTCACAAACTTTCAAGCAGCACTGTATATCATTTTTTTGTTACAATCTTTTCCTTGATACACAGCATGAGAATTCACAAAAATAATCTCAGCTTTCTTTATGATGCAGTATCACTCTTTGTTGACGGGTTAAAGAGAAAGTAAGTTGTTTACCATCAATCTAGACCTATGAGGCCTAAAGATCTGCACCTTGAGAGAACTAATCAACGTTTGTTGTGGAACATATATCAATGGTTTCTAACTTTGGTTTCTCTGAAAATGGATCAATTTGGCCAAATCACATTCTCGCTGCACATTGAGTGGAACAAATTGTGCACATTACCAGAGCTAGAACACACACCTCGACTACCGCCTGTTTCTAAAACACTCCCAGAGTGCTCATTGGACCACTGCTGGTGTTTCTGACATGGCTTGTTGTGTTAAAGATTACAAAGTAATGTACTTCTAATGTACTCTGTAACAGCGCTAATAAGCAAACTGGCCATGTACCCTTGCTAGATACACTAAGCAATCAATATGCTATATCATATTCAAACGCAACATGAAAGAATATCTAATCTAAGCATCAGAATAATACAATTTGGATCCAACAAAAAACAGGGTTCTGTGGGGCACCAACGTCTCTGGGGTATGATGTTTGAACAGTTCGTGCCAACTCCAGGATCCTTAGGATCATTTGGGCCAGGTGCGTCTACCCCTCAAGGAGGAACTGGAATCATTATAGTTTCTTGTTTTGTCTTAGGGCCCTAGTGATAAGGTTACAGTCTATTGTAACACTCACAGACATTCCAATGATACAGGAAACCTCCATTGTGGTGACATCAACTATAGCAGGAACAAGCTGCAGTAACCTACAAGTAGGCTTTTAATGGCACAATCTGGGATTTTCTTCTGTTGTTGAATTGTTTACACAGATATCACAAGCATTTATGAGACGCTTGTGGACATGTGTTTCTTTCATATCTACAGTTTAATATAGACTACATTGAAAGTCATGAAGCATCTCACTCATGTTGTTGTTTGGGTGAACTACCCCATTCTGTTTTTCTGCCACATCCCCAGTGTCCAATGAACTCTTAAACATCATGAATGACTGCATCAGCCATGATAATATACCTCCCTATTGATCTGAATAAGATATGTGTACGCCTACAGAGCCAACAGGGGAGTGTTTTGACAAATGTCCTCGTTTATCTGTGTCTGCTTCTTGATTGGCTGTCCACATCGCTTATTAAACCCCTCACTGAGTCCACTCACAACCACCCCCTATTGATCTAGTCACATTATTGGTTGGAAAGAAAGCAGTCAATAACACCTCACCGCCAGCACCACCAGCACCAGCACCACCACCACCACCACCTCCGACACCACCACAACCACCATCACCTCCTCTCCTCACGTTCTCTTCCTCCATAATTTCCTCCACTAGTGAATATGACATAAACAGGACCAGTCTAAGACACGTTTAATAATGATAATGATGAAGAGGATTTGGAAGCATCTCACAAAATATTGGAATTTGTTGTTGTTCCTAAAACTCTCTGATTCAGTGGAATGGATTTCCTGTTGAATACTATGAACACATCTCTATAAGGAGGAAGTAGTGTATAGAGTTGTTGAGATATTTATGCACAGGAGAGAGACACAGCGTTTACCAAACCCCCTCCTCTTTAGTGAGAAAAAGTCTTATAAATGCAAATGGGGTCTCCCCTGACGGGGAAGCAAACGAGCAGCTCGTTGCAGATCACAGGCATTACGACAGTTCCCCTTTAATTTATTAATTACCCTAGGTGGGCCACACATTTGTCAACGCTGCCGACGATTTCCCCCCCGAGGAACGCCGTTGACGGATGAAGAGGGGATGAAGACGAAGGGAAATCAAGGTGCCACCGTCGTCCTCTGCCACTGAGGAGCATGGGACGTGACAGGCAGGGTTGTTCTACACTCACACAACTTGAAACAGTTGCCATGGGCGATACACACCTCATCAGTCCGCGCCTGTCCAAATCGGTTGAGGTGTCACACACAGGTTGAGCGCTGAGGCGCCTTGCCAACGCTCCATTGAAGTAACGAGGGGAAACGCTAGCCTCGAGTGTTGGAATTGTTTAGTGTGATTTCAAATAAGTCGTAATGGTGATGTACTACTGTATGCTGATGCTGTAATTTTGTAATTGCTGACACAATTGAGCCTGGCATGATATCACTGCATTTCATGCTAGTGAATGAATCAGTGATCATATCACACACTTCAGCCATGGCCTCCTGACACTTTCTTTCACGTTTTCTTTTATGTTGCGTTTGTCACGTACAGTATAACCTTCACGTACAGTAATTTGAACTACAGTATGCCAAGCAAGTCCTGAGAAGCTACAATGAATATATTATTAAAATCTTGATGACCCGATCTATGAATATACTTGGACTGAAATATGTGCTTCATCGCATGACCTTTAGCTCAGAACATGTATTGCTGTTGTTGTGTGAGGGGCGAACAAGACGTGAGGAGAGAGAGAAGAAAGAGTTTTGGTAAACACATTTAAAATATGGAAGGAGGCAAAAGAAAGAGAGAGAGAAAGAGTTTGAGAGAGAGAGAAGGAGAGAGAGAGAAAACAAGAGAATGAGAGAGCAAGAGAGAGAAACCAGGTCATGTTGACTGAAGATAGTAATCTTATTACAGTGGAAAAAGGTCATATGTACGAAGGATTTGCACTTATACCAGAGTGCTGCAGGGAAGTGTCTAATGGTGTCAAAAAGGCTCTCTTCATCCCAGATGTATAAGTGCTATCAGAGCATACAGGTTACTACACTATTCAATGTGATGTTTCAAAGTGCATTAAAGTTCAATGAACATTTTGGGGCTAGTTTGGGCCATTTAAATGCCTGTTTGTGATAGCAGTGTGTAAATAGAAAATGTTTAGTCACTGTAGCAGAATAATAACATCTCTCTCTCTCTCTCTCTCTCTCTCTCTCTCTCTGTCTCTCTCTGTAATACATACAACACGTTTACATGTTTGTTTTGGTCATCTCTCTGTCTTGACTGTCCAACAGTTGTGGACCTTTGGCTCACCTCTAAAATCGCTGGGTAAACATACATCAAAACTTCTCAGAAGGATCAGCCATGCGTGTTGATTCATAAAGATGAGATAAAGATGGAGAGAGACAAAGAAAGAGAGAGAGAGAGAGATAGATAGAGAGATAGAGGGAGAGAGAGAGTACTACTACTGTGGAGAAAGGGCTAGAAGCAGGACACCCAGGCTCCTTAGATCAGCATGTCACAGTAGTGCGGTGGAACTATAACTCAAACTTACTGATTATTCAAAGGATGTTTCACAGCAGTGTCCAAGGACGGAGCCCTGCCACGCGCCTCAGGAAACAAGGAGAGGGGAGAGGGGCCCAGAATTAATGAAGGAATCAAACTGCTATTACTTTACCTGCACAACCAGAAGGAAAAACTAGGCCAGGGATTTTATGGTGGGCCACCTTACACTTCATTTCTCTCTCTCTCCTTTTTTTTTTTTTGCTCAGCAGAGATGTGCCCTATCTGCCCCTCTGAGCAATGAAGAGGAGAAGGAAATTGAAAAGCGGGAGGACGGTCACAGTCAAGGTGGATATTCTAATTGCAGATATAGGTAAATGTGGATTCACCTCTGTATAGGAGGAAGCAGCTTTTGTTTCATAGATATAGTATAGAGCTTTAACTGTACTGGACTGTATATTATTTAATATTTTTTGTCTTCAGTTTGCGACACCTCTGAGCTAACCTCATACACGTTCACACACAAGCACCCCCCC
Organism: Argentina silus; assembly: GCF_951799395.1. Lineage (NCBI taxonomy): Eukaryota > Metazoa > Chordata > Actinopteri > Argentiniformes > Argentinidae > Argentina > Argentina silus. Next base: position 12,620,857 of record NC_139673.1, on the reverse strand, counting down.
TATCCAAAGCGTGCACACACACGCACACACACACACACACACACACACACTCTCGTGATGTGTTAGCAGGTCTTCACAGTCACTATCACAAGTTGAGATCAGACTTGACACTTGATTCAGTGTCGTCTCGTGACACGTCGGGGAAGGACATGAGGGGACAAGGAGTTCCAGTGTGTTTCCAGGCCACTTCATAGTCCGACGTGAAAGAATCTCAAACGTGTTGAGAATTCTAGACCATGGTTCTACTGCACAATAGGATGGGATGATGGAATTTCCAGATATAAATGTTCCGTCTAGACCGGACATGACTCTTTGTCAAATGGAATAGAGATTTGTATCAGTTCTGTGAACCCTGCTGTGTTTCGCCCTGGGTTGTGGCAGACCTTTTGGTGTGTGTCTGACCAATATACTCCCATGGCTATAAGAGGCCCTAATAGCATGGGTGTAATAATATCCACTCTGTTGCCCCGGCCCTATTTTAAATGGGCTCACCTAATTAATATTCCAATGTAATGCTAATCGTCTAACAATATTTTCAAGGCCTCATTGCTTCGTTTCACTCTAACTTGGCACTGGAACCAGACTAATCTCCTACCAGGCCAGCTGAAAATGACTGACCACTTAGGATCATTTCTCTTTTTTACGGAGTAGAAAAAAAACAACCGACACTCACACACACGCACACAACGATCTCCTCACGCCACACAACACTAAGTCAGACAAGCACCCTCGGGCCCTCTTGATCATGCCAAAAACCAGGGAAGCAAAAATAAATTAAGAGATTGTGATATGCTAAATGGGTTCAAGTGTGTGTTGCAGCTCCCCATTACAAGGTCACAGATGCATTTAAATGCTGCTGCTCTAGAGGAGAGGAGGAGAGGGAGAGGAGGGGGAAGAATTGATTGAACGGATCCAATGTCCCGCTCATCTCGTTAGTCTCATTTCTCAGCTGCCTGGGGTTAATCACCACACACACACCTCACGCTGTTGTTCCAGTTACATCATAATTAGTGTGGCAAGAGGAGAGCAATCTAGAGCTTACGAAATGAGGCCCCCCCTCAGACCACAATCACACACACACACGCGCGCGCGCACGCGCACACACACACACACACACACACACACACGTACCACTGGCATCAACAGTGCCAGCCTCTCCCTGTCTAAAGCCCCTCTCTGTCCCCCACACCCCCGCAGTAGCCAGCTGTTTTTGGGATTGATTTCATTTATTTAATGACGGCTGTGCTAATGACCCTCCTCGTCTGGCTGATGGTGTCACAGACACCGCCACGTTTCAAGAATGAAGATTGGACGGGGGGCCCGGAGATTGAGGTGGAGGAGAGAGGGGGAGGAGAGAGGGGGAGGAGAGAGGAGGGGGGGGGGGAGAGAGAGAGAGGGGAGGGAGAAGGGAGACCATGGACCTAGGCTGTCTTTGTCTTTCCCAAACAAGCAAGGACGCGCAGGGTAGAAATTAATAACTATCGCGTGGGCTAATTTCTGGGCTAGTGGTGCGAGGCAGATGAAACAGGAGACCCCTCAACCCCTCATCAGAGGCCGTGGGGGCTGGTTAGCAGCGAGGGGCCACTCAGGGTGGATATTTGTTTTCTGAGACTCTAATGTGGAGGCTTTAGAGCAGGCCTGGATACACAAAAGGACATTTTTCGCAATTACTATCGTCTTGGGGCCAAACAAGACACCTCATTTTTAAAAGGTGGCCTCGGCAAATAGAAAAGCCCTGCAGCTCGTCCATGATGAATCTGAAAGAGAGACCAGAATGCAACCACGTTTGTTGACCGGCTGTACATAGGACAGCTGTAACATCGACTAGTATAAGATGTGTCCGTGTTGACGGTAGATTGTGACATGTTTTCGGACAACTGTGACCATAGTGATTGTATTTATTTTGAGGGTCTTGATGCCGTTGGTTGTAACAAGACATGCAGAACCTCATCAAAAGATAGATTAGAATGCAGACAGGGCGAGCAAATATGATATGAATACAGCCTGTCCTTTGTAACCTGAATTGCTTTTTGCTTAGAATATTTTTCATGTCATGTATTCAGAGAACTAACTTTACCCTTCAAGGAAGTTTGAGAATTATTCGTAATTTTGCCCCCTCTTAAAAAGAAACTCAATGCCATGAAGTCAATTATTGTACACTTTTTGAGGTAGAAAATCTAAAGAAAAGGCATCTCATTGGTTATGGATAGCTTGAAATTCAACATCATTTTTTTCTTTCATCTTTGTTATAACTGCTTTAGCCTTGAGATTCGCCTGAGGCCAGAAGCTCTTTGGTAAGCTGGTATCATCAATAAATGAAACAGCCTTCATTCATAATTGCTCACTGTAAGTCTAGGCTGAAATGACAATACCAGCATAATTCACAATATATCTGACACGGCACAGTACAAAGTAATGTCAGGACTTTGCTAAGGTATGTTTAACATGAGTCTATTACGAAAGACGACAGATGAAAAAGGCAATGGAACGGAATGATCGTATTTTTACTGAACATGTGTACATTAGTGCATAGGATATTGGTGGATTACTCTGAAAACCTTCTTTTGTTGTGAAAGCAAGGAGTAAAATTGCTAAATGACATCAGTTAATAGCTTTTTGAAAACACAGATCAAAAAACAATTATGGTTTAGTCTTCAGAAGTCCTTGGATTACTAGTGGACGACAGGCTAAATCATATCCAGCTGGGGATACCCTGGACTGAACACATGCACACACACACACACACACACACACACACACACACACACACACACACACAAACACAGGACTGCAGTATCTCTTTATTCAGATCAATGACAGTCTCACACATGTCTCTGGTTTCCCCCCACTGAGGATAGTGGTTTGTGGCCTGAACACTGTGGTCAAAGTGTGGGTTCCTGCCGGGCCATATTATTACCACCATGGACTCCAAGGCCTTCAATGTGAAGAATTGCTTTACGGACTGTACTACACATTTATTTAATAATCTTCACATTAACCATGGATGGATGCATTTTAAAGGGACCATTTGTTAGTCAAACATTATATAGTGGGGTGTAGTACTTAGGCACTTGGCCATACAGAGCACTACACTTAAAACACTGGCACTGTTACAGTTTGGTTTTATTAGACAGTGCACTGGGTACGGGAAGACATCACAACTGTGCATGGCATTACTCTATTCAATGGTTAATTCAGGAGACTATATGTTAAAGTAAGAATTTCCAAATTCACTCTTTAAGGTTTTAGCTCCGGGGTTTTATGCAGGAGGAGAAGCAATTCACACATTGGTAGTTGCTCATAAATACTGTTTCCTGAACAAACAAAAAGAAAAATTGATTGGCATTTAAAACTAGGCTCCAACGTTATCCATCAAACACGTTCATGATTCCTAATACCCTGACCCTGTCTTTCAAAGTGACAGCATCCCTGATCTGTCAGGCCTTTCCAAGCCTCTGGACATCTGACAGCAAGCTAATTGGTTAAGACAAACTACTCATCGATAATATCGGAGGAAAAGGAAAAGACCCATGTATTCAAGGGCCAGAGTGATGGAAGGGGTGAGTTGATGACCAAAATCCAGTCTTGAAGTCCGGGAGTCTTTGATCCGATCTCTTTGAAAGAAAGTGCTGACATCTTGACCACAGGGTCTTAATCAGATTCAATACTGCAGAGCCCAGCTATGTTTACTTATTAAAGCTTGTTTACATAATTGGGCATATCAAAGCCTTCGATGGGATACATTAACTAAACTGCATCTCATTTCAGAATGAGTTTTACACATGAAAGCACCCTTCAGATTGGGAGAGTAATGAAATACTGTGAACTGAACCCACTTTTCTATAGAAGAAAAACACAGGGATCTATTTTTTTATAAGGCTCTGAAACCACACACATCCACATCCACACACACACACACACACACACACACACACACACACACACAGACAAATGAAGTGTGAACTGTAACGTCTCACCCTGCTCCTTATGTTTGTCTTTGTTATTAATTTATTGTTTTCTGTCTGTGTGATTGTCTACCACGCCCTGATTGGCTTCACCTGTTCCTCATCATCCTTCCCTGTGTATTTAGTCTGTGTGTTCCCCTGTCTCTTTGTCAGTTTGTCTTTGTACCTTCGTCATACATCCCAGCTATTTTCCTAGTGTTAAGTATTCCTGGTTTTTGATCTATGATTGGTTTTCGGACTTTTTGCCTACCCCTTATCGGATTATCTGCCTGCCTTTTTGAACTGCCCACCTGTGTACCGAACCCTGCTTTGCCTACTCTTTCCTGGATTATCTGCCTACCCATTGAATGCCTACCTGCGTACCGAACCTTTTTGAAAGTAAAGATTATTCGACTGGATTTAAGTTTTGTCTCCGAGTCGTGCATTTGAGTCCTCTCCCTAAATACTACAGTCTTTACAGACACAATGGATGTACAGGCTGAATCCAATCGACAGATTTATACAGCCTGCAGTTTCAGTCACGTTTTTCTTGAAGAGCTTAAAACACCATTGTCTAAACAGATGGTATATCTATGGTAAACAATATGGCTGATTGAGAGGGTGGCATTATCAGGGAAACCCTTTGAAACCTAAACACGGAATATTACACGGAGTAAACAACTTGAAACTGATATCAAACTTTCCAAACTCCATGGGACTCAGTCGTAAAAAAATGCACAGCAGCTGGACATCCCAAGTGTTCAGAACAAACATGCTTTCATGTTTGTTTCTTTGTATGCGGCATTAAATGATTGTGCCAAGTGAGTCTCGCCTCCAACGGAAAAGTGGTTCTGAATTCATAAAAATGTTTTGAATCGACGTGCCAAACGGTTCATTTTGCGAGTATCTTTAGTCTTTAAATCTGTGCCAGCAAAGCATGTTAGAGTATGTCCAGGCCTTTTTGCGTGGGCGGCGGGGAAAAAATAATATTGATACTAATGTATTTGCATCTCTGAGCTGAGACGAGGGACTGTACAACGATGTATGTTAGAAGACCTCGTTTGCTGGATCAATTGCAGCTGAGTTTGCGTTTCATAAATACTGCAGTGTTCCTTTTGGAAGGAAACTAAATTGCAAACACTATGTACTATTTGGTGAATCCGTAGCAGTCTGTGCACCAGCATTTCCTAACGAACCAGCACATAAATTTACATGAACCGGTATTTAAATGAACACAATGTTTAACATTCCTTTTGATAACGTGTCCGTCTCCCCCTATCACGACTCACTCCCATATTTGTCTTGTTGCATATATCATAACCTCTGTGTGAATCAGGAGCTATTGATTTGCTTTTAATCATTTGAAATGAGACCATATTTATTCTAAACCCCTCATTTTAAACCAGGTCATGTCAGCCACGACTTTATGCAGAGAGGAATCATGTCCCTTATCGTGAGGATTTGACTAAAATCAATCCATTAATTGTATGAGCTAGGAGCAACAGCCCCAACAGTGACTTGGAATACTATAATCTTGTCGGCTGCTGTATGGTGATGCTTTTATTTCTAATCATTTTTTAACTGATCAAAAGCATTGGGGTTTGGGACAAGAAAAATGTAGAATTGTACGTGCACTTAGATAATTTGTTGTTTGGATTGATACAGTATGTAGATGAATGTTGACATTTTGTTTTATTGTGTGTTGAGTATTAATTCTGAGAAAGTGACATTGCCCAGATGTAGGTTAGTAGGTTTTCTCTTTGTTCTTAAACTAGTACCAGTTATTTAAAGGTGTTTGAATGTGTTTATCTTCCTGGTTGTACCATCTGTACACTGCTACAGGATACAGTATATCTTTTAGCCCAATAATATGGCTGTACAGCTGCACAGCAGTGCACATGTTCAGTCCTGCCTTAGCTCATATCCTGGTGTCAGGCTTCCATCAGAGGGGAAATGTTGCGCTGGGTGTTAACCGCTGTTACTGTCACTCTGGGCCTGACATATGTCAAGTCACAACAATCAAAATGCAATACAGCCAGAGAAAAAAACACCTTTACTGTTATGACTGTTTGAGTGTGACTGACAGTTTTAATTTCCTTCTCCACATAAATCTGGGCTTGATTACTTTCCCCTTCTTCTCAGACATCCCTTTCAGCTTGTTCAGCATTAGCGAAGTGACTATAGAGGAAAACTGTGAAATGGAACCATGTGACTAACAGACAGGTGGCACCTTCAAAGCTGGCGTGATTTCCCCCTGCTCCTTCACTCGTAACGTTTGTACGTATGTTCCGACAAGCTTTGGGCGCAGATAAAAAGGTCAAGGAAAAATATATTTAAATACAACCTCTCTCTGCGATGAGGTTTAAAGTTGGCCTCCCCTCCTTTAAATCCCAATCAAGAATGACAATCTCATTAAACAGTCATTTTGCTTCTGTGAGCAGCTTTGTCGAAGGTATTTCTTCTTCTTCTCTCTTTCTCTCTCTACTCTCTCTCTCTCTGTCTCTCTCTCTCTCTCTCCGTCTCCCTCTCGCTCCTAAATCTGGCCCTCTGAAAAAGTCGGCCTAATTGAAATGCCCAGTTGCTGTGACCTTGGAATGTTAATTTAAAGCCTGAGCATTCATCTCTGCCTTGTCACCAGTTTAGCTTCTGTCCTCTGATCAAACACGCTGAGAAAGCCAGGCATCCATCACTCCGTCACTGTCGTGCAAATTTGATTTATGGAGGGTATCGCGGGAGCAATGTTATTTTAAACTGTTTAAATGCGACAAAAAGAAAGACAGGGAGAGAAAAAAAAAACTTGCATCTTAGACGGGAGGAGAGAGAGAGAGAGAGAGCGAGACAGAGAGAGAGAGAGAGAGTGAGATGGAGAGACAGAGAGACAGAGAGTGAGAGAGAGAAAGAATGCCATGTTTTGACATAAGAAGAGACTGTTAATGATTAGAATGTTGCCAGTCATGGCAAACGAGACAATTGTTGGCACCACTTCTCATTGCACTGTGTAATGCTGTGCAACAGCGCAAGCGTCTTATTGGTTCTATATCATTCCAATCACGTTTTGGAGACATGCTGCATTTAGACGTCTTGGTGTTATGTCGGATAAAACGTCTTTAGGTTAGGATGTGCAAATACCACCCAGATTATTTAGGACTGACACAACAGGACAGATAAGAGCAGTGAATCGATCCGTCATCAGTTTAACCTTCCTTTATAACTCTGTTATCTGACAAAGCAAGGTCTTCCTCGCCATGTTCAAAAACAATGGCAAGAGTCTAATCAGACCGTCCTATAGTCTATTCCAATCACTTAAATCCTGCAACCGCTGATTAGCCATTGTCTTTTAAAGTGATATCATTGAACATCCTCAATCCGACCTAATTGTAAAAATTAAACAATGGGGAAAAATCAATTGCTTTAACATAATTGTGGAAATAATTCATTATTGTCTTTGTGACAGTCTGACTTCTATCTTCCCCCACCCATCATTTTCAACCATTGCTTCGCTGGTGGGGAGCCTGTGCCATTGCTGCTATGCTATCAGTGTGGTTGTTTTCTTCATTTAGTATGAGCGGTGGCACAAAAAGCCTTGTGATCACAGCACTCATTACTGTCAAATTGGCGGAACAGCTTGTCCTCGCCCCGGCCCGCATTGTTTTTTCTAAGTGGCTCACAATGGGAAATGAAATGCATTGTGAGGGAGACGGCGGAGGCAAAAAGTCAAGTGAACGCTCGCAGTGTCAGATTGGTACGAAAAATGCTTTTGAAAGCCTGTGCCCAGGCAGTGAATGAGGCCGATGTGTTGCCCATACAAATGCCTTCACTACCCACTCCCCTTAGGGAAGGACACGGTCCCAGCTGTGTGACAAGCTATTAGGATTGGAGGGAGAAGAAAAACCGAAAAAACAACAAAACAAATAACTGATCTGCTTGAGAGTTTTGTTTTGAATGTAAGTTACACTAAATTGCTGTAGTAGCAACATTATAGAACGGTGTGTAAATAAGGGCAGTCCAACTGACAGATTGCGGACATATCCGGAAGCCTCTAAGTGTGTACCCATCAGGCTCGGTCCATTAGGTTCTCATACTCAGACGGGTGTCTGGAATTTTGTTGGCGGTTTCCAGATTATTTTCCACAGGTAAACAAATAAAATAAAGCATCTGGTGCGAGCTAAGAACCATGGAGGTGGCCCTTTAAAATAACTCATGCATCCTTTGATTCGGTGGGTGTGAGGGAGCGGAGGAGGGGGACAGGGAGAGATTAATGTGTAATATATTGAATTAATTAGGCAGATAATAAGTCTCAGCCACCGTAATCCAGATTAATCGTCAAAAGGCATGGATCATAAAGGGAATAAATATCCAGCATCCAAACGTGCACCTTAAACACTGTTTATTGGGCAAACACAAAAGGACAAGGAGGCCTGTTTACATGAAGGCACAAGATGAATGGGGACAAGCTCCTTTTTTCTTTCAGAGCAAATATACCATACGCTGACCCTAATCTGTTGGTTTTATGACGCCAGTGAGAGCTTATTAGTCATTTTCCAAGACAGCCAAATGCAGTGACGTGCGGTGAGGTCTGAGGACGGGTAGGCACTTTCAATTGAGCCTCCCCCCGTCACTGCCCTTGGTCTCACTCACAAACAAATACTATATGACAAAAAAAACACTCTTTTTGCTAATAATAGTAGATGGCGCAACTGTAAAAAAAACACTTGCACTTATGTTTACTTGTAAACAAAGGCCCTCTGTCTGTCACCCTGTTTGGCTAGAAAATCCAAATTTGAAAACTATTTCTGATGCAAAGTTAGCCACACTGATACTTTTAGTGAGCTTTAGCAATCGTAAAACAAAGTAATTGACAGATGGCGTAAGCCAGGTCTGACTATCCCATTACTTTTCATTACAGTCCTTTTTTCATTCATTTTCAAACAGAACCAAATGCAACATCAGGACTGAAGTCTGAAGATTGTTTTCTTACATTTGATTCAAGGAAAATGCTGTTCACAGATACAGCTTTCATGTCATTCAAATGCACCTTGTTTTCACCTTTAAAGCAAGACCTTCCAAATAATTTATGCAACTAATAATCGGACATCTGTCTAGACATTTGCAATGGAAGAAACACATACAAATGCTCCTAATCAACTACTGCACAGTAAACTCAATACAGCATGAATGACAGGTGAAGGCATCATCTTGTCAAATGGATAAGATGCACTAATTGAATTATCACTCTCCTTGCTGAGGGAGTCAAGGTGACATTGAGAACTGTTAATTACATCGCTATCGATTCCTGTCTGACCTTTGACCCTGCAATATTTAGCAGCATGTAAACAACATTGACAAAGGTTGCTCACACCAGACAGGCCTCTTCATGTATTGAATTACATTATTGTATAATATATTGAACATATCTCATGGACCCACTGTAAACCTATCAAGTGCACCATAACTCCTGTTTGATTCAAGGTTTACTAACTGGACTGCAAGGTGTTATTGATCTTGGGCCTGAATAATGCATGCAAGGGTCAAGGCGATACACATAAACATGGAATCTGCATTAATATTGCTTGTAAACATATATATCAGCACCCTGGCCTCGATGGTGCTGGAGAAGACCTTAGGATGATGATCCACAATGTGGTACACTTTGTGAGATTAGGCGTGTGCTGTTGATATGCAATGAAAAATATGTCATATTCTGTAGGCACTGAAGTACTGACAATGTTATAGCACTTTTGTTATGGGGATGGCAGAAGTACTGAAAAGAGCAGAGTGGATAATAGCCAAAGGAATTTATCACTCCATCAGTGGAGGCTGGTGGAGGTAGAAATCGGGGGATGGGCTCATTGTAATGCATGGAATGGAATAAGGAATGGTATCAAACACACATGCTCCGATTTCTATCTATGATAGGTAAACTGGGATAGAAGCTAGATGGGTTACTCAGGTAACCAGTGCTCAGAGCACCACCTGCGCTCTCCCCCCCCCAGAGAGCTAAGACCTCCAGGTGTGGTTGTCTCAGCTCTCTGACACATTGCTCTGGCTCTGGGCTACACGGTATCATTGCAAATGATCCTTATACTACGTCTAGGCAATGTCCTATTTCGTCAAAATAATTATAATATGTGTTAGCAACAACTAACCTACTACAGCATTCTGTCTTCTGTATCATTTCTATGATAATTACATGTTATAATGTGACCAATAGGATTCTTGCTTTAATATCAATACAGATGAGAATTACATCTTGTAATATGAAAAATCGGAAAAGTGATTGAGCATCAATATTTGCAGTTGCAGGTTATGATACAGGGCTCTGGCAGGGAGAGAGGAAGGAAGGGAGGGAGGGAGAGTTTCGGAGCACGTCTCGCTGCCTGAGGGACAAGGCCTCCAAACCTTGCAGGCTGGCTATGGTTATCTGGATTCCAATTCAATGAGCTTGATTTTCAGTGAAAATAATTGTAGCTTCTGCTATTACAGCTGCTGTTGTTGCTAAGTTAACCATCATCTTATGGCACTGATCAGTGTTTTTCCCCTTGACCAAATCACTTCGTCCCTCTTTGGTTTGCCATGCCTCGACTCTTCACGATTACATGCCATTCTGTCTGTGTCCTGCTGCTTAGCGTTTGTGCCATATGCTAATCGTGTTATGTGTGCAGGCAGTCCATCCCTCTCGCTGCGTGTGTCTACAAGAACGAGAGATCCCCCGTGCAATGAGCCTATTGTTCTACCCCACTTACACACTCAAAGGGGACTGACTGTTTACAATGGAGGACATTTTGTGTTATCAGATGAGCTGTAAAATATGCAGCGTTCTCTTTTGAGCGAGACAAAGGGGGCTTGAATAGGTTCATCAGAATAAAGCCCTGACCAAATGTCTGACGACGTGTTTTTCTTTGTTGTTGAATACCTTCCTTGAGTGGTTGAAATGGCTTACAATGGACAACAAGTCAGACAAAAGTCACACAGACACAGGAAAATAAGGCAGGCTAGTTAAACCAAATCATTATTCTGTTTGAAGTTTTCTCTTATCTTTTTTCTTTCTTCCTTTCTTTCTTTCTTCCATTCCTTCTCTCGTTCTTTTTTTCCCTCTGCTTTTTTGTACGACTGAGAACTTGTTCAGTATACACCATCAAGCTCAGAAATGATTGGTTTGTAGTCATAGATGAGAGTGAATAAATGAGTCACTCATAGATCAACAACAAGGGCCTCATTCGTTTCTTTATTTTTCTTTAACAAAGAACGCATTGGCCCAGATATTAACAATACCATTATAATATCTGGACCATATCAGGAGATCATCAGATGTTTGAGTACTTTAATTGCCTTAATGTGGATACATAAATTAATATACAGTATCATCTACAATGCATGCTGTCGTTTCAATCATAGCATTCATTCCTTTGACCATACTGGAATTAGACAACAGAGGTATTTTCATACTTTCATTTGTTTGTGACCTTTCTTGCACACACTCTAACAAACAAATTATAACAAGAAAATAACCCTGCATCCAAAGCAAACTGCTTCTTCCACTGATGAGTTCTAGCCCCACAGAAGCTGTCAAGTTGTATTAAAGGGGTGGAGTGAGTTGATGGGACTCTTGACATTGAGCCGTGTCCTTGCCAGTCTGGGGCCTTTCCCCAGCTCCAGTCCTTCAGGAGGAGTTGGGGAAAGTGAACAGTGCCTCAACTCGACGTCCGCAGTCCTCCGCAGACACGCCGGCCCTGAACGACCACAAATCGCTGCCCGCTATGCGCCGACGGCCTGATGCTCTGACGGCAGACATTATCCCACATTAACTAATCATACAATCAGAGAGGGGGGAAACGGTCCTCCAAGGGCCGTTCAAGGGCTAATGGGAATCCGCAGTGACAATATGGTCACTGCGGGGCGGCATGCGGCGTGCGGCGTGAGCGTTCGTCCCAGAGTCGCCCGCCGCCTCCTCCGCCGTGGCAAACGACGTGATGAGGCTTCGTTGAGCCTGCTGTGTCCTCTCACTACCCCCCCCCCCCTCCCTTCCCTCCTCTCTCCCTCCCTCCCCCTTCCTCCAGGGACATCCTCACAGAGAATCTCATTTGACTCTCTGTCAAAGCAATATTACCCAGATCTTTAATGCCGCATCATGCTAATATGCCCGCAGCGCCTGTTTAGCCCCCTTCCCACACCACCCCCCTTCCCCAAATGCTGGAGTGGGAATGGATGCTGAGGTTCTGTAGATGAGGGGGTAGCTGGACCAGGCCAAACACCTTGCTCTCAGAACAGTCAATAGAGAGGTTTTCCTAGACAACAAAGTGAGGACACCAAACAGTCCTCAGAAACTCATTTGTGTTGTGAATAATGGTGGACTCCATAGATGATGTGGATGCTTTTATCTCACTCAATTCTCTCTCTGTCTCTCTCTGTTTCTCACTCTCTCTATCTCTCTCCCTCTCTCAACCAAACACAGTCCCAGTCTGTGTGGATACTGTATCATGAGATGGCCAATTGGCAAAGATAGCTAGACACAATTAAATACTGTCACAAGAACCAGTTTAAAAGAAGCGGCACTTGTTTTATAGAAGAAAGAAAACACATTAACATGGAGACTATGCCTCTAAACTGTTATCAAATCCTCTATAAACAGGATCCTGCTCAACTTTACGGCCTTGACCACTGGCGCCCGCCAACGCGCCGTCTGCCTAATGATATTTAGATTTTGGGAGGAAGAGAGAGACAGTTGCTATTTGTGGACTCTCACAGACACACACAGACACACACACACACACACACACACACACACGCTCACACGCTCTCAATGCCACGCAGTAATTCCACTGCTGGCAGCTCTTGCTCAGGCCATCACTTCCAATGGTAATGAGAGAGCCATTAAAGCTGGTTTAATTAGTTTTGTGTCCTCCATCTCTCTCACATTCTCGTCCCCGGTAACATCTTCAGGGCAGGTATGCTAATGCTTTTTTGAACTCTGAAATCCAATGCCAACTGCTCACCTGTTCAATTGTAACTTTTAGAAAAAATGAGTAATGTGTAGGATATTTATTTTTTGTATGAGATATGGTAAATGTACAAATTTAATTTACATATTGAAATGGGACAGTACAGTGAACATAAGCTTGAGAAAAGGCATACCTGGCAGGACATCACCATCCTTTCATGCCATCTGCATGCACGCACACTCGCACACACACACACACACACACACTCACACAGACACATGCTCACTCACTCCCCTTCTCTCCAATGGAAACTTTGAGAGAGAAGGCCAAATCATAGCAGCCTAATGTTGCCACCCCAGACCAGGCCTGCAGCCAAACCACAGAGCATTTGGTAAATAGGCCAGTGTGACATCCAGCCACCCAGAACACTGCTGTGTGACTTATGTTGGTCACAGACCAATGGTTTCAATGCATCACAGCACAGGGCCAACCTCCTGCCTGGCCGTCGCAGATCCATTAACATGGTCTGGACTCATCCAGATCTGTCATCTGCTTTTGTCTTGGAGGACAGAGGGAAGCAGGGGATTCTCCCTGAACATGGACAATAACGTGTTTGGTTGTAGTGTGTTGTGTTGTGTTGTGGACATACAAAGGAGACCGCAGTGCAGAGTAATTTATCTTGTTGGTGTCTGTTTAAATTCACATCACATGTATTCTGATTTAAACTGTTGAATTTCATGACCACTATATAATACCTGGCTGTGCGTGTGTGTGTGCGTGTGTGTGTGTGTGTGTGCGTGTGCGTGTGCGTGTGCGTGTGCGTGTGCGTGTGCGTGTGCGTGTGCGTGCATGCAGATGGAGTGAAAGGATGGTGGATAAGGAATGAGGGAGGTCAGGGGGAGTAGAGTGGTCTTCAGAGCAGCCTTCATGATCTCAGCCAATCAATGCTGAATGAGATGTCTTTGATGGATGCCTTGGAGAAAACAATGTGTCGTGCCCGTCTCTGTCTCAAGGCTCCGCAGAGCAAAGACTCCAAAGTGGAAGATTGACCTTCGAGAGGTCACCGCCAGCATGAAGTCGATGACTTAGAGGGGGAACTTGGGAGGTCCCTTGATATCCCTCTTTGTGTACACTTCTGATCCAGAATGTTGACTTAGGTTAGTCACCTTGGTGGTAGAAGAGAGAAGGAGAGAGAGTGATAAGAAGACATGGAGAGATGGATGGAGATATATCACTCTGTGCCTTCCTCCTCGGACTTAGCAATGCTTCCACCATTAGCCCTGAACAACCATCCTTCAGAAGGACATGGAGTTTCACATGTTTCCACTGTGTCGTAAATGAAAAAAGCCGCAGACTCTCTGTAAAGGCAATTGTTCTTTGTTTGACGCCATCTGGCACATGAGACACGGATCCTGATTAAGAGAAATGTATGGAGGATGGATATCTACATTTCCTGTGATTGCACTTGATATTTGGATCAAACTGTGTGGGGCGTATCAGATGAATTAGCCTACATCCCAGCGATATAACAAGTTAGGGTATTTATCTGATTGTCATCAGAGGATAATAGGCTAAGAATTACATCATTTTAATCATTTCTTCAATTCTTTTCTGGCTCAGAGGGCCACTGGCTTGGAGGATTCACTGGCCCAATGATAACGTGGAATTGTCAAGCCCTGTATAGTCAAAGCACCTGTAGAGAGACGTGGGAAGCACAAGGCTGCTACAATACATCTGCAAACTTGATCAAAGTTGCCGAGATGAGTGTTGGAGGTCACAGGGAGGTGAAAAACCTTTTGATTCTATGTGTGATGTGAAAGTTGTAAACTGTATGTAAACTGACTCAGCTGTTTGAATTAACCCTTTGTTTCTAACAAATACACCAGCAAGCCTGGTTTTACCCCATGTGTCTGTGTGTTGAGCCTCTGTAATTATCTCTCATCACTACCCTCCTTGCTGCCAAATCCTAAACCCTGCTACACAGCGTTTTTAAGTGCTTTGATGTGGTTTGTTGACAATGTGCAAAATCACTTTTTTTGTCGTAGTTTCCATTCGCACTAACCACTTTGTTATGCTCCCATCAATAGTCACCAGAATTGTTTGTTGACAGGTGATATGCAAAATGTTCTCTGGGTAGAAACAGCCCCCCCCTTCATCCCCCTAACAATATGTTATGCCTTCACAAAATATACTTCCTACATCCTTAGTGGGGAGGTGTGCCCATCTCTGTCCAATCAGGAACAACTGGTGCCCACTTTTGACTCATGAGCACTCATTTTAGTTGGCTACTAACTATTGGCTGAAAATATACAAAATATCCTATAGCATCTCTTTTATAGCCCATCTCTACCATAATATACTAAATCAATGCAAAGACGCACACAAAGTAATGGTAACACAGTCATGTCTGCTCTTTCTCTTATCGGTAATCCCACTCCTATCTTTCCTCCCTACTGTAACCTCTATCTGACTAAACTGCCCTCTTAATCTGAAGAAGCTTCCCACTGTTCTCTTATCTCAACACACTAAACAATGTGAAGATTTTAGTTGCCGCTAAATCATTTCCTCATCAATGTAATCAGTGGGCAGGGTACAATGGGGTGACAGGCACATACACACACACACACGCGCGTGCACACATGCGCACGCGCACGCACACACACACACACACACACACACACACACACACACACACACACGTAACCTTTGCCACTCTAAAACCTGGGATTTATCCATAGAAGCATGCTAATCTTATCAACCTGATCTCATTGTTCTTCTCTGGTTTTTGGCTTAAATCCTCCCTCCCATACCCCCCCCCCCCCCCCCCCATGCACAACCTCAGTTGCTGCAAATTATAATTTTTCAAACAGACATAGAGACCTTTTTCTTTCTTTTTTAATCCCCCATCCGTTCCTTTTCTGTCTTCTTTCATGTTGTTGTTGTTGTTGATTGACTTGATTTTCAGGTGCTCCTTAACGCTGCCCTTCAGTCACCCAATCAAATATTCAATCCTTTTTCTGCCTCCCTTATCAGACCGCTCGCAGGCGCCAGCGGATGGAACCTCACAGGGGTCAAAGCCATGCCAGCCATGCCAGGACTCTCAAACGCAAATCCTTCGAAACAAAACGCTCGAGTGAAAAAGAAGGACTATTTTTTCTAGACAATCAATAGTGGCCTTTGTAACGCTACATCATCTTTGGAATTGCCTTATTTGATCTGGTTCCCACAATGAAAATACACAGACACAGTCAAGCCAAGACGGTGTTGTTGAGAAAAGATAATTTTCCACACATTTTCGTTTCAAGCTTTTGTCATCTGATGTGATAAAGCAGAACAAAGAAAGAAAGAAAATATATTACTGAGTGCAAGCTAAAAAAAAATGGTTGTGCATTTCAACATTTAAGGAGCTTCAATGTATTAATCATTGAGAATGTACAGTAAATGTCATATCAATACCGTTGTTGAATACAGTCGACATTGGAGTGAAGCAAGGTTGCATCTTATCACCTCTTCTGTTCTCTATATACAGTACATTAATGATCTCACACTGGCCTTCAAAGCATTAGGAAAAGGTGTTTGTGTAAACAATGAAAAAACGATGTTCTTTTATATGCAGATGACATTGTAATGCTTTTTGAAACTGAGGATGAGCTACAAGAAATGTTAAATACGGCAACTGAATATTAATGTGGACAGAACAAAGGTACGCTATTGAAACGCATCAGTGCCTAGAACAGCCTGTAAGTTTGCCATTAGATGATGTTAGTGAGTGCAAGTACCCGGGGTTGATTATTAATTAAGGTTTGGATTATAATGTGTCTGTTAAGTACAAGCTAACCATGTGAATCGTGCCCTTTGGTGCCATCGTAGCGAAGTGTAAGGCCATGGATGGCCCTGCCTTTTTCATGTTTTACTAAAATGTTTAATTCACTAGTGCCACCTATCATCACTTATGCTTCAGCAGTATGGGGGTACAGGAATGATTAATGTTTTAATGCTGTCTTTAACCGTGCCTGCAGATTTTATCTTGGAGTGGATAAATACATGCCAAATGCTGCAATTCAAGGTGACATGGGCTTGAAAACCATATGGCATAAAAACTATGCAGCATGTCAAATGAACGCCATTGTAAACGTGTTTGTTTATGGGCGAGTGACTTTGCAACTTCATAGAAAAATGTTATATACCAAATATATATATATATATGTCAAAGGTTTTTTTTAGCTACATTCACATGCATTAACTGAATGGTACAAACAGTGTTCACAAGAAATGACCGTACAGCCTTTGAATTAGCACTTTCAGAGAGTGAAGAACAAAAGTGATATTAACTGATAAACAAACCTGAAAGTAACAAATTATGCACCTGTTGCCTTTTTAAAAAACACTTTTCAAACATAATCATATGCACGTTATGTTTTATCCCATCAATATTGAAGCTCTTTTGCTAAATGTGGATGTGGAGTGGTCCCTCTTGCTATTGAAACAGGTAGACACACAAACAGTCCTCTAGGTGAACATCTCTGTATTTTTTGTAATAATGGATCCATTGAAACTGAAGCTCATGCTCTACTTAACGGTGGGTTATACAATGACATTAGGGATGATGTCTTTCTTCAATTATCTAGCCAAAATATGAATTTTAATGGTTTTGATGAAAATAATAAAGTGTGTGAATTTTAATGTTTGGTAAAAATAGTGAATGCGTACATGTCTGTTTATATTCCATATATCATATGTTGTTTTAGTTTTTGCATACATGTGTATCAGTGGTGGCTGTTACACAGGAACGTCTGCGAAACCAAATGATGGCACACAGAGAGGGTTGGGTTTAGCCCGAAGGCATATTTAATAATAATAATAATAATATGTAACAAAGTCCGTTGTACACAGAGGCAGACGCAGCGTTTGAGTTAAGGGAACAGCTTCCCGTTTATTCATTAAGCGAATTGTCAATACTGTTTGGGCTTTCCAGCCTCTGGCGAAAGTCTCTCTCTCGTGTCCGCCGTTCCCAGCTCACCTCGCCTACTGAAATGGCAGAAGCACACACATCTTAAACATTCGCCGACGAGACTTAATTCGCAGCAGGTGTGCAACAAAAGTCTCGCCGACACAACCCCGGCCACGGTCCTGTAGCTCCCTCTACAGGCCGAACGCTGCATGTCCCCCCACATAATAATAATAATAATAATAATAATAATAATATAGGGAGAGGGGTGGTGGAGATAAGGATAATCCGAGGGGGTCGTCGGAGTCAGGTCCGGGGTCGATAGCAGGAGGTCCAGTGTTCAGGAGAGGGGAAAGGCGCCGTGGGGTATTCCGTGGGGAGTAGTCAGGGTTCGGTCCAGGGGTCGGTAACAGGGAGGTCCAGCAGCGACGAGGGGGTTGGGGGCTAGGTCCGTGGATGGGTAGAGGAGGGGAATCCGAGGAAGACGAAGGGAAAAGACAAAACACAAGGGACAGCTAGGAACTCGGGAGGGCTAGAAACGTCGTAGCGGAGATACACAAAGATTACCGTGAGGTTGCAGTACGTTCTGCCACTGGAGTGATGACCGGGCAGGGTTCTTATAGGGTGCTGATTGGCGATGGGTCGCAGATGTGCTGATTGTTGATCGGTCCAGGTGCGCTGTCGACTGGGAGGAAGACGCTCCAGTGATGACTGCCGCGGCCTCGGGGTGGTGCCAGAGGGTTGGTTAGGAGGGGGAACCGTAACAGTGGCATTATTTCTATTACAGCATATTGGATAACTGCATTCATATTTATTTCACCCAGCTCAATGTAACATTGATAGGTTTAGGCTATTACATACCCAGCCCAGGGTGATACTATAATTTTGCCCACCTATACCCATCATGAGGTTGATACAACCTTGCCTACCCATGAACGTTTATAACACAGGTGCACAGGAGGAGAGATAGATTGGAGTTAACAAGGTGACAGTGACACATTCAATACCGCCTTGCACACATCATTTCATAGCAGCCACATACAGCATCACCACTTTGCTTGTTATATAATTCCTTCTCTCATCCACGCACTCCTCTCCTCTCACCTTTGTCTGTAAAACCAGGCATAACAACCTCTCCAATAACTGGTACACGACACACATTGTTGTCACCATGCTAACGCTAGCTCAGAAACAGGGAAATAACACACCTAACTATGGAGATAGATAACTGCCAATATTATTGTAAATAAATAGAGTACAATTCACAAATGTGTACCATGATCCGTAAACAAAAAACACAAGCACAAATGGAATTCATTATTCATAAACAAACACCTCTTGATTTGTATTTGTAAAAATTATTTGAATAAATGCTAAATGATTTGTGAATAAATGCAGTAACATTGGATGGCCCCGGTGACAATAAATTAATCAAATCTTCATTACCTTGAGCTTACCTTGAATTAGAGGAGTTGCATTTGGATAACCTTAGCCAGCTAGCTAACATAGAAAGCATTCCTCTGTGAATTAAGTTGTTGAGTATGATAAATTAGCTGCATTAGCTAAGAAAGTGAAAGGTAGACTAAGAAGATCAAAAACAACATGTTTTTTTTTTTGAAGAAATTAATTTATATTTCTCTCTTTTAATATATCTTTGTCTCTCCCTCTCGCTCCACATTTTTGGATGGTCAGATCGTGAGGTTGCCATATTTGTCTTAGAACCATCTTTGAAAATTTACAGTGAAAAACCCTAATCCTAAAATCAAAACACAATGAATGGGGCTTAACAGAGCAGCGAGGAGTCTCAAATTCAGTCTCCTTCACACACAAACACAGCATACAATACCTATGATAACAATAGGCCATTCTGCTTCCAAATGAAAAGCATAGAATGAGCAGTGTAAGATAACTACATTAATAATGAAGCAGTAACTTGACCATGTGTACAGTATTCTGCTTTAATTGTTTGATATTCTAATTCCACCTGCTGTTCTTTGGTTATGAGATTGATGTGAAAAAAACAACTCTTGAGTTTAAAAGGAGTCTGTCACTGCATGTTCAATTACAGTTATCTACCTTATTATGGCTGAAAATAGGATTGATGTAAAACAAAAACAAAACAAATCCTCTTCAGTTAGAAATACTGATTACATGATTGCAATAAATAAACGTGTGTGTGTGTGTGTGTGTGTGTGTGTGTGTGTGTGTTTGCACGATTGCATACGGGAGTGTGTGTGTGCGTGTGTGTGTGTGTGTGTGTGTGTGTGTGTGCGTGCGTGCCTGTCTGTGTTCCTGTGTGCCTGTGTGTCTGTGTGTGTATCAAAAGTATCCATCTGTACTCATGAGTCTGATTGCCAGACATTTCATGCTTGGTGGCTTTTTCAGATCTGAGTTCTCGTTGTTGCTCACTGCTCTGTCAGACTGCCATTTCTGCCTTTGTAATGATACATGACACCAAGTAATTCCATATTTGGCACTGTGGAGAAGCAATTACATTACAAAGCTTGTCGTGCTACCCATCTCGCGCTTATGCAATTTTAATAGCCAACTCACCGCAAGCTAATGGACTGCGTTCTGTGTCTAAGCAATTACTTTACAGTGCTAGATGTATGGGTGATACGGCAGATTTGACAAGACGCTTAGCCTGTGAAAAAGGAAAATATATTCGCAGCATTTTAGATTTATTTCCTCAAACTATTCCGTGTGATTGTGGGTCTGGATGTGGATGTGAAAATGAAACTGATAAGATGTCAGAAATATATTAACATTATTCATCAGATATTCAAAAGAAAAACACAGTTTAAGCAGTGGCAAACTGTAAGGCTAGCTTTAATATAAAGATTTTGCAAAGCATTCAAACACTAAACTTTGATTACTTGTTTGAACATAAGTCCATTTCGGATCGACAACATGCTTGAATGATTTATGCATACCATAACTCTTACATCTGATAAATACTGTACAGTACTCATTTCCAATGTGCATTGCTGTGTTTGAACCCCCACTATCAGTCATTTATGAAAGAAAACATCTATATTTTGGTAGAGATCAGAACCATCACACACGTTCTATAAGGGATTGCCAAGCTTGAATGATCTCTGCATTATCATAAATGCACATTCTCATAACTTTAAAATGGATAGACATACACGATCTATGTCCATTAGACAAGTTGTGCTAGAAACCCCAATATATGTACGTACTGTAGGTTATATGAAAGGGACCATCTATCCATCCAGGTAATCATTGCAATCATTGTCACAAACACCCTCTCTTAGAGATCTATGTCAGAGTTTTGTCCTTAGAAAGCCTGGTAATCTCCTTTATAGAAAACCAGAGAACCTTCCTGTTAGCTGCCTGACAGCACTGATGGCTGGGCTAGATTTACTACCATTAAAAGAAAGCTCAGTGTAGACCCGGCTTTAAAAATGGCCTCAATTGCTATCTGGCTGGCTATACAACACTATGGAAGAGTCCTGTTCCATATGTTTTCTGCATTATAATGATACACGTTGGCTCAATTAGAGGCAGTGGGGATCGTCTACCTATGTCAACTGTATCAATGGTTAATCATAGTCGCTGTATGCCTGTTGATTCCTCAATTCTGATTCTTCTTTAACATTCAGGTCTGTTCAGTTCCACTGAAGAACAGAGACATATGGCCACTTCAAATCAGATATGCACAAGATTCATCCAATTCATTATGACATAGAGCATATACTGTTATTAACGTTATGATGGGGGTAACAATCTGTATCTGTTGCTTTGGGCAGGTTTCAAGTACGGGTTGATTTAAAGTCCTTGTAAAATTGTAAAATGGCCACCTTGCTTGGTGTGCTTGCAAATGCTAAGAGTCTCCAGGCTGTGTTGCTGCCTTAATTGCTTGACATTTGCATACTGAGAAGTTTATCAGTTGTGCATAGCAAGTCTCAGCTATGTATAATAACATTCAAATCGCTGGAGAGGCATCTGCCAGGGGCAAAACAGACATTCTGAAAAAAAAAGAAAACGAAAAAGAAGAGCCAAAACAATTGGATGAGGAAAAGGCATCCATCTCCAATGATCGGTGATGGACAGAGAATGGCAATTAGGAGGCTGCCAATTCTTCTCTTTTCACACCTTGACGATAACAACTTGTCTAGGAAGACATGATGCTCTCTGAGGGCAATTCTCTACTCTATCACAGATGTGGCCTGTTAGATTCCACTCCTGGGTCAAAGAATTCAGTTGAATTCAACTCGATTGCATCCACCGACTCCCCAAAAACCCAGGCCCCAAATACAATCGGACTACCTGAAAAAAATCCCTAACAATAATCTACACGCTGTGCAATTTAGAGTTGAACATAAAAAAAGAGTTTTGCAAACACAGGAGTTATGACTTGGAAAATGGAAACAGATAAGGGAGCTAAACAACCGGGATAAGTCATGAATATAAACCTTGCCTGATGTGCTTCCCGCTCTCTCCATTTGCTCCAACAGTACATTTCTGCTGAAAGATGGAGATCATTTGTGAAGCTTGTCAAAGTACCTGAGCACTGGTGTTTGAGCCTGTGATTGCAACACCATCAGTAGTCCTCTTTCAGCAAGAGTCCCAACATATTTGAAAAGTTACTATTCTTTCACAGTCATCTCAAAGCTCATTGTAAAAGCATGAAGGACAAACAGTCCAAACAGTCATCTAGAAAGTATGTTTGTAAAGAGCTGCCACTAGTAGTTCAAACTTTAAATTAAACTTTCACTATGCTGTTATTGTGATCACTCAAAAAGTTTTTTTTAAAAACTCCTACACAGCAAGCCTTTTGCACAGTCAGAAAATGCCCCAGTGGTTTCATAGGTGCAGTTTCCTGTACATTGAACCCTGACAGGTCAGCACTTCTGTACTTCCATACTTGCCTCTGAAATAGTAATCCAGAAGTGACGTGTTCTCTTAGTGCACCCAGGCTACTGTAGTCAGACAGGTCATGGAGGTGTTCAGATGTCACTCCACCAACCATTCAGAGTTTGGGGTGGATGTTGCAACAAGGTCAGAGAGGGAAACCCATGCAACATTTATGAGAATGCTGTTTGTGTGAGTGTGTGTGTGTGTGTGTGTGTGTGTGTGTGTGTGCGTGTGTGTGTGTGTGTGTGTGTGTGTGTGCGTGTGTGTGTGTGTGTGTGTGTGTGTGTGTGTGTGTGCATGCTGAGAGAGAGGGAGACTAAAAGCATTGAAAGCAAAGTAGCCCTGAGGGTCACCCCTCTCAATATGTCATAGAATATAACGTCATGTTCACCTTATGGAATGTATGTGTGACTCAGACCATGTCTGAAATTTGACCTCACACACACACACACACACACACACACACACACACACACATATCCATCCAGGTTTGCACCAAACAAGAACGCTGTAATTTTCTGTTTCAATATGTGCATTGTAAAAGCTGTTAAACTGTCAAAAAGGAATCTGAACCCTAACAGAATGTGCTGCCTGCACGCATGCCTTTTCACAGTATGACACCTCTCCACCATCTTGTATGATGGTTATGACAATCAAATGTTAACAATATGGCTGTTCACAATAGTCTAATTTGTGCCAATCCTGAGGAATATTCATCATTTACTACTCCTCACTGGTAACTTGAGTTAAGATATTACACCTTTCCGCTACCTTTCAGGGTGGTTGTGACTCAAAAGCATCAGGAGGAAAATGTGATATCCAATTCACACCGGGATCACACATCTTCCCCACCATCTGCTCTGTCAATCCATATTGGACACACATGGGATTACCTTGTGCGCAAAGTTGTGGCCACAAGCAGTACAACCACGAGACAGTGTTATGTGGCAGAGACAACACACATTGCTATAGAGGAGTAAACACAAAACATATAGTATATCATAAACTGTTTATTTTCCATTAAGTTCCATAACCATGGACATCGTATTGTATTTTCCTTGATATTGAGTCACATGTACAGAGTAAATGGTTAGTCCATATATAATTCAGATCTCATACCTACGGTATAGTGGGCCTCCCTTACATTAATGGAAAGCCATGGTGAATGGTGTCAGATCTTTCGTGTCAGTGTTCCATAGTTCTATGTAACATGTGACCTGACATGTACAGTAGTATTCCCTCTTATCCTTATCAATGGATTCCCCTTGTTTAAGTAAAGCACCGCTGGGTGAGGAGAAAGAACGGGACAAATGATTTCCCCATCAAAGGGAGGTCAAAGAGACACGTTACATGGCCTGTAGGACTTACCCCTATCAGAGACAGACATAGCTCTCCTTATGATCTGTTCAGAAAGACATATTACATGGCCTGGCTTGACTCCGTTATAGATAACATGAACAAGGCTGTCCTACTCTGAACCAAGAATTAATCTTAAAGTATGAGTTAATGGTTACATTCAGAAGATGGCCATAAGCTATAGTGCCATTCTTAATTAATGTTCTTCACAGCCTCTCAAATAGCTTTTTTTGCTATATAGATCAAATTAACCTGTTTCACCTACATTCAATGGTTTTATTCATGCATTTATGTGGCAACTCATCTTTTTAAAGAGAAACTCAGCAGACAAAGGTGAGGGAGATCAGAATAGGATTCCCAATAAATTGTCTGCCCTTTAAATAGTAACTGACCACTCTGACATCCTGATAACAGGCCTACCATATGACATAGATACCGTTTACACATAGGAACTGATAGAGGAACTGTACACTTTGTTTTCAAAGGAAACCACTATCTATGATTGAAAGTGAAGTGACCACACAATAATATCATGTCTTCATTGTACACATCTTTTTGTCTCCTCTTCTCTCTGATGACTACTCAGAATGGGTATTGTGTGAGGATTTCTTCTTGGAGTGTAGAAAAATAACTGACAGAAAACAGTGTTTTGTAGCAAGCTGATCCCTGGTCACAGAGGGGCCAATCTACCATTAAACCATGAGATGCCTGGGTCTTTTTACCCCTCAAATTCCTTCCAAAAGTGTATCAAATCCACTCCTTTATTCCCTCATGGCTTCCTGACTTATGCCAAAAGACCCCATTTCTGCAGATATCTTCTATAACAAACAGTTTTTTTTGTTTGTTTTCTTTATGCTTGTGAAGTGGTGGGAATTGCTTCTGCAGCAGTCTTCTCTTAAGTAACGCTGGCAGTGCTCCGCTGCAGTATGTTAGGTCCAAGTACTGTAGGTTATATGTACACATACAGTATCCATACATTTTGGATTTGGCCCCACGGTAAGAGAGCTGTAGGGTGCAGTCACATACTGTACACATACAATGGGGAAACAGATGTTTGTGTTGTAATCTGTTTAATACTGTGCTATATGGATTAATAATCCACTTCAGCATATGTCAGTGGGGACCATAGTCACAGTCTCACTGTAGCTCTGACATTGGTAGTAGACTTTAACTATCCTGCTGAAGATAATTGTACATATTCGAATGAATATTGTCACTTGAAATAGAACATTACGATTTCACAATATGTTCCCAAGAAATATTAATTTACTGCAAAAGCTTCACTGCTCAAGTCTTGATGATAAAAATGATATCCCCAGCCATTTTCATATTTTCCTGACATAATTTCCTTTTTACCCGAGGCTAAATGTATGATTCATGCGGACGTTGGAGATTTAATCGCCATTAAATAAGTAATTTCTCCACTTCAGAGGTATAAGCACTTAATGGTCTGATCATATATTAATTGCACTACTGAATCAGAGTGGCTGTTCTTTGAGAATGGAAAGAAGTGCTTCAGTTTCTGAAAAAGGATACATAAATACTGTTATATGTGTCCTATAAATGACCCTATGGGTTGATTCATTGTTGTAATAGTGTAACGACACAGGAATAACAGCACAACCTAATGTTAGGTGTTAACCAAAACTTAAATATTATCCTCAGTGGCCATTTTTAGCTCTGTCTCTTTCTCAAAGCCTGAACTTCAACCCTTGCCCTAATTCAGAGACCTAACCCCTGATTGAAGACATGAAGAGTACCTGATATTTCACCTCGAGCTACCAATCATATCCCCACCATATTTCCAACAATATTTGCA
Organism: Argentina silus; assembly: GCF_951799395.1. Taxonomy (NCBI): domain Eukaryota; kingdom Metazoa; phylum Chordata; class Actinopteri; order Argentiniformes; family Argentinidae; genus Argentina; species Argentina silus. The sequence goes on along the minus strand of NC_139673.1, from coordinate 12,594,970 downwards.
GCTCAGAACAGTATTTTCCAGCCAGTATTTTCCTCCTCAGTAAGTACAAGCCTTATCCCCAGCCAGTGCCCGACTCTGGGTTCCAGCTCCTGCTCCTGCTCCTGCTCCATCTCCATCTTCCTTATTTGCCCCCCTCTGGTTGGCTGATTTGTTTCAGCTCTCAGCAGGACAAGGCACCCTCTCTGAGGTTGGGAGGGATTCTAATCTTCAAACCCATTATGTCTGGGCTGGCTCCTCCTGGGATGGGCTTGTTGCGATGAGATATGTGTTGGCTTTACACCGATAACGATGGGGCCCAGACGCTCTCAAGGAGCTTTGATTGGGCTGCCCCCTGAGCCTTGGTGCCTGTGTGAATTACCTGGAAGCCAAATTGAAGAAGTGGGGTTTTTATATTTGAGGATACGGTTTTTATTGGTTGGCACTTGCTTGTTTATGTTTATCTATCTGTTTACACATTACGTTTAGAGGATTTCTTTTTGGGGCTCTTTTTTCAGTTGACCCCAGCCTGTCAGCTCTCAGTCTGTCACCTCTCTCCTACTTTGTATGTCATTCTTCTGTCAAATGTTCGATGCCATCCCTCGTAACCTTAGTGCCGCCAGGGGCAAACTGAGTGCATGTACGATGGACTGAAAGCGCACGCGAGTAACACTGCAGTCTTGTGAGACAGCGTCCTTACATCAATAGTCTGAAGAGGTTTGAAACGGTCACTGGTGAGTGCCACCAGAACCAAAGACAGGTCCCACGGGGGACAAAGATGTCGCGATCCCTTCATAAAAAGACTAAGGAGGGGGTGCTTCCAAGCGGTCACCCCACCGAAACCTACGTGGCATGCCGAGAATGAGTATCTTTATTTCCTGCACCTTTCTTGGACTATGGGGTCATAAAATATGGTCAAAACCACACAGTAAGGTATGACATGATATACCTTCTAGCAAAGTCCCTTTGCAAACAGACAGCATAGACCAGGTGTTATTCTACCATCCACAGTCAATGAAGAGATCAATTGGAGGTAATAGCAACATGTACATTAGGACCCTTGAGGACTAAAGCTGAGAGGTTGGGGGTGGAGGGCGGGCCATTGGGGTGAAGGAAGCTCTGAACGAGACTGGACCCCCCCGCCCCCCCTTCTTTGGAACCACAATATACCGCTTGTAGAGCTCCATTAGGGATTCTTGCTCAGGAACCACTCAGATCGCCCCCTTGGCCAGCAGAGAGGAAATGAAACTGATTGTACCACCCCCGCCAAGACAGGGGGTGGACCCGCAACCTGTCACGTGGTCTGCAAGGAGGCGGAGCTCAGGGGCTGCCCCACCCCCAAAAAAGGTTATGTGAATCAGTCAGTACCAATATCTGTATCGTCCCAATTGGGAAATGTATTGTGGCGCTAGGGTGTAACAAATAACCTTCAAACGAACATACGTAGCAAACAAATACATTAAAAACAGAGGGCCGAGAGCTACTCTGGAAAGTAAACCCACAGATCTGGGGCCTTGTATTTGTTAGTTACACCCTAAGCATTTTTTTCTGAGTTGTGAATATTTCAAAAGAGGATAAAACCAATGACTAGCATTAGGATTTCTCTGGTGCTGCTTGCTCTCTCTACTCTGTCTCCTCCCTCAGAAAACCAGGCCATTCATCATGTTGGGTCATGTTCCTTCTCAGGCAGCTGTTGACAGTGCTATTAGCTGGTAAACCTCCAAGGACATAGGCCTTAACCCTTGACACAGGATGTTATTGACAGATATAAGGACACAGGTCAGGCTGACATGTTAAGTGTCTGTAATGTTGTTCTACAAGGACAGGTAATCTACATCATGTGCTCTGTAGGATGATGAAATGTTTGTGTGTGTGTGTGTGTGTGTGTGCGTGTGTGTGTGTGTGTGTGTGTGTGCGTGTGTGTGTGTGTGTGTGTGTGTGTGTGTGTGTGTGTGTGTGTGTGTGTTCTTGGTGAGATATACTTCTTAATGCTTCACATATAGGATAGTCTGGTGAATTCCATTTCCTTTCCCATTGCACAAAATAGTTTTATTTGCCAAATGTTATCTTAACACTGAAAACAAGCAGTAGAAGGCTCTAGAGAGTGCAATCCAATTCTTCATTTCACCAAGGAAAATGGAAAGTATCTGTAAACCTGTTATGGGGCTATGCCCAGAGGTGTATTGACAATATAGATAGGTATATGTGCTATGCCTTTCTGAAAGTGCCATTCTGAAAGTGATATGCACCTTGATAGTGCAGGGCCCCTTGTTTCAAGAGCAGATATAGTCATGGAAATGATCTTGTGCATTGCCAAGTTGTGATCGTATGGCTGTGTGAAATCGGTCACTAGATGACAAAACTATTGTCCAGAGACTTCATGGGAGCACAGTTTAATGGGAATACATTCAAAATAAACAGATAGAATGCACACACAAGTACCTGAGTTCCAAGTTATTTTTTTCTTTCCACCCAAACTTGAGATTTTCTCAATCAATAGTGCCAGGGATGCCTGATTGCATTCTGCTAGAAATGCAATTGAATGGTGACTTCAATGCACCTTAAATCAATGCTATTCGTCGATCCAGGAAATTACTTATGTCTTGAAACCTGAGACCGTAACAAGGAAGGAATACCCTGCCAATGGCATTTGCTTAACAGACAATTCTCTGCATTTTCAGAGGCAGGCCACATACCTACCCGTAGTAAGAGGCTACAACTCATCTCACTTCACCCCAAACATGAACCATGTAACGAATAAGTCAAAGATCATATTAGAGACCATGATATCTTCAACCTAGCACACCAAAGGCACCGAAAATTGAATTAGAGAAGTGATAGAGTGCTAGTCTTAGCCAGCCTTGTGACATGGCTGGAGGGGAACAGGAGGGTGAGATCAGAGGCGGGTGGAAGCCAAAGGAGGAGTAGACTTGCATGGATCAGGTTGCTGCTGGCAGGAAGGCGCATCACCCCCCCCCCACACACACACACCCCCACCCCCATCCCCTCTCCCTGCTCGGGGGCGGCTATTTTTAGGCCTCAGCCACACACAGATCGCTGGCACTCTCACAAGAAGGATGGCAATGTCATCCCAATGGAGAGAGCAATAATAAATTGTCATTGCGGGGACCTTTGGTGTAAGATAACCAGTGGTGGAGACAGGAGCACAGCCCGGCTCTCCGGAGGTCATTACAGGGACCCAGCCTTTAATTTGAGGACGCTGTTGCAGCTCCTTGTGTGACATTTTGGACGGGCTGTAATGTTCCCCCCTTTGCTTCAGATGGCACTGTTTTGACACAGAGGCTCGCATCGGGGAGGAGGAGAATTTGTTTTTAACCTCCTCCTCACTCTCATTTTATTTTGGCTGCTGGAAACTCTAACGGGAAAGGTCAAGTCCTCTCTCTGCATCTTTAATGCTGCTCCTGCAGTGCAAATGTTTAGGCTGCATATGCGCAAATACTGAGCAGGGTCTCTCAACTCTGGTCCTTGGCTATCGAAGGGTTGAATATGTTGTTGTATTTTTGTGGGGTTTTTTCCAGCGTTGGGCAAAGAAACAACAACAATTGAATTAGCAAGCCTTCACATTGTTTAATTATGTGTGTTCGTGCTTGGCTAGAACAAACGTGTAAATAGAGCAGGGGCAGGGTTGTAGTTGAGATTAACTGAGCATCAACATCCTTGTGTCTATCACTAACAAACAGCCCATCCACTGGTGGTGTCAAATCTAAAGCCAACATTGACATGTCCATTGATGTACAGAAAAAACAATCTGGTATTCATGATCATGTACACTAATGACACAGTTGATTATACAGTATATCATGATGAAACATGGTAAAAAAAAAAAAAAGGGACAAAATAACCCGGCTCGAAAAACCTCTTTTTGTGCAGTGTCTGTATGCATCTTGTCAAATGCCCAATCCATTTTTTTTTTCTCTGAGCCACCAGTTCGTTACGCCTGTCAAGGTGTCGTGGCCAGAGGCCGAAGCTCGCCGTAGGCTGAAACGTGGCAGCCCTGTCGCCTGACCGATGACAGGGGCTGCTCAGGCACACCTGGTGACACGGCACTGGCAGCTCGGCGGGGTGATAATGGCGGGGGACAACTTGAAGCTCACCCACCTCTGCCATCCCAGAGTGACAGGGAGAGCCGAGGAGAGGAGGCTTTGAAGAGGCAGCTGGTGAGCTGCTGCTACTGCTGTTGCTACTATAGGATCGGCTCATTAAATTCACCCTCATGCCGGATGGAGGGTGGAGGATTGAGGATGGAAGCTTCTCCCACCCTCGAGGTTATCTATAAGAGAGAGAGGTCAGGCCTCAGCCTCCTCCTCAGTCGTTCGTTCATCAGTTCCTTCCTCCTCCTCCTCCTCCTCCTCCACCTCCTCCTCCTCCTCCTTCCTCGTCCTGCCAACTAGGTTTTCACAACCTTTGACTCAAAAAACAGTGGCAGTGATTTACTGACAGGAGAACAGGGTTCACATTAAGACATGGTGGGGGGAGAGTGAGTAACACACAATGATACAGTAAATCTCATGACGACTGTATGTGTGTCCCATTCTAGGAAACACACAAGCAAATGTGCCATTCTCTACAACTGCTGATATTTAACATTTTCTATCAATGATTGAAATATTTTTCAGACTCCCATTATTTGACTTATCATATAGTTGTCACAGTCACACTTTACATTACATTTCCCCTTTACATTTGTAATAACTCTGTTACTTAATTGTTAATGTTATTACACAGGTATAGGGCTGCTATAAGCCCCAATTTATTCATTGTCACACTACACCTAGCGCACCAACACAAGATGGAGAGCCAATCAAATGAGATCATGGTTAAAGTCTGCTAAACCTTTGGGCTTTTGAAGTGACATTTGACATTGCTTCAGAGCTTTGCCTGTGATAGCTGTTTAACTGTCAGCAGTGTGCGCGTGTGCGTGTGCGTGTGTGTGTGTGTGTGTGTGTGTGTGTGTGTGTGCATACAATTCTGTTCTGTTACAGACGAGGATGAGGATTTCTTAATCAAACTGTGATAAAAATTTATCAGTATACATTATTTAACCTTGCTAATGTTATTCGCCCATGACTAACTTGTATATACATATATGTTATAATGTGACAATGCTAGACACTCCATGCACATATGGTTAAAAACAGACCTAGAATGAAAAAAACGCTGAATATTTACTTAAAGATAGTCGTAAGTAGTAAAAGAGAATAGTAAAACAGGATAAACTTCAGACCATGCTGAAAAGGCTATTACAACAAGAAAACATTCCCTTCTTACAAATATTCAACATGTCAAATATTCTCTGTGTTACAGAATGTCTTTACAACCTAAAATATTTACCCAGGTTTCAAATTTCTCTGATGGGCAATCTGAACCCCATTATTAGTCATGTGCTGCAGCAGTGGTCTAGTGGGACAGAACCATGCACTACAAACCAAAAGATAGTGGAGTCAAATCCCAAACGGGGTCATAGAGAACAGTGTTTATTCAATTGCAGTGCATCAGGACAGTATTCATAAAGCTGACGTCAATGTTAAGGAAAGCATTCAAATTCTATTAATGAAATGTTGTTGTTTTTTTACTTCGCTTTTGTTAGGAATCAAGAGGCAACTGTGTTACAATGTTGGGTCATGACTGTCAAATAATGACATGTAGAAAACGTTCCTTTACAGTCTACATGCAAGATTTTCCGAAAACCTGTACTGTCAACCCGTAATAAACGATGTACAAATGTTGGATGATGACCATCAAATGACAACCATAAACTAACATGCAATGATGGTGTTAGCACATTCTGCTGTGCTGTGTACGGTTTTAACATTCCAACAGCTATCGCTGCACCATAATGTTTTTTTTTATTTTTTTTATTTTTTTTAATAAATGACAATGGGGGGACAATGTTCACTCCTAGACAGGTTAACAACATGAGCCAGATCAATGCTGTTCTGAACACAGGAGGTCAAACGGAGAACCTCTGATTAGTCACCTTCATTATGCTCTCTCTCCCTTGTTAGAGTGTCTTTAGCTCAGCATCTGCCATGTGAGATGTGTCAGTTAAAAGGGCACCTCTCATAGGCAGGGAGAGAGAGAGAGAGAGAACAGGGATCTCTTGTTAATACAGTATACAATTTGACAAGCCATTTTCCATCATGAATTGATTTACCTTTGTTAGAGTGTCATAGTGTGCTGTACAGATTTTTCCTTCAAAGACACACAAAGACCTTTTCTGGGCCCCTGAATTCTCTGTCAAATTCAAAAGTTTTGGACGTCTGTTTCTTCCCAATACACTTTCAATCGTCATTGTTTCTAAATCCGGACCATGTTGTCTCCTACTCGACTTCTTTGGTAATTGGACGAGAAGCACATGTTGACAAGCGTTAAAAAAAAAAAAAACTGGTGCAGTCCCTGTCAATTCCAAGAAAAGCTGAGAGACACGGAGACATGCAAGCCATAGCCCAGTTATTGGAGGAGCTGAAAATAGCCCAATAGGGACTGGTCATAACCAGATGGTGTTCTGTAGTGAAGCACCCTACTCTCAGTGTTTTCCACTAGCTTCTGCCTCATCTCGATTTCCCAAGACACCGGATGACATGAATTTGTGGTTGGCATTCACTCAGAATAATGTTTGCCTCCATGCTTTGGACTATGGACATCTGTGCAAAGGTCAGCCTAGAGGACCTCCCACTTTCTACACTTTCTACAAATTGTACACTGTTGAAGGAACCTGCTCTTGAAATGAGAGCAACCAGGCTCTGTAACTCTGTACGTCCAGTAGTGAAGTAGTAACCATTTTTTTAAAGAGATTGGTGTGTTTTGTTCAATCATTCCACCAAAAAAAAGTATAAAAATATGCTAAATTCAACTAGATTGAAAGAGCTATTTTCTGCAATCATTCCATGAAAAAAGTAGAAAGTGAGCAAGATTCAACTAGATTGAGAATTTCAAAGTAACATGTTGGATGGAACAATGGTCAAAGCATATGATAATGCACTACCCACGTAACCTGTAATTAAAGTTATTTGAAAGGATTTGCGTTGATATAAATGATCTAGGTTGTAATTATAACGTTCAAGCCATGTAATTTCAAAGTTCTACCGGTGGTGTTTGGAATGTTGTGACAGAATCTTTTTTTGTGCATTCCTTATTACAATATATTTTAATTATTTGTGAAATCATACCTCCCGATAAGAGTCCTATCATTTTCTGTCGCATTCCTAACAATGAATGACATTCATATCTAAAGCAACAAATAATTAGTCATATTCTGAAATATATTTTTGATTATACTTAATTGCGTTATCCTTTTCAGGGAAGTAGCTGCACAGACTGCAGGGGGCTTGCCAGTTATACTGTATGGTGAAGAATCCTCTGCAGAATTAATGACTGGAACAAAAGTCATTAAACAAACAGCAGCTTTGCACAGTCCCTTTGAAAACCAGCGTGCCGTGTCTCTGGAAGCGACTCTTCAAAATGGCTGCAATTATGGAGGATAGGAGATTCCGCTTTGACAGATCCAAAGCAGAATTTATGGGTTAGTCATCACCATCACAGCAGCTGCAATAGAACGACAGAAATAGAGAGAAAAAGGAGAGAAGAGAGACAGAGAAAGGGGGGGAGAAAAAATAATTTTCTGGGCCTGATATTTCTAAGCCACACCCAATTAATTCACAATTTGACAAAATGAGTTCATTTCACAGTCTGGTAGTCGGTCCCATCTCCTTTCTGGGAGTCAGATGTAACACACACAGAAGCTGAAAAAGAAAAAAAAAAACATGTTAACTGTAATTTCATACAGATTTGGAAATTGCCACTGTGGGGTCAAGTTGCACCACCTCTCCGGGGAGTGTAAACACGGAAGATCACTGGGAGACACCACAGTGAGGAGAGCAACATGTTCATCACCAGGGTGTTTCACACATCCCACCTCATCTCCTATCTCCTTGTGAAATCTGATTTTCTCAGGCATTTCTGATGAGGGTGATCTACAGTTCCTTTGGGAAGTATTCAGACCCCTTCACTTTTCCCAAATTTTGTTCTGTTATAGACTCAATTTAAAATTGATTAAATTAAGAGAATTTGGCATCAATCCACACACAATACCCCAGAATGACAACGCGAAAACAGGGTTTTTTAAATGTCAGTAAGTGTATTAAATTTGAAATACAGAAATACCAAGTATTCATGCCCTTTGCTATGACATACTTAAAATTAGCTAAAATTCAATATCATCAACAAATCACTCAATAAGTTGAATTGAGTCCATCTTAATGCAAGGATAATAATTCCCCTAATTTAGTCATAGCAAAGGGTCTGAATACATATGTACATGAGGTATTTCTGTATTTTCAATTTTAATACATTTACTGACATTTCTAAAAACCTCTTTTCACTTTGTCATTCTGGGGTATTGTGTGTGGATTGGTAAATTTGTTTAATTCAATCCATTTTAAATTGAGTCTATAACACAACAAAATGTGGAAAAAGTGAAGGGGTCTGAATACTTTCCGAAGGCACTGTAAATGAGTTGTGATACATGACAGGCAGGAGTGTGTGTGTGTGTGTGTGTGTGTGTGTGTGTGTGTGTGTGTGTGTGTGTGTGTGTGTGTGTGTGTGTGTGTGTGTGTGTGTGTGTGTGTGTGTGTGTGTGTGTGTGTTTGCGTGTGTGCGTACGTGCATGCGTTTGTGCGGGATTGCTTTTGGGGTAGCAGTGAGCTGCAGTGCAGTCGTTTCAGACGCCACTGCTCACTCACTGTTTCTACTGCGTATTGTAGAGCTAATGATAAGTATTGTGCTATAGATTGAAATATCTTCCTTGCACTCTGGATGACAAATTAAAATTCAGTCAAGCATTGATTCTCTTATTATAATTGTCCTAAGGGAAATAAAGTATTCAACAGACAAGAGAGAGGGAGAGGGGGAAATAGATTGAGTCTTGCAGTCATGGTTAAACTGTGAGTAAGGGGTTTGTGCAGTAGTGTAGTTCTCCTACCAGATATATTAGTAGCCTACATGTTCATGATACTGTAGATAAGTGTATAGCACTTAGTGCTGAAAGAAAATTAAAGTTATATTGTAGCAGGCTTTGAATTACTATAAGGGGAGGCTCAGGGGGCTCAGCCCCCCCCCCCCCCCCCCCCCCCATAACAAATTAGAGCCCCCAGTAAACATTTTAATATCAATTTGAGCACATCCAAATATGTCAATATCCCGAATGTGTATATCTATCTTGGTCATCCCTAAATGAGTCAATGTGAAATGTGTACATATCCACCCCTAACCACTTGGATGAAGACTAGACTGTTATTGAATTGCCTGGATGAATGAATAAATAAACCAACAGCAAATTAATAATCAAAGGGTTACTTCCAGATACTTCCAATAATAGTTCACAGCCTCACTGTAGCTACTGTGAATGTATACATATTATAAGAGCGCTGGACATACATGAAATATGCATGATCATAAGCAGGTTCAAAACATCCACTCACTTTGGCATCAATTAAGTTGAATAATTTACTCTCTCACTCTCCCTAGAGAAGACAGGGTAGCGGTATATACAGCAACAAACTGCAGGTGTGTGTACAAGGAGACCATCATGGGCTTGGACTGGTCTGAAGACATAAGTGCTTGACAAAGTGATGTTACTGCCCTTATAGGTTTAAGGGGTAAAGACTTATGGCTGTTCATGTCTACAGTTGGTAAGGCCTACGGTGTTCCAGACGTTCTATGTGCTTAACAGTCCCTCTAAACCTTGAATATCCAAATAACACATTTATTTTTATTTATATAATCTTTATATTCATTTTTCATTCCAGAGGGACCTGCGGAATGTACTGTAGCTTGAGGACCTTCTCTGAGAGTTGCCACTCTCCTTGTCATCGGCTGGGTTGTCAACACCACACTGACAGATGTCACCCAGTGTGTCACTGCTCTCATCCAGGACCTTCACTTACCACTGTGTCACATTTATTCTGTGGCAGCCGTCATCTCTCTACTGGACACACACACACACACACACACACACACACACACACACACACACACACACACACAGACACAGACACACACACACACGCACGCACGCAGGCGCTCACGCACACACACACACACACACACACACACACACACACACACACACACACACACACACATAGACACACACACACACATAGACACACACACACACACACACACAGACACACACACCTCCTATTTGGATGTGTCAATTCTGAGCATGAATGGATGCTTGAACTTTCTAAGAACTCCCACAAATCTTCCTCTCTCTTTACTAAAATATGCATGGGCTAGTTAAAAGGCATGAGAGGCTTCCCTCCATGAGCTTTGAGGATGAGCCTCAGTCTCCAGTGAAACATGGTGGATCTTCCTCATTACCCACTGCAAACAAATCCAAGGGCCTCATTTTGACCAATGCTGTACACACACACACACACACACACACACACACACACACACACACACACACACACACACACACACACACACACACACACACACACACACACACACACACACACACATACTGTACACACACATACACACACACACACACACACACACACACACACACACATACACACACACACACACACACACACACACACACACACACACACACAATCTCTGGTGCAACTTTGCATCCACTCTGTGTGATGCTAATCTCACCGAGGGATTAAACATTCTCAGCACAGAAATATCCAGATTCAGTGTTGTTTTCATGTGTCTGAGCCCAGGCTCGCCGTCTTGGGGACACACTCATTAACATGCCTCTCTGTTTCCATCTCACCCCCTCTCGTCTTTCTCATCTACTTCCCCATTCTCTTCTCACTCGGCTCATCCTTTCTCGTCAAGCGGCATAGCTTCTCTTCTTTTCTTTCTCCTTTCCTCTCCCTTTCTCTCCTCCCCTCTTTGCTCCTATTCTTTCCTCTCCTCTCCTCTCCTCTCCTCTCCTCTCCGCTCCTCTCCTCTCCTCCCTCCCCCCACTCTCCTCTCCTCTCTTTTCCTCTTTTCTCCTTTGATAGCTTCTCACACTAGAGTAAGGATACTTGTTTACATGAAAAAAGTTTCATGAGGTTTGTTTTGTTGATTGTTTGCCTGTTCTTAAGGCATAGATACCTCGCAGGAATGACAGGCGCTGGGAGACTAAGCTGGCTGTTTACTCAAGGATTTGTGTCAGATTTCTATTCTGCTATGCACACACACACAAACATATACACACACACACACACACACACACACACAGACACACACACACACACACACACACACACACAGACACACACACACACACACACACACACACACACACTCTTTTCACCGTGCATCCAGAATTGGACTCTCTTAAAGACTGTTTGCCTTCTTCGCTAAGATACTTGTTTACTCACAAACTCTGTTTTGAATATATCTTCGGGATATAATCCAAAGTAATTTCAAAAGGATCCAAGAAATCGCGTTTTGTAAAGTCATGGCTCTTTTGAAATATTTCCTCACTTGATTTGTGTTTTGTACAGATACATTTCACCCTCAACACCATCTTAGCAGACACCGACCTGACGAAGAGACACTGCTCTGCCATGCTCTCTCTCTGGTTGTTGTTTTCTCTCTCTCTCTCTCTCTCTCTCTCTCTCTCTCTCTGTCTCTCTCTCTCTGGTTGTTGTTTTCTCTCTCTCTCTCTCTCTCTGGTTGTTGTTTTCTCTCTCTCTCTCTCTCTCTCTCTCTGTCTCTCTCTCTCTGTCTCTGGTTGTTGTTTTCTCTCTCTCTCTCTCTCGCTGTCTCTCTCTCTCTGTCTCTGGTTGTTGTTTTCTCTCTCTCTCTCTCTCTCTCTCTCTCTGTCTCTGGTTGTTGTTTTCTCTCTCTCTCTCTCTCTCTCTCTCTCTCTCTGTCTCTCTCTCTCTGTCTCTGGTTGTTGTTTTCTCTCTCTCTCTCTCTCTCTGTCTCTCTGTTTTTCTCTCTCTCTCTCTCTCTCTCTCTCTCTCTCTCTCTCTCTCTCTCTCTCTCTATCTCTCTCCCTGTCTCCCTTGCTCCCCTAATTCCTCTCTGCACTAGTAGACCTCCCGAGTGTCAGTTATACCTTCTAATTAATAGCTTAATTAAAAAGTGTTGCAAGACTATGAAAAGCTCCTCCTATCTGCTCCTTTTCAGTCCTATCTGTCTGACTGGTGCCTGGAAGGACACTTCAGGTGATCCTCTCCTCTGGAGGGAAGCTCACTCCTAATGAGGAGAGTATCTCATGTCATCCATAGGCACTTCTTTGTTTTGTCACCTCCAGTAGAGTTTCAGGCAATATACTGTATTCAATGTTTTTTTTTTTGGGGGGGGAGGATTGTGTTGACCTTGTCCTTGATAACTTGAGGGTGATGGGAATTGGGATATGGAGTTATTAGGGAGTATTTCAGAGTCAACGAGGGACATATTTGTCAGCCCTTAGAGTGTCATTGTTTTTTTTAATTAGATTGTCCTTGATGACTTGAGTTACTAAAGGCAGAGTCATGGAGGGGAGGTGTGTGTGTCAACCTTCATGCTGTCATTGGTGCAGAGGTGACATGGGAGGATCACTGCTAGGGGCGGGTTTCCAGGATGCAGATTAAGCTTACTCCTGCTCTGAAGACATCTTCAGTGGACATTTTCCATTGAATGTGTGATTTAGTCGGACAACATCAGTTTAAGTACTGTTGATCTCTGCCGTAGAGTACTGAGATCAATCCCATCATTCCACGAGGGCCAAAAAAAAAAAAAAAAAGTTTCTGCATCTAAAGCCCTCACACTGACACGTCCGTACGTTTTTTTGATGTGTTCAATGTCGTTGGTCTCCCCGCTGATTGGCTAATCAATGAAGCCCAGGAGAGCTCATCAAGCACTGAGAAGTCACCGCCGAGAGCCAGTGATCCCTCCGATAGTCTAACCTTCATCTGAGAACTCTTAGAGGAAAAACCATGATACATGTTTGCATGTTTTTAATGGGGCTCTGAGGGCCCCATGCGATGCATTGCCAATCCTCCCCTTCTCCCTGCATCCGCAGGGTCAGGCTTGGAACTGTAGTGGAGCCTGGAAAACCGCTTGCAATTTGCAATTCTGTCACTAACATCTCCCCGAAGACCCGGCGTGCTGGGGTCCGCATGACAGTCAACTAAGAGGCTTATTAGTAATACATGATTAAGTGATTAGTTGTTAATCAGTACAGTGAAAATACTGATTATATGTGGAAATGGAGCATGGGTTAAAAATGGAAACATCTAAATCTTATTCCCTCAAGAGAGCCGCCGAGAGACGTTTGTTTCACTAACCCCTAAAAAAAAAGGAGAGAGAAAATAAAAATATCTGCTGTGCGTTCGAATGACGAGGGACCCGGTTATAATTATGACAATTAATCTTAAACATCCAAAACGAAGGTAAACATGTTTGCTGACCCTATGTCCTGTTGGTTGTGGCTGCGTTTGTGTGTGTGTGTGTGTGTGTGTGTGTGTGTGTGTGTGTGTGTGTGTGTGTGTGTGTGTGTGTGTGTGTGTGTGTGTATGTGTGTATGTATGTGTTTATGTGGTTTGGGGATGGAGAGTGATTTCGCCTCTCAGAGACGACCATTTGTCTTAATCTGAGGTGACCTACATCTCAGACATCTGCTGCAGCGTCTTCCCCTTAGCGTCTTCCCCTTTAAAACAGGATTTCACACCGCATTCCGGCCATCCGCCATCCCTCTCTTAACTGTAATTGATGACTGTAACCTTTTAATGGTCCGCCCTATTCAGTCATTCACTGCAACAGCTTTCCACGTCTCTCCCAGAGCGGCGAGCGCAAACAAATAAATTACTAGCGAGCGGAATAATGTTGCATGGGAAATGAAATAAGATGACAGGGAAAGACGACCCTTGTAGGGAGAAAGGTTAATCCTCAATCACACTGTGCATTTGCGATGCCGACAACGGAGCAGAAACAATATAGCAATCTTTTCCTACTGCTGTTGCGTCTGAGGATATTCTGGTCAATGAGGGTGTGAACCCCGTGTCATGTATTGACGGCTCAAATGTGGCATCAGACAGGAGGAGAGAAAAGATAATTGGAGAGGAAGAATACAGAACGGCTCTAATGAGTTCTATGTCATTCCATAAAGAGCAAAGGTCTTAATCATGCAACTACATGACAACTTGTTGTAGTTTAGTTTAGTTTAGTTTAGTTTAGCTTAGTTTGTAGTTCACATCACACCAAAGTACAGTACAGCTGTCGCCATGTTTTTTGAACCGTGGCCCTTGAAATACTGATGTCCTTGTCAACACTTTCCTCAGTGTAGGTCTATAATTGCATTGTCTATAAACAAGAGTAAAACAAGCTTCTATTTGTTATAATTGATGTTCCAATGACAGATTGCCTCTTTAACACAATGCCATATAGCATGACTATCAATGGTGTTCACCATTCAAATGTACCATTGGATTAACAACCCAAACGATGCAATTAACCTAGAGTAGCATATTCCAGTTCCTGCCACTGGAGGCTGCAGCGACAGAAGAATAACAGATGTATTGTCATATTCTCAGCAGCAGTGTACTCCTCTACTAACTATTATAAGAACAAATTAGAATGGCAGGCGATTCAGGCATTATGCTTGTCCCTGCAAATGATTGAGGAGGGAGGAGGAGATAGATCTGCGACCTGGAAGCTCTTCCAGCGCGTGCCAGGGACACGGTTTAGATGGATTTCCAGCATGTTCCAGAATGGCGCTGTGTGAACATGTCACAAAGGCTCTGGAAGCCTTGCTGAGACTGACACATCCTGGGCCAGAAAATCTCCTTCTCATTTCAGCTGAAGAAGATGGAGTGAGGAGAGATGGAGGGAGGGACAGAGAGAGAGAGAGAGAGAGAGAGAGAGAGAGAGAGAGAGAGAGAGAGAGAGAGGGGGGTGGGGGGATGAGAAGATGGGATTGAGAGATGGGGGATGGTGGCTGGTGAAGTAGGGGGTTGTCCCTGTTCCTGTTTGTGTTCCAGTGGGGCAGGCAGGGAGGGCTCTGTCTGGCTGGTGATAGCCCAGATGGTGCTTATCGCCCTGGGTATGGAGAGCCCCAACGCCTGGGGAGCAGGAGGCAACATGGTGCTGCTGATCTGGTGGTGGAGGATATGGGGTGTGGATGGTGTGGAGGCTGTGTAGGGGAAGTTGAGGAGGAGGAGGAGGAGGAGATGGCACTACTTCAGCTGTGGAACTGGCAGGGAGGGAGGACTGTCGTATGAAGTGTCCTGGAGATAGAGAGCCCAGGGTGGAACTCTGCCTCGTGCTGTCATAGATGAATGAGGCTAAGATGAGGAGGCTGATGCTGGGGGAGGGATTGGGCGGGGGGGGGGGGGGGGGGGTAGACTGGAGGGAAGGCAGGGTGTAACTGTCTAGGTGCCCAGTTTGGAGGGGGTGCAGAGCAGTCTGAGAAGTGGGGTAGGGGGTGAGCATTGTGTGAAGAAAGGGAGTTGAAGAAGCTGGAGGTTTGGGGGGGGGGGCTCTTCTTGTGTGCCAACCCTGCTGCATGGTGCATGTGGAAACAGAGGGAGCAGGCCTTGTGAATGTTAATGGGAGTCAGTGGAGGAGACAGTCTGGGTCCGAAAGAAAAACTAAATTAAACATTTACAAAGTCACATTTGCTTGTTTCAGGTGCTGATGAATATATCGGTACCATATGTGCATTGGGTGATGCTTTATATCAAGTTGCTCTTATGCTTGTGTAACAAGAGTGTAATATCATGTAAATACATAATTCCGTTTAAATACACAATTTGAATCTCACTGTGCTGAGATATATATAATGTATCACTTCTTTATAGGCCTACGTTACGTAATACACACTCCAACCTGACACTGACCAATACTTCAGATTAAACTAGTATTTAAAACAACATCAACAAGGACACCTGGATGAATACACAAAGACAAGTCACACACTCAAGTGTGCCACATTAACCACATTGAGGCTAATACCCTTGCTGCCATCAAGCTAATGTAAACACTTGTCTCTATTCAGCCTCTCTCTGAAAACAGATCTTCTGATTATGTCGAGGACAGAGAGAGAGAGCGCCCTCCCCAGAGTCACCGGGTTGATAAGAAAATGCGACACAAATTGAAAGAGTAAATTGTTTCCATTACTCTTCTCAAATATACAGAGGTTAATATCCTCTTTCCATCTCCTAAGATCTCACTCTCTCGGAGAGTTGTTAAGCCTTAATTCAAGGACAGCAATCTCACATTCTCTAGTCATTCATTCCCTAAATCACCGCGTTTCCCCGAAGATAACTCCATTATGACTCCACCGCTCACTCAGGTGAAGCTAAACACACGTCGCTTTCTTTATACCGTGTGATAAACAAACCCAGAGTATTGATGAAGTCAGTGGAAATGGGAGGAAACCAAAGCTAACATAAAAGGAGGCATAGAGAAAACGATTTCACTTTATTGTCCTGTATAGAACTTTATAGGTAATACTCACGTAGTAAAACAGGAAAACATTTGCACTGCAATAATCAATGAATAACTTGCAGAAAGAGAAGCCTTTGGCCACTGCTTTAATACAGTGTTGACTCTGGACCTTTTCCTTTTTTAACGGTGTGATAAACAGATATGTACTGTATTGATGAGAAACGTAAGAAAGCTTACAAAAAAAAAACGGAAATAAAAGAGAAACCTTTGGCCACCGCAATGCTATTAGCAGTACAATCAAGACTATCTGTCTTTTCCAAAGAAAGCCAAAAGGAAGCAGCAAAGAAGACCACTGCAACGTTGCCACAGTGAAGACTGTGGGTCTCTTCCTGGTCCCAGAGCGTGGTCTAAGAGAACACCTCCTGGCAGAAGTGGAGCAGAGGACTAATGCTTCCTCCAATCCTCTGCAGAGTTTAACTCTCCACAGCTTGATCAATGTCATCGGAGATGTCACTGGGGCCGCTCCCTCGCTCTCTCTCTTTCTCTCTCTTTCTCTCGCTTTCTCGTTCTCTCTCTCTCTCTCTCTCTCTCACACACACACACACACACACTCTCTTTCTAGCTCTTTCACTCCTCTCTCTCTCTCTCTCTGCTGAAGACAAACCGACATAGCACTGCTCTAGGGGTGGTGTGTATCCTGCAGGGGTGGTGTGTGTAAAGCACTTTTGCCTTGTAAATAACACTTGGTACAGTAAGTAGAATGCAGTCTTGTTATACCATTGCTAAATGTACATTACCCTATCATCATGCATGTTTTTGATCAACCCAACACTAACACACCCTTTATTAAACAAATCAGGGTATTTGTAGTGTGCCATGGTTAGCTGTTCTTTGACTAGTTAGGTCAGGTGTGTTGGTGCTGGGTCGGAACAAAAATATGCAAAATACCATGTCCTCCAGGAAAAGAGTTTGAGCACTAACTCATCTCAACCATATCTCGAAGACAGTCCAGTTGTTGTTTTTCCGTAGGATCATTATTCCTCAGATCCCAGGCTATAGTAGTGAAAGGCCCTACTTGTTTGATTAAGTACTTGAGAGATGCATCTGTTTCCCCTGATGCTGTATGGCCTACAAGTCTGGCATTGCAGCAGATGTGACTTCAGTACACTCAGGACCCCAACTGTGACATCCAAGACCAGAAGAAAACTAGGGGACATTGCAGAGAAAGTTTAAGAAGTTGCATACAGTACACGTACTATAGCGTAGCTTTTTGGTTTCCTCTGCAAAGTGCTTACTGGTCCCTTATGGGCCGAAGTTTCTCATAAATATGCTAATAACAATTATTTGTATTAGTGTATACAGCAATAACTGGTGAATACGCAATCAATGCAGTTCACTGTTCATTGTAGACATCTTGGATGCATGACAATATACATTGTTTCTCTGGTTTAATCATGAATATTTCATGTGTTAGTGCACATGGTGTATTACAGTAGTCTAGCAAGGCAAAGTTTAATATTGGCAATAGCTCTGCCTGTCTAGAGAATTCCCAGGGAGCTATTTCAGAGAGCTGGTTTTATTTGGACAGCCATGAATGGAGAGAAAGAAAGAAAGAAAGACGAAAAGAAAAAAAAGAAAGAAAGAAAGAAGGAAACAACTCCACTTCACAGTCGAACAGCTTCATCTGTTGTTACCATGGTTGGCAAGGATGTTTAAATTTGGCCCCTTTTTCATTCCAAATAACTATGGACAGAAGACGTTTATTTTAGGGGTTTTGGAGCGCTGCTAAGCACGTGTATATAAAGTGCAGCTTTATTCCTCTTCTCCCAAAAACTTGATTTTATATTTAGGATTTGCAAATCCTGTTGAATGCATGTTTTTGTTGCACTCCCCCAATCATATTTTTGAAAGCTATTGAAAGACATCCACTTGCTACTACTGCACAGTATGTAGACAAAGAGCAACATCAAATGTGAAAATGTGTCTTGAACTAACTAGCTAGCTAACTATCTAACTAACTACAGTAACAGACTAACTAACTGACTGACTGACTGACTGACTGATGACTAGCACCATTTCCCCTGGATGTTCACTATCCTTCTCAAGGTAATGTCATATATTGTCTTAAATAGTATTTCCTGTTTAATACTATTCCTGCACTGCATGGGTCTGAATAAGAGCTGCCAACTACAGACCAAGATGTACTCTGATGCCACAAGGACTTCTGCCGCCCAAGGACCATCCATTGGATGACACCACGGGGTTCAATGTCATCTTCACCCCCTGGTAACATGCCTTGCCAGCCCATCTCACCCTCACTTGGCTGGGCATCTGTCATGGAGAGGAGAGCCTCTGAGCAGCACAACAGCCAGGCTGGCTCCTGAAGGAGCGTGACCCACATTGAGGGGCTGGGGCTGGGGGTAGACCGAAGTGGGGGGAGGTCCTACAGGCTCAGCTGGGCACTACAGGTACGGTACTCATATATCGCCTATATTTCATTCCTGCTGAGGAGGCTTTGTTGCTTTGTGTACATCTACAGTAGTCGTCTCCGGTCTGTGAAGGGGAGTGAGCAAGGGGAGATAGGGAGGGAGGAGGGAAGAACTTTCTTCAAATGAAATGCAGCAAGGGTATGCAGAGAGGGCCTGGTGGAACCTGGCAGAGGAATATGCCTGGGAGGACAAAGTATGAGATACAGTCGTATGAAAGTCAGCAGGACGTCGGCAATTTCAAATTGCATGGTAGGTAATGATACATCACAAGCATGGGCCTGGTGTGTTGAGCATGAGCATATTCCCTCAGTTTGTCTTTCTGTATTTAGATACTGTAGGAGGCCAGTCAAATCAAGGTGAATACAATACAATACAATACAATACAATACAATACAATAACAATACAATACAATACAATACAATACAATACAATACAAATGTGTTATTTATGTGGCCTACTATTTTATGTATGGGCGTATAAGGCATCGAATTACTGCAGGAATACAAATGTAATATCCCAGCAGGCTGTGTGATAGCCATGTGTGGCACAGTGTCAGAAGGGATCAATTGTTGTGTTTATTCTATTGTTAAACATTTATGATATAGAAAAATACTTCACCCTGCAGCTCTTCTCCCAGGGCCTTGAATTGGCTCACTCTTATGGGGATGTTGCCCTTGGAGCATGTCCTCTGAGCACAGAGGATTTATGAGGATTAAGAAAATGTAGTGAGAGAGGAGAAAGAGACAGAGAGACAGAGAGAGAGAGAGAGAGAGAGAGAGAGAGAGAGAGAGAGAGAGAGAGACATCCTCTATGGACTTTCTTCTATTTGCTAAATTAGATCACATTTCAATTTGGCAATACTGCCTCAACCATGTTTTAGAGTAAGAAAGAGAGAAGCCAAAAAAACATTGCCAATGTTAGGGGACATCGCTATACAGCCTTCAATAGGAGGTCGAGGAACAGCAACGTTTCTGCGAGGTCACAAGGTCACCACTCCAATACACAGAAGCACCTCTAGCTTTTTATGGTTGGTGTTTCATTGGCGACAGGGTTGCCACACAGCACTTAGACCCAGGCTTGAAATGGAATGAAAAAAGGTGCCGGTAATCACTTTGGATTTACAGTTGGCTCCAAGACTTTGTATTTTACAGCTCATACTCTATAAGAGGTGGACAGTTATTCAGGCGGTCCTGTACTCTGAATCAGTTGTTACTGGCCCACTTCAATAACTCCCTGAGATTAATATTCTACCTACACCTAGAACAAAAGGTTCTCCCATTGCACCCTGTAGTAGAACACATTATGATAGTGAGTGAGTGAGTGAGTGAGTGAGTGAATGAGTGAATGAGTGAGTGAGTGAGTGAGATCCACAAAGATACATCACACAGCGTTAGGTAAGGAGGAATTTTCTGATTTACAGTAATGAACGGAAAAAGTGTCGTGTGTGCCCCTCCGAGGGCGATGGAGAGTCACACTCACTGCACGGCACTCTGGGAGATTAATGCTAAGTTGACAGGTGACCTTGTCTGGCAGTGGGGGAAGGACACTCCCCCTTGTGGACGAGACCCCATTTGGGAGATAACAGTGTTGTGCTTCTGTTTAGCCTGTCCCTTATATTATTCAAAGAGGCATATTTTAATGCGCACTTTTTGTAATGGACTGGACTGACTGCCACTACCTTGGCAACACCGGAGAGGAAAGTCAAGTCTGAACTGAACTACATTAGGGTTTATGTGAGGTAATTAGTTGGGTAGGATTCAATTAGTCAAATTAGATTATGTTTGATAAAAAAAAAAAGCGTTATCAAGGAAAGTGGTTCAATGTGTGTGCAATCGTCAAGGATAGGACATTGGCTCCTTCAAAAGGATCACAGGCAAGATGGGGCTACTTTAGGAAATGTATATGCGAAACACCATCTTTGAATCAGTGTGTGCTTTTAAAAGCATTTTTGTTCTTTGGTGTCTATTGCCTTCCTCCTCCAAAACATCTAAAACAATAACCTCAAATCCGTATGATTAATTTCTTTCATAAATGGTGTGTTTTCACCAATAAAGTGTTTCTGTCTGCTCCCCCTGGCCCCTATGCAGCTTGTTCCTCTGCCAAGAACTAGCATTCTTCCCTCACAAGGTCTGTCATCTGTTTTCTGTGTAACGAGGGAAGAGAGAATACACAGATAAAGGCCGGTGGTGACGAGGTGATTGGGTTCCTTGTATCGGCTGAACTCTGGTGACATTCTGTTATAACCCTTAAAACTGTTTCCATTTGGAATTGCTGGCCAAGTAGATACTCATATACTCTTGAGATATACTCATATACAGCAAGATAATATGGACCAGCATAAGTTAACCAGTACAAACAATAATATTGACGCTAGCAATGCTGGGACCATACAGAAAATGTATGTAGTCCATATAGCAAATATATGCATACTCTGCACTCATTATGCTGTACGTCACATTGGATCAATGTGTCTGATGAATGGCATATACTGTATTAATGTCATATGAGGGTTGAATCCCATTTTTGTCTTAATATGGGTGGACCGCAGATGGATGTTTTTAACAGAAAAAAATGGTAATGTAATCGTGTGTAAAACAGGTAACACACGACAATGACCTCCAATACATAGGGCAGCAACATTATGACATCATCTCATCCCAGCATCCCCTTTGGGGATTTATAACAAAGGCCTAGTATCTAGTGTGACCTCCAAAATGGTGGAAGGACGCTCCTAGATTGATGTCACAGTTGAGAGCTTCTGTTTGGAGCCCTGACAGACGGATAATCCTCTGGTTTAAACTTGGCAAATATTGATCCTGCGGCCCCTCCGTGGCAAGTCTCAAGACCTGGGAGAGAGGGAAATGGATTATCTGCAGGGTCAGAAAAAAGAAGGGGAGGATGGATGGAGGAGGAGGAGGGAGAGCAAAATGTACTATCTTGACCATGAAAGGAGATAACATTGTTTGAAATGCAACGTTAGCACCCATCATCCTCTTACTCCATAGCCCCCCCCCCCAACTCCCCCTTGCCGTCCCCCCCTCCTCTTGCTATCCGTCCCTACCCTCACAGATAAGAGCACATCTTTTGTTGTGCTTTTTTTTTCATCTTTCAACAACTTTTTAAATGCTTTTCCCTTTTACTCCTCCTCCGAAGGGAAGATATGAGG
>NC_139673.1:12555425-12567925 GCF_951799395.1 Argentina silus | reverse complement strand
GTGTGCGTGCGTGCGTGCGTGCATGCATTCATGCACACGTGTGAAAGGGGGGCGGGGTATCTACAAAAATAAAAATGGAACTACAGATGTGCTAAGACAAATAACAGTCCCCCTATTGTACCAGCTGTTGGTAGAGTGACTGATCCAAGGAAGAAAGGTTTCTGGGATCTCGATCCTTGTCATATATAGACCAAAGTCACGGCAACATCTATTTCTGATGTGAGCTTTTTCTGTACCCTTAGACGCACCCTTTTATCTTCAGACGTTAAAACGTGAATCACAGTTGAGCGGTGAGATATTCCCACTCAAACACTCTCTAGGGCTGTTGCCCTCTCATCTCTTTAGTCTAGCTAGACTGCTTATTTGCAGTTGAGTGCATGAAATGGCCACACGTGCACTTCATTCCACAAATGTTGGAATGTCTCTGACATTCTAAAGCCGTGTTGGGGATTAGGAAGAAGAAAGCAGATACACTTTAAAAAGCTGTGATGTTTACAAATCCCCATATAAAGCAGCTGTCCTACCCGTGAATTACCTTTATTGCTCCTCTCAAAATATGCCTGAGAGTTTGGCCTCTGCAAAGATGTTGTTGCGGTCTTAATTGACTTTAAGATATTCTTTGCAGCTCTCTCTGAGACCCAAACAAATGTTGGAATGCTGTGACGGAGGATATCGCTAGGAGGGTAAATAAGAAAGTTGGAGAGAGAAACAGGACAGGGTTATTGCACTGAGTGGGTTAAGAGAGTGGAAATAGTGCCAGTAATCCATTATTTACTGTTTATGTCGGACTTCAAATTAGCGCTGTTGGATAGAAAACCATTGCCCTCAAGATTAAAGGATAGCATGGACGAGAAGGACGTTGCGAAATGAAAGTACACAAAGAATAGGTGATTCAAAGTTCTATGTTTGTGGTGGGTTGCATCATGCCCTTTGGTACTTCGGGTTATTTTTTCACTGTTCTATTTTACTTTATTAAACAATTTATGGAGGACTGTGCTGTTGCTTAGTTAATGCCCTCCGTGCTGAGTACAATGCACAAAGACATGATCAAACAAAGCTCATATTGACACAGAATATCATTAAAATACAAGTGAATGAGGAAGCCTAGTAGTGTGGAAGAGAGTATAAATTACAATTACAAATATAGGACAACATACTGCAGGAGAGAGAGAGAGGGAGAGAGAGAGAGGGAGAGAGAGAGAGGGAGAGAGAGAGGCCCTTGTGGAGCAACTGTGTCAATGACAACTGTCCAACGATGCTCATAAGTAATAGAGTGAGTTTAACTGTAACATCAGAGCCTCAGCTTCGCCCTGTCTACACACCCTGTCCTAGCTCTCCGAGAGCCTCCAAGTGCTTGACCAAGCAAAGAAAAACAACAACAAAAAACTCAAATGAACTCAAGTATCTTCTTCAAGCCAGATTATAGCAATAACGCTCTCTTGATGGCTTCCATCACCAACTGTTTAATATGGACTTAACTGTGGAGAGGGAGAGGAATAACACTGATCTAGTCCTTGGGCTGAGACTCTTTTAGGAAAATGCCAACGGAGCATGGTGTGGTGTATTACCGGGCTGAGCCTCCGTCTCTTCCCTTTCTCAGTCGGGGATCAACACAATCCACTCATCTGGTTGGTGGTGGTGGTGGTGGTGAGGGGGGGGGGGGGGGGGGGGCTGGGACTAGGGCTCAGCAATCCTGTAATGTACACTAATACCCGGCAGTGCCACGGTGTCAAGGACCTGTCAGTGCCAGGGCTGGGGGTGCAGGGTTGCTTGTTGGGGGGGTGAGAAACTAAAGGTTACAAATGTAACCCAGGTTCTTTGGCAGAGATGAGGGACCCCTATTCAATCACTCCCTCATCTCCTGCAGAGAACTTGGGTTACATTTGTAACCTTTAGTTCTTTTGCAGTCGACTCAGTTCGACCCGTCACCATGGGAAACGCGCTCACCTGCAAAACACCCTGATTGCCTGGTCCGAACTGGAAACCTGTGCGCGTCCCATAGTGAGGGGCCAAACCTAGCCGACTGAAAGAGAACCATATGTGGCACAAGCGTCAAGAGGCACATGGAAAAAGTAAACAGTTATGTGACATTAAGGTGGAGGACAAACAAAACATCATCTTTCAAAGAAAAGCGCTACTGTCCTGTAATGCACAGCCGAGATACAAACTCTGTATTGTCTAAGGTGCTGAACTGAAGTGACAGTCTCCAGTGCTCTCCAGGGTGCTGAGCTAGCTTACATCCAGATTCTCAGTGCAGATCCTGTGGAAACAAACCCCCAATCTCAAGATGTGTCAGTGTACTCTTCACATATATAACAAATTGAACAAATTGTCTTTTATACCTGCTTCTATCTAAGCATTCCAGTTTAAACCAACCATCAATAATAAATGCTACCAGCAATTGCCATTCAGAGGAGGTTTAATATAGAACAATAACACCTCAGTCAGAAGAAATAAACTGAAATAAATAGATAGTCGATGATGTTGATGATGCCTCTGAAGCTGACAACAAAGCGCTGTTCTGTCGGAAAATAACTTCAAACTTCTCCGCTTTCATTTTCAAATTGAGGCAGCAGTGTGTCACACCTGTTGCCTCATTCCACACTCAATCCTCCATGAGGGCCAGAGAACCCCACCGCTAATTTAACTAGCGATCAAAGCCAGTGAGTGCAACCAGCAGAACAGTTCCTCATTGTTGTTTTTTTATTTCACAAGTCGGTATGCAAATCTGTCCCCACATGTGCCTGTGAATTAATGAGGAGAAATAAGAACGGCCTAACCCCAGACGAAAATGGAATGGCTCTATAGACACACAGATACCCTCGTACATGCACGGAGGGACACACACATGCTGCTGGTGCACGCACACACACACACACACACACACACACACACACACACACATATATATGCATGCACACACACACACTGGTGCAGGCACACACACACACGCACACATGGGCACACACACACACACACACAAACACACACACACACACACCCAGCCAAGAAATTGCATATCCTATCTCACAGCAAATATTTGATTTATGAAATATTCATAGGGATGAATGTCAATTGTCAATACTGCTTGACTATCTTTGTTTATTTGCATGAATACATACACCCAACTATCTCAATCTATTTGCCTAAAGTAAAATGGCCAAATATACGGTTCTGTTTCAGAAAAAAAAGATCTTCTCAATGAACAGTTTCTCAGTGAGCCAGTGAGTTCACACAAAGACTGAGAGCAGGTTATGAGGTCGCAATGACCCCATTAAGATTACTGGTAGATTAATTCAAACATAATTAAAGAGCAAAATATTTATTTTAAAAAAGCTTCTAGTAATTTCTTAGACTAGATGATGTGCCTTTGTTTTCAAAGATTGGATCGTGTATCACATACTGGAGTGCAGACTGAAAAACTGTGCGTGTGCATGTGTGTACGTGCGTGTGCGCCTGTGTGTGTGTGTGTGTGTGTGCGTGCGCCTCTGTGTGTGTATCTTGTTATCCTTCAAGTAAACCTTTACTTACGTTAAAAACCGCGGATGACCCACAGTAATGACTGGAACGGGAGCTCCATTCTCGTGGGAGATGAGGAGGTCAAAGGTCAATATCACACTAATGCATAGGAGCATCTCCACATCTCACATCACTTGACTGGAGTGCCAAAACATATCGATTTGTAAAATAAACCGAGCACAGGATGGAAAAAACAGCGGCCGTGCTCTCAAACAGGATTTTCTATGACTCCATAGCAATCTAAGAAGGGCCTCTCTCCCTCTCTCTCTCTCTCTCTCTCTCTCTCTCTCTCTTTCTGTGTGTGTGTGTGTGTGTGTGTGTGTGTGTGTGTTTACCAATTATGTTGGAATTCTGTAGGTTTTCTTTTTAACCGCCTTTCTAAAGGTGGTAGATACTGTGGTAAGAAGAGCCTGAGACACCGTGAGGCTGTTTGGTTCTTATCCTGAAGCGATCTAATGAGAATTAAACCCCCTCTCTCTGTGTCACACCTGTCTTGGGAAGGCCCATCTGCTGCCTAGAGACTTGCTTAATTGCTTTGCAGAGCTTATGTTGCGTCAACCGGAGATGGTGTGTTTGTGTGTGTGTGTGTGTGTGTGTGTGTGTGTGTGTGTGTGTGTGTGTTTGTGTGTGCGTATGTTTGTGTGTGCGTGTCTGTGTGTGTGTGTGTCTGTGTTGTTATGGCAATTGTTGTTGTAAGGCGTCCAAATAACAAAGAAGTGTAATTTTCCTGATGAAATATCCAATACTGCCTGTGGTGCCATGGAGACAATCAATATTGAACCCTTCAGTAATCACACAGTAATCACATCATGAATCAAAGCTGAACAGAAGGCTTCTGGGATGGGAAGGACAAGTGATTACCAGGTTTGATCAACAGGTTAGGTCCTACAATAACAAAGCTTTTTAATTCTGAGTTTGTGAATTAGGTGACTACAGTATCAAACTCTGGACTAACTACTGTTACTATTACTATAAACAAACTACTATCATGGCCATTACTAACATCTATAATTTCATCATAAACCCATCGTATGGCTTGATAGTCAAGTCATTAACTCAAATTCTAGGACAGTGAATGTATACCAAATATCCTTTATGGCACCCTGAAATTACTTCAGATGTGAGACAATTGCAGGGCTCACTGATATAATTTCCACAGGGGTAGAAACGACAGCAGCCATTGATATATAGGCCATGTCCCAAATAATTGCAATTTGTGGATTCGGTTTAAAGGTCATTACAGAGGGAGGGAACGTTAAGTAAACCTTAAAGACTCTGATGGAAGCCTATTTACTTTATATACATATTCATGACCATGTTAAATACTAAAATCATCATTATTATTAATGATGGAAGCAGAAGTCGAGGTACAGTGGTAATAGCAGCAATGTTAAAACAGGACCTGAGAGCTCGTATGCATTAATGTTTTGTACTTCAATTGAGAGGTAACTGGCACAAATTATGTTAGCACAAATTTGATTTTTAAAAGAGTAGCTTTATAGAGCAAATTGATTTTGCATGCCATGTTAAGACGTGTTGGAAGAATCTGATGTTTGGTATTAACTGCATACAGTATGCCAATACCACAACAGATCCAACTATTGATAGCGAATGCTAATCCTACTCACAATTTCTGTCTGCATTTTCTTCAAGGTTGAGCCATATTTTGATAAAACCTATTTTAAAACAGCTATAATTTCACTGTCAAATAGTCAGAATCATGTCATGCTTTCCTTTGAAAAGAGCTTAAGTGGTTGGCTTTGAATAGCTATGACTGTGCTTTCTACAGTCACACATCTGCACACACACACACACACACACACACACACACACACACACACACACACACACACACACACACACACACACAGAAGGATGTCCCTGACAAGGCTGATTGATAAATGATTGGTGTGTCCAACCAAAGACTTCCAGTCCTGAATTTTAACTTAAATTGAATTTCAAGCTCCAATGAGATGTCAGGGCTAACACACCAGATTTCCTTTCAGGGAAAATGTTGCTGTCATTTGGCTTTTTTCCTTCCCTACCATTTCCCCTGCTTCCTCATTCATCATTCATTCACATATGCTTTGGAGCAGGGGAGAGGAGGGGGCCATTTCCCTCCATATGTGTTCAAATAAAATGACAGACAGGACTGCATTAATGTACTGTATGTGGTATTCACCTGAAAGAACATGTGTGTTGTGTTCATCTCAATTTGACAATACGTTTAATGTTAATCAAACCATAATACCATAAATAACAACACATATCCAAATGTAAGATAACCATGTCCACATTACAGATGCTTCATCCAGGCTTAATACTTTGACTACCTCTGCTGAGTTACTGTATGAACTTTTGGGCTTTACTGAGCAACCTTAATGAAGTATATCTTGTAAGAATGGTGAGCTTTGGGCAGTCTGTCTGAAGAGGTTACTGAACTTAATCCACTTAAAACCATATCTCCCCTATTTCTTCTTAACTAATTTTCAAGAAAGTCAAAAACATATTTACTGAGGTAGAGCTTTCAAACTGTTGTCTTATTAAAATCAATGTTTAATAGGCAGGAAGGAGAAGGAGGGATTAACATCCTCTTATGACACTAAGCACTTTAAAGATTTTTTTGCAGAGTGTATCATTTTACAAGTTTATATCCAAGCAGTTTCGCTCTCCTGTGGCTTCAGCCCTCTGAGTTCACAGTAAATGCAGCGTCTTTGATGTGACATATAGGAATGCTACTTACACACACACACACACACACACACACACACACACACACACACACACACACACACACACACACACACGCACGCATACATACATACACCCTAAGATAAAGTCTACAACATCTTAATGAATCTATGCATCAACCCACTCCCTTCTTGCGTCTACGCACTCTGTTCTCCTATTAATGCGACTAGAATATTCTCCCTTCAATTCTAACAACCTAAAGTGGATGGATTTTTATGGATGAGTCCCATTACTCTTAGGGGTTAATGTAAGATTCCAGAAAAGACACACACACACACACACACACACACACACACACACACACACACATACCCACACATACCCACACACACACTAATTGATAAATGGCTATATCGCCCAGGGATGTACCCAGGGCTATGGGCTGCAGTAAGCCAAGAGCAGCTCTTTCATGTTGAATTATTAATGGCCGGTCTTTCTCCCTCTCTTTTACCCTCTATTATGGACTATGGCAGACACTAAGGGCCAAAAAAGACCATCAAACAACAGAACTCTTCAAAAGATTAACAGAATCGCTTGTTTATCAGCAGAATTACCCTTAATGCACTGAGTCGTCCACCATATATGTTTAAGGTCAAATGGGTCCTGACCTTACTGAATAAATGGCTTACCCATTACCTCCGTAATGGCTATAAGCAACATAGACAGACAGACAATAACAGTTGTTTGCATGATCAAAGTGATTACATGTGAATCGAAGCCTGCGCAGCCTGCAACCAGTGTGCGAAGAACAGACATGTACCCTTCATCACACCTGTATGTCGAAACACAGTCTAGGCCTTGTTTTCAAACCCTAACCCTAACCCATTCTTTTGATACAGTTTATTGTACTGCTAGAAACAGTTTGATGCATCTCAGCCAGCAGGTGAGCGAGTGTCTGAGAATGCATTGATGAATCCAAATCAGGTACCCTAGCCTGCAAAGAGACAGTGGGTGCATTCCAATTCTCTACCCTTCACCCAGAAGTGTACGCTTGTTCACTTCTCCCCATGCATTGTGTATTAGTGGACACTTCAGGAGAAGGGTAGAGAATCAGAATGTTACCAGTGTCAGTTGGGCAGATGCACACGGAACAAAACCAGAGACACCGGTGGAATGTGCAACTGACTTGTCTATGTATCTGGTACCCAGAAACCTCAGAAGATTTGTTTGGAATGTGGTTTGCATGGTGGAGCATAAGAGCCCACAGATTTGTCTGTCGACTTTACCGGCGCATAGCCACTGAAGAAGAAGTGATTTTGTGTCCACTATTTTTTTTAAGTTTAGAAATGACTGGGGTATAGAACTTCTCACATATATGTATAATTATATTCCATTTCATGTCATTATTGCTTCAGATTTGTATTATTTTTTCCTTGTTATTGAAGCTTCACATTTAGCCGCAGGTTTGTACAGTTACACCAATTATGTCTGTCAATGTAATACTCAATATGTAATACTCAATATGTTATACTCAATATGTAATACTCAATATGTAATACTCAATATGTAATACTCAATATGTTATACTCAATATGTAATACTCAATATGTAATACTCAATATGTTATACTCAATATGTAATACTCAATATGTTATACTCAATATGTAATACTCAATATGTAATACTCAATATGTAATACTCAATATGTTATACTCAATATGTAATACTCAATATGTAATACTCAATATGTTATACTCAATATGTAATACTCAATATGTTATACTCAATATGTAAGCTCTTTAAAATACAAAATGTGTTATTCTAATTATTGTTAAGTGCTGACTAAACACAACTAGCTCATTATTTTTTGCAATTCAATGATTGCACTGTTACACTAACGTCAACAAATAGACCTCATTCCAGGTACTTTAGTTAGTGAGGGCCCGGGGCTTCTAGTGTTAAATGGAGAACTTTAATCAGCTGGTAACGTGTACCCAGAAGAGTAGTACAAGATAAATAGTTGTTGTTTTGATTATTTATTCCAGTTAGCCTATAGTGTCTCCTACATACTGTATGCATAGAATGGAGCAAACAACACATATGATACTATGGCACACACTAAATTCAAGTTGTATGTCTCTAGTATAAACATATTTGTTTTTGTGTAACAAAGTTCAGTCCAGGACAGTAGTATCCAGGAGTATTCATCTCAGCATCCAAAAAAAAGTGGAAGAAAAAAAATCTGGCTATCAACGGCTCTGTTGTAGAGTGGCGCATACAAGGGTAAACAAGGGCCTCAAACACACAATAAAGTACCTGAACATTTCAATAATGTATCTCCCCAAAGGCCTTGAAAGAAACTCCCCGTCCAACACTTTTCAAAAGGAGAAAAAATACACACAAAACATGAAAGAAAATAGCGAGTTGAATTAAGAATAATCAACAACAACCCAGGGAATAACTTGGTCAGAAATATATACAGTCACATATTTTAGTTACAAATAGCGGGAGAGAGGCGGTGAATTCCACTGTCTCTATGGAGACCGATATTAATTTAACACATGTTCGTTTTTCTGAAGCAACCAAAGCCACAGAGACTGCATTCATTTGCAACGTAATGTCGATGATCGTTCACCTGACAAGAATAACAACAAAATATTAATGATAACACCATCTGTAGACAATAAAACAATAAAAGAAACAGTGCTACTTTAAAATACACAGTCTCAGCTGTCTCTAGTGATTTTGAGCTTGTTGCTTACCGAAAGAATAGTGTTGTGTGTTGTTTTCTGCTAAAAGGATGGAGGCTCCACCATAGTAGTTTGTCCTTATATGGGCCTACATGTACCAAGCTTTTATCTTGGTCCTCATACTGTATCTCTTCCCAACCATAAAACAATGCATGTTTGGTGAAGATCAAGCTTATAGGTGTGATTAGAATGCCTCTAGTTTTGGAAGACTAATATTCCACTGTTCATTTTGCGATGAGTAATACTCTCTCATGAGGGCTTGCTACAGGGGGCTTGCTACAGGGGGCTTGCTGCAGCATGCATTTCTTTCTATTAATCTAGAATCACACTATTTGACAACATCACTAGTTCTACTAAAGTTTCAGAAGCTCCTTTTGTGGACTATTTTTTCATCTGAGCTGATGGAAAAGTCACAGTGTCAGCTGACATCAGCAGTGGCCCACATTTTAAGGCTCAGCTCTCTCCTTGGGCCTACTGTAGCATCGATCTGAGTGTGGTGTTGAGGGGGGGGTAAGTGTCCCTGTTGACCTTTGACCTCTCTATGGTAGTGACCCAGCCACACTGTGTCCCAGTGAGGTTCAGGATTAGACCGCTCCTATGAACCTGTGTCATGCTATCTCCCTTCAGCAGCTGCTTCTTGTTGCAACCATCATAACCTCTTGTGGTCGAAACTGCCAGAGGAAAGAGCAGAGGTTCAGGATATACTGTATACTGATGTTGAAACTGAAGAGATATCAATCTAAGCACTTCCATTAAACATCCCACACACTGCCATATGCTTGTAATATCATAATACTGTATATGTTACGGTGAGCTCCATGGACTATAGGTTTATTATTAGTGAATAGCTGTGGCAATTTCATATTCAAAGTTAAAGTAACACTCTATTTGACTTACTTCTATTAATTGTTTGTTAATGGATCTATTGCTTTGGAGCAAGACAGCACGACAATATTTTCAAGTACCATCATCCTGCTCCTCGTCAATCAAGATTTCTTTTAAGTTTTTCCTTTTTAAAAAAGTTTTTCTTGCTTTTCCATCACAACAACTTTCCAAAGCCTGAGGTGTATTTCATTGTCATTAGTAGCAGACTGACCACAAGGCTGTGAGACATTTATTTCCCAGAAAGGTCAGGGTCAGTGCAGGACATAGACAGAATGGACAAGTTAATTACCAACAACCCAAAATAATCTTCAAAAGGTCAATTCAATGCAATCTGAATTAGCTCTTCCATCAAAGTGTAGTCCCACATGGTTAGTCTAGGGCAAACAATATACAGGTCTTGTCTAGGCTAGCTTCCTTTCCTTGCCATCTTTTCCTTCCTTTGGTGGAGAAGAAGTTAATTGTTTTCACCGATCCTACTGAGGATATTGTGCTAGCTCAGTATTTTCTTAAACTATTATCTCTTCTAATTGTTTGTGTTAATCAACTTGTATTTGTTTGTATACTTATATATCCCAAGGGCAAAACAATAATATATTGTACAGAGGAAACATAAATTGTTGTCTAGGTAAAGCAAACAGACTTAATAGCAAAAAGATAATGTACCGGCACTGCTATAAAAGAATTGAAAAAGAGAACACAAAAATGTAATAAATAAAAATATATACATACAGTACATACCGTAAAAGTTATTTTAGTAGCCCCGGCGATTATTTGCTTTAAGCCATGGAGCCCCAGGCTCTTATTGGAGACCAGTGGTTATTGTGTTACCTTCTGCTGTCGCCAAACTGATGCTAAAACCCACTTTCTTCTTCTTCTTTTGACTCTATGCGTATGAAATCAAACAACTATGAGGTTAAAGTAGAGATTCTCAGCTTTTATTTGAACATATTGCTTTCACCATTTAGAAACAACAACACTTCTTATACACAGTCACCCTATTTCAGGGCACCAGAATCATAGCCAAAATCAAGTTTACCAGTTTGGAAGATCATTATAAAGAAAAAGAAGCACTGATGAGCTCAGCAATTGCAAATCGACTTCTACAGAAGAATGTTCACCATAAAGTAAAACCTCAAAACAACTGTGCCACAGATCAGGAACCCTCCCCAGGAGAAAGCCTGCAGAGTATTGTTGACAGATAAGACATATCAAGAGGAAAGTTTGGAGTTAAAAAGGATCTGCCCACGATTTACATCATACTCATCTGTGAAACATGGTGGAGGGTGTGTTATGGTTAGGGCATGTAAAGCTTCCATAATAACTGGCTAACTTGTACTAATTGATGGTGATACAGAAACGTTTTGTCTGCTCGAGTGCAGGCAAATGCCTCCAAATTCATTGGATGAAGCTTCATACAGTAAGACTAGGGAGTTTTTCACACACACACACACACACACACACACACACACACACACACACACACACACACACACACACACACACAAACACACATACATACACATATAGAGATGAGGAAAAAAATAGCAAAATAATTTAAAGGTAGATTTTTTCTTTTTATATAGTGTATATAAACAGTTACAACACACTTCAAAGGGCTGCATTGTTACTGAAAATCATTGTCTCTTGATGATTACATGTATTTGAAATGATATATTCCTTATATACCCCCCTGTGTGTGTGTGTGTGTGTGTGTGTGTGTGTGTGTGTGTGTGTGTGTGTGTGTGTGTGTGTGTGTGTGTGTGTGTGTGTGTGTGTGTGTGTGTGTAGCATCACACCATATTTTCACAGTATCTACATTGGCGTTATGAGAGCAGTCAAATGTTTTAAGGTCAGTATATCTAGGAATGTGAAGATCTAATTAGGCATATTTTCTATTGTGTGTCAGGCTAACTCACTCCCTTGAGGTTAAAGTTGTATACACTGTGTACAAGTCTAATGCGTTCCTCTTTCAAATTGTATTTAATCTAGTCAGGAAGGTGACGAATCACCTAGAGCAAAACCTGCAAACAGGCAAACAGATCAATAACCATCCATGCAGGACAATTACACTATTCATCTATTAATCAATACACTTGTATTAAAGCTCTCGAGGGCCTGCTCATGTTGGTGTATGATTCAGATGGAGTGGTCCTCCACCATGTTAAATATGAAAACAGCATCACTTACATTGTCAGCAAAAAGTGTACATTCAACATTGCATCACTTTGCTGCTCAGTAATCATCTGAACATACTGCACATAATGTTATACTGTATACTGAATCTAGAATGGTCTTCGTTGCTCATCCTCATTGCTCAATGAAGCTGTGTTTGTGCCATGCTGAGTGTACTGTACAGCTTGTATCTGGGGGTGTGTATGTGAGGGAACAGAGTACATAATGGGTGGATGTTTGTGAGTAGTAGTTTGTGTGCTTGTGCGTGTGTGTGTGTGTGTGTGTGTGTGTGCGTGTGTGTGTGTGTGCGTGTGTGCGTGTGTGTGTGTGTGTGTGTGTGTGTGTGTGTGTGTTCTCTGTCCTCCCCGCTGAGACGTAAATCACCTGGAGGAAGCTTAAACGAATGTTATGAAATAATAAGCAAGGTGAGATAATCCGATGATGCTGCCTCGTCACCGATACCCATCACAAGGTATAATCATA
>NC_139673.1:12540425-12552925 GCF_951799395.1 Argentina silus | reverse complement strand
ACAGCCCCCTCAGACAGAGTCAGGTGTTGGTGGTTTCAAAGCCTGTCGTCAGCCCTGCCAGGTAAGCACTGCATCGTTAGTCTTTATTTAAGGTTTTAGTGTCCCTGCAATCTAAAGGTGCTTAAAAGATAAGACTGAGGACAGAAGAGGGAGGGAGGAGGGCATGTGTGAAGTTGATCATTAGTGCATGACATCTGCTAGATCATGTGACACCTGCTAGGTCATGGCTTCTGTAGTGTCATGGCGAAACGTTTGACTGGAAGGTTTCTGTTGATGTGTTCAACCAGTACTTAGTGGATTATTACGGTGGAAGTTGTATGGAACCAGAATATATGGTTATAGTATAACATTTTAAGGAGGTATGTGTACCAACTTGGTTCAAACCCGGTCTCCTATGAGCCCCAAGACTGTGATAGCCCATTGAGCCGAAGCCTAGGCATGGCATTACACACCATTTGGACTGAGGCCCGACAGATCTCTCTGCTCAGCAATACAAACCTGACAAGGTCACATGATGATAGAAGGTTAATCTAAACAGGCCCATATATCCACCATGTAAAATGATAATCTGTATGGCATATCAATATCTGAGTCCGTGGCGAGGAGATTTGATTAAGGACCAGTAGAAGGCCTTCTAGAGTGTGTGTGTTTTCTTACAAGGAAGGGTATAGGAGGTTATATTACAGAGGGTGACCTTTCCTTGGCCATGCGCCTGTACTGGTCATAGGAACTCACAGTATCGCTGTGATAAGGAAATATAACTCAGCAGTATAAAAGGTCAGACTGCTGCCTCCTCTCTGAGGAAGGTCTCCCAGGTCACAAATGCAATACAGATAGAGAGGAGAGGATGTAAGGACTCTGCCAGACTCTGTGGACACACCGGATTACCTTCATGCGTACATGCGGCAGTCAGCCGTAACGTACAGTACACGCGCGCATGCACACGCGCAGGCAGGCAGACAGGCAGGCAGGCAGGCAGGCAGACACACACACACATTCAGACCTCACCTCACCTGGGATTCAATTCTACCCCTGAATAAATAAACCTTTATATCACACCTTGGAGAAGAAATATAAAGTCAAATGTATCCATTTACCATGAAAATACTATCTACATTGACTGCCGATCTATCTACCTATTCCTTGAGGTAATATAAATGCAGTCCATTATTGAACAGTGCAGACCTAATGCCTCTAAGCATAGTGGCTATTCTTAGAGCCAACCTTTACCTGTGGTAAAATCAAGTCAGTCTCAGACATGCAGTGAAGTGACGGTGAGTGAGATGCTGCATATCTTAATGTCAGCCCAGCAGGAGATAAACGTGGACGTGGACAGGCTTTGGGGACAGCAGTGTGCGCAGGAAGATAAACTCCGCCACAGGGCTCATTAGAAAGAAAAAAGAAAAAAAAAGTCAAATCAAATTTGGTGCCTCTTAATTTGCTCTGCATTCAGTGCTCGCTCAACGGACTAACAGAGTTTTGTGGCACACAGGAGACCCGATTTAATAAAACTCTGTTCCGTGTCAAAAAAAAATACTTCAATATTTCATCGTGGAGAGACACATACATTTATCAAAACAATGCCGGAGGGCAATATTACAGAGGTGTATGATAAACGAGGTAGTCCGACCCAGCGAAATGCAAACATGTACAGTACACAACAAATGTACAGTACAGCAAACATGACACAGCAAGCCAATCCATGGGAGCCTATCATAGGGAGCCTATCATCCTCCTTTGTGTTGGTTGGTGCTGTATTTGTTTGTTTACTGTCCTCCTCCTCCCCGCCACATACACACACACACACACACACACACACACACACACACACGTACGCCCCGCCGCTCGCCTCTGCTACCTCGGTTTTCCAATTTCAGCCTCTTCCTTGGGAGCGGTGTGATGAATGTCGTTCACATCAGCCTGACCCCTCAGATAACCCTTCCTTTTCTTCCCAGGAAAATTCATCAGGCGGACGCGGGGCAGACCCCAGGGAAGTGTGATTCAGCACTCAAGGTGAGTGTTTGTCATGGAGGGCTTCAGATGGACCAGATAGTGTAGGGAAGGAAACAAGATGGACGTACGGATGGACAGATGGACGGACAGACTCCTCAGACGTGCCGTTTCCTGTTCCTCAGATTCCTGCTGAGCACAAGCAGAGAGAGACTTTGTATCTACCAAACTTTGTTTATGAAAAGATTCTGAAAAGATTCTGGCGAAAAATATGTTCCATCTCCTTTAGGTAACTCTCTCTTCTGTGTACTGAAATGCTCATAATGGAACTGACAGAACGTAGATGATTTTGCCACAGAGCAGCGCCAAGGTTGCAGTATGAATGCAGCTCTGTCATCGTGTCTGTATGTGGCCATTGTGTACAACACATATGCATATTATTCACTTAGTGTCAGAATACCCCGTGACTGACAGGGGGGTGAATTCTTAATGACAGGGGGTTGCTTATGCAAAATGCCAGACAAATAGTCACTTGGCATACCCTGCTTACTGATAGAATTCAAACATGAGCTACTAGGATCCCTGCCAAGCCAAGGTAATAATGCCAAATATACCACACAGAGCTAGAGCAGGGATTCAGTCCCAAAGGTATTGTAAGCCTACAGCGAATGCAAGGCACCATTGTCTTGGTCCACCTGGAAAGGTTTTCAATCGAGACCCTACAGTTCACCCCAAAAATGTACAATGTATATGATTATATAACTTAAATAAAATCATTTTAATACAATGCTGTTGATAACTTATAGTATCATTATTACAGGTATAAAAGCTGTAAAATGGAGCTGTTCCACTGTTCCTCTCCTCAATGACACATACACGACTCATCAGACAGGTCAGCATCAACAAGCCCATGGTCAACAAGACAGACAGCGAGATGGAACAATTACGTCCAAATGTACCCCTCACTCACGCTCTCCAGTCCTCCCTTCTCCTACCACTCACTCACACTCTCCAGTCTTTCCCTCTTCCTCCCCTTCACTTGGGCAAGAATAATTGCCTCCTCTCCTAACCCCCAGCTCCTGAACGCATCACCATAAGAGAAACTGCTTCGCTGGTTCCAGCTTCCAATGGAGAGAATTTAAGAATAGATAACAAACAAAACAAAAAAAAGAGAGAGAGAGAGAGGAGAAAGGGAGTCACAAGTTTTCCAAGCTCCATTGAGCAGCATGTGCAGCGCAGGGAGCAGTTTGCCGTGACAGGCGAGGCTCGGCGAGGCTCTGTGACACACGGATCAGTGGCTCCCGAGCAGGCGGAGCGACATTCAACGCCTCTGAAAGGAGTCACTGCTGCAACCCCCCCATGCTGTTTTTTTTTGTTTCTGTCATTGTCTGAGGGGAACAAATAAAAAGGGAAAAGAATAACACTGAAAAAATATGAATTTGTCCAGTGTACCTTTTTGTTTCAATGTCAAAAGGCCTGTTGGTTCAAAAGGATTGGAGTGCGACTTATTTTCCTTGGTTCAAATGGATGCCAAATGGATGACAACTGGAGTAAATCCAACATAACATTAGCATCCACAGACAGAAGGTTTCATATAGAATCACTGTGTACTGTAGCAATATTATACAGAATGTTTTCCTACTGTGGATTTCTCTCTGCTTGGGCTCCAGTATTATCTTATCCATGTTAAATCTACCCATGATGAAAATGGATTTATTCAGGAGGCACAAAATGTTACCTACTGTACTGTATGGTTTGTTTTGATTGACTTTTTTAAAACCTTCCACACACACTCTGTTGATTGGTCTACAGCAGCTTTACACTGGGCATACATTGGAGATAATATCCTGTCCGACAAAAGTTACATTCTAACAAGTAATACTTTTCCATTTTCTGCTTCATCAACTCCGAGCACACACTTGGTTGCGTTAAAGAAATAAATAAATCCCAGCGTAATTCAAATATTTCCTTTGAAGGCTAGAGTTGAGGGGATAAGGAATTAGTTCCCCAGGTCTCGTCTGCATGATCCCAAGATGAGAAAACATATATTTCCTGCATTTGCATATCTGCTGAAGCATGTCAACATACCATGAATATACATACATAGTGTACCTTTCTATCTGTATCCCTAATGCATGATGGAATGTGTGTGTGTGTGTGTGTGTGTGTGTGTGTGTGTGCGTGTGCATGTGCGTGTGTGCGTGCATGTGTGTGTCGGAGGGGGATGAAGGTGTGTGGGTAAACTCCGTACCTGCTTGTTTGGGTTGAGGGAGTGACAGTAAAGAGAATAGTACTTACTCGACACTACTCTGTTTTCGCAATGCAAGCTGTTGTGCCAAATAAATCATTCAAGCCCAATTCTGCTCTCCCGAAGATGACATGACAGAGGGCTTCAGAACATTTACCTGCTGTTAGAATGTTCATAAGAGCAAGAGCAGCATGTGGCCTCGCCCCTCTCCCTCTCCCCCTTTCAGTGGACACAGAAATGCATGCTGGGAAGTTAATGGAGCCCTCCTTATCCCTTCCTTAGGAAGTGCGTCCCTTGATAAGCTACGTAGCGGGAGGGCGGCGGGCGGGCAGGCTCTCTGGATGCATTACGGATTAGCTGACTCTGTTACCCGTCAGTTTAAGTCCATAGCATGAGGTCAGATTATGTTGTCCTTCCCTGCCTCTCGGTTCTGGAAACATAAAAAGGGAGGGGGAAAGAGAGAAAGAGAAGAGAGAGAGAATAACAGGGGTGGGGGGGGGGGTGTAGAGAGAGAGAGAGTATTCACACTTTAAAAAACCTGTTTTGGCACAATTCAACACAAACACACACACAGAGAGAGAGACTTACTCGTGGTGATGCTTGTCATGCTCAGACGGGGTAATGATATCAGGCAATCTCATGTTTTGCCTTTGCAGTGCAATTAAATCCTCATTAAAATACACACTAAAAAACAACCACCCCTTTAAAAGGAACAGTGTAACGGAGGCGGAACATCTGCCCGCGTGCTTTATTGCGTCAGCGCTTGTCGCAGCGAGCAGACGAAAACCGTATGTTGATTTATTATTCATGTCAATGCTTTTTGTTTATATTCACAGAAGCTTTGCTAATGCATTCCTCACAAAGCAGGCTTCACGGGGCTACTGAGTACGCAGGGACCTACAGCAGCAGACACAAACACACGAGGAGAAAACTGAAGGTTACAGTTGACTTAGACAGAACAGATACGATGCATTCTAACTAATTAGGGACATGTATGAGGTCTTACAATGTTTGATGAACTGAATTTTGATGGGTGATCATAACTCGGGGCGATTATAAGATGAAATGAAGAATGAGTCATACTGTACAAGCCAATGAAAAGTCTTATGATGTATCATGCCTGTCATGTAATGCAATAAACCTGTTGGTTCAAAGTATAGTCTTCAAAAAACGTAACTACGTGGAGAGGTCATTCCAGTTTCAGATTAATGTTATGTAGTTTCAATCTCTGATACAACACCAGCCAGATAGGGTCATTTGAGCATTCGCCCCAAAAAAATCAGCTACCTATCTGGTTTCTCATGAGATGACCTTGGAACCTCATAGAGAATCACTTTCGTATGGGTTTCTAATGATACTCTACTCCACTATAGCCATAAAATGGCAATCATCGCTAATGTATTCTTAGGACGCAAATTACTTCTAGGGTGATCATTTGAACTCGGCAATTACAGCGAATGTGTCCGCCCTGCGATCATCTTATGTCCGCATTCTCATTTACCTTGGCCTAATTAAAATCAGACGGGTTCTCCACGCCTGAGACCGGATGAAAAATGAAAAAAACAACAACACAGGGTTAAAGCTCAAAGAAACTGCCATTTAATTTAGATAATAATGTTTGCATTGCTATTAACACACATCTCACAATAACATGTCATTTTACAGCACTTGCTCAAGGTTAAGACTGCATTGAGGGAATGTACCAGCACTGATGTGAGATGAATGCTGTCTTACACAAGCCTGAGAATTTCCTGTATTTTTTCACGTCTTTAATGTTCATCTGTCCTTTGGCTATGTTTCTCCTGCTCCCTCACTGCTGATTCCATCACGCTTGAATCATCCTGACTATACTTTGGCCATAATGCCTGGGGTTGAGAGGCAATTAACTATGGGAGAACAGCCACAGAAAACAGGTGAACACAGCCATGCTCCCCACAGTAAAAACACTCCATTTAACACTAAGCTGTGCCTGGCTCCACTTCAGCAGCATGGTACAACTTCTGGCTCTCTGCAAAAACATTGACAATTAAGCAAATTTACCAGTCATTCCACACTCGGTGTAACATATTGTTTGCAGCGTCTTGAACATATCCATATCACATAAGCAAGCCAAATAATGCAAATATTTAGCATGTGCTTTTGATTTCCCACAGCATTATGCAATATATTATTTCATGACTACCTCATGAAATTTCAGAAATGCAATGCGCTGCTTACAACCTTGCAGTGACCAATACAACGTTGTTTTGCTGCTTCTCATGGCCAGCAGGCCCTAATACAGACTTTCTGAACACCAATTAAAGTGCCTCAGCCAAACGCTGCAACTAGACATCCTCTAAAGCTCTGAAGCTTAGTCTCTGCACTGCTAATGATTAGGAGGCCCTATACGGAGGCTGAAAGCTCTCCTTTTTTCTCTCTCCATGCCCCCTCTCTCTCTCTCTCTTTCCCTCCTTCTCTCTCTATTGCTCGTGCTCCCCCCCCCCCCCCCCCACACACACACACTCTCTCTCTCTATCTCTCCATCATCTATCAATATGACACACAGAGGGTTGGTTGGGTTTCAGGTCAAGTCAAACCACCAAACCACCTCCCCCCACGTTATATTTTCATAGAGATTTCATAAAGACCAGAATGTCAATCACTGTCACCAAAAGCAGAAGCAGAAAAGGCAGAGGAGGAGACGGTAATGACTAGGTAAGGTTTCAGAATGCATTGTCAAGCTTTGGTCGGCTTGATAGCTTATTATTATACTTAGCATGTGTTTGTCTAACACATATAGGAATTCGCAGATTTGATTGGCATGGCACTGTGATGCAGCTGCTGTGGTCCCGTGGCAACGAGAACGAAATGCAAATAGAGCAGAAGAACAAGTGGAAGTGTTGAAGTTGCGAAAAGGAGAGCACTTGTAACAAAAAGAGAATGATGGCATCAAATCCAATATCTACGCACGAAACACACTTAAAAAGAAATGCCCACAAAGCAATCGCTGGACACTTTCCACAACGAGACACTTGGTTAGACAGAAAGATCAAAGAAGAGTGGCTGTCTGTTTGAAGCCAAGGGGGATAGGAGGCAAGACAACGACAAGAGGGGAGCCTCACAAATGGGAGGTTTCTTTCCAATAGAGCTGCATCAAGATCAATACTGCCATCCACGTCCCTTTATAAGCAGTCCACTCTGTGTGCTGCTCCCTATGCCGCCCCTCACATTTCATCCTCAAACTGACAGCGGCTAATCTCCCAGCTTTGTTTTTCAATGTGATCCACTGCTTATTTGAGCCTGGGCACCGATTGAATCTACCAACCTTTAAAAGTTAACAAGTTGTCTGGGGAAATGCCATTTGTTACCTGGTGCAATAGGAAATGTCAGGCTGTGATAAAACGGTGATGGTTGATACACATGTCAATAGTGTCAGTGCTTGTACAATGAACTCCATGTCACCTTGAGGACTTGAGGACCGCAAATGCTGGAGAAAGTGTCTCATCATTTGGGAGAGTTTCTTCTGTACTGTAATTGATTGTGTGAACCTGGGCATCATAAATGTGTTAACCCACCGAGCTAAGGCAAACAATCAGGCAACCGAAAACATTCCACACAAGGAATGAAGGCCATATCTTCTGTCATATGAAATGGATAATTGACCCAAACATGACTTGAACATGACGCGAAGGTTATTAGCAGTCACTGATTCCAGGACCAACAGACTAATCATATTGCAAACAGTGATTACACAGTGTGTTAAGACCTGAATTATGGAGTTTGCATGTCTATATGAATGTACATCCCACTGCTTCCACCCCTCATTTCTTCAACTGAATAGAAGCACCGTGTTTGTGTGTGTTGTGTTGTAACAGTGACTGGAGTGTGTTGTGGAGAGCCTCTCCAACATCCCATTATGTGTATATCCTTGCTCAGTGAGAGTATAATTATTCACAAGCATTTCAGTTTCCTTTACAGCATGATATGCAATCTTCAATCCTTTTGCTTTTCCAAACACACAATGAGACTGTCGTTAGTGGTATAATTTGCTTGGGCCTGTCTTCCAGACAACAATTACCACTTCAATCACAGTAATGTGCCCCCCTGTAATACATATTATACATTATTGCATATACATATTTATAAATATATATATTTATTCAAGATATTGTTCTTTTTTCTCTCTCTCAAGGGACTTAAAGACAAAAACACACTACTCACAATAACCATGGGCTTGGTCAGATAGAAATATGTCACACAGAACAGTTATTAATCTTTGTGATGAATATGTTCTATACTTTACATTTATGTCTGCCATTTTCTAAAAGGTTACCCTTGTTGGTATCTAAAAAAAAAAACAGACTAACAAATTGTTGCTATGGCAGTGAAATATGAAGCCTGGAATCAAAGAAGTCTTTTTTTTTAATGATTGGCCAATCCTAAAGTGGCCCATGTCTGTCTGGAGTGTCGGCCTAATAGAATGGCATCACCCTGGGGAGGAATGGGACAGGTGAAGGCCTTCTGACAGAGCACAGCTCAAGGTGCCATACAGTACCTAGCTGTGACAGCTTCCAATAAGAAAACAGCCACCAGTTTTGCACGCTTCAAGAGTGACAATAAAACCCAATCAAACTCAAAAGCATAGACCAATTGACTAATTATTCCCTTCCTGCTGTGCAGGTTGATGACATTTTTTGTTATTTATTTATTTTTTGTCATTGTTATTTAGCTTTTTGTGTGATGAGATGTAGCCTGACAGGACAGGAGATAATCAACATGGTCAACTAATCTGACTCAGCTACTTGTGAGATATCTCGTGTACAGTATTTAAAGAAAGTCACACAATGACCGACACTTCATCACGATTGGAAACGTGATTTTCCCTTGAATACTCCTCACAGTCTATCAATGTAAACAAAAGAAAGAAAAAAAAGAAAGAAAAGTTCATCTTGGGGAATTCGATTCCACTTCTTTGAGCTAATTGCTTTGATTGATTTTTTTTCTTGTCCTCCACCTCTCCCTCCCTCCCTCCCTCCCTCCCTCCCTCCCTCCCTCCCTCCATCTTGTCACCTCGTTGAGTCCTTGTGTTTGTAGGTCACCTATCTGTAGGGTCACAGTGACAATGGAGAACACTGATGGGCAGCTCTCTTTCCATTCTCCTGGAGGATCAGTGTCGCCCGATGGGATCTGGGGGGCAATGTGAGCTGCAGCTGGGGTTATCACCACCACTGGCCTCCCTCCAGGTCTCTCTAAGAGCACACACACACACACACACACACACACACACACACACACACACACCACACACACACACACACACACACACACACACACACACACACACACACACACACACACACACACACACACACACACACACACACACACACACACACACCTCACCTGGGATTCAATTCTCCCCTTGACTGTTTTGGAAGAGATATCGATCCAAGAGGGTATCATCTGTGAGAAGGCATTCTTGGATGTCTGTACAAAACTGTCCCTGTCTCCTATTCATAGACTTCAGAGAGGCTGTCCCTGCATGTCTAGTCTGGCTTCTCTACCACTGTCATTCATTGATCATAAGTCTTTCCCCAATGGACTGAGGCTCAGGTTGATTGTGTGCAAAGTTCTCAATTTTAGAATTTTGTATACAGTACATATCATTCTTACTCCAGGAATAGACACTGAGTGAAT
Organism: Argentina silus; assembly: GCF_951799395.1. Taxonomy (NCBI): domain Eukaryota; kingdom Metazoa; phylum Chordata; class Actinopteri; order Argentiniformes; family Argentinidae; genus Argentina; species Argentina silus. The sequence continues at coordinate 12,543,051 of NC_139673.1, read as the reverse complement.
CACTTTTATCTTGTGAGTTAGAAGTAGGCCCACACAACCTGTACCTGTAAGTCAATACCAATGTCTTCCCTCCACAGGACAACCACAAAACCAAAACACCAACATAAATGGTTTGATTTCATGGAGTATTACAGTGAGACAACTTTCAACTTTGTCCTAAAATAAAGCACCTAATGTGTGTGGTAAAATAAGCTCCTTAAAAAATTCTGCTATTGGTATTTCCTGATTTTTATTACATCATCTTATGTTTAATATTTTGAATATTCTCAAATTCAGCTGAATTACTGAAGACCTTCAAAACTGTAATAGCACACTCTTTCCCCATTGAAGGGTTGTTCGACATCCCCTAGATAAGCTCTTTTAATTTCCGCCTTTGGCTGCGAACATTTGAAGAATACCGTTATTTTATCTAAGTTGTCTTATTATGGCCAGATTCTTAAGCCTATGAGATTTCTATGAACCAAAACTGAATAACAACTTATGAAGAAAAAATAAAAGTCCCTTCACATCCAATGTGTTCATTTACATAAGTTTATAAGGAGCTTAAGTTTTGTGCACTAAAGACTTTTATTCACTGCAATAATTATGTCCCTGTTGTTCACTTTTCATCAGAGATATGCAAATTGAGGTCTAATGTATCATTTGTATTGCCCTGGAACTATATTCTAGTTTGTTATTGAGGTTGCTGTGCTCTTTGTTTTCAGAGAGGGCAAGCTGAGCATTTCCTCAGAGTACCTTTGATGCTTAGCTACTGTAACCTCATTAGGAAACACACAGTGGTGCTGGTGAACTGTAGTATGGTGAGTAAGTTGAGAGAGTCCATTTTGTGGATTTCACAATTGGTGAATAATAATATTTTCAGAACACACATTGAAAATGTAGAGACAGAGAGAAACAAGAGGTGAAATCACTTAAGGGCCCTGTGTGGGAGAAAAACTGGAGCAGCACCAAGTAATGTATTAAAAGTTTACCAAACCTACATGAAGCCTGTCCTTGAGTACTCCTGCCCAGCCTGGATAACAGCATTGGCCAAGATGAAAAACAAATTACTACTCGTTCAAAACATTGCAATAGAAGCGGCTTACCGCGAACCAAAATACATCCCAGTTACTTACCTTCAAGTCATCTTCTACCTGACAGCTCTGAACGCCTGGACATGTTAGAGAGAGAAATATATCCAGTAAGCAAAGCAAGAGAGAAGCCATCACTGAAGATCACAATAGAAGAATAAAGGTATGATAGGGACAATCCTCTCTCCATTCTACAGGGCTGTAGCTCAACTAAACACAATGAACTCAGTATTAGAGATGAGAAGGGGACAGTAAAGAGCTGTAGCCACAGGCACATAGTGAAAACAACGACACAGGCCCCTTCACTGAGGGCATTGTTTAGTGTTTAATTGTAAGTTTATCAAGTGTTCTTATATTGTAAGTAGGCCTCCTATGAAGCTGCAAGACACATAGCCTCTTTGGGAATAATAAAGTAGTGTAGTATCGTCTAATCTAACCTTAATAATCTAAAGCATTGATCTAAAGCTTCGGCCATACCTTTGACCTTACAAAAGTAGTAGTTACTGCCCAATAGGGATTCAGCCCCTACTAATAAATATGTGCATGTTTACCCCACTGAGTGAGTGAGTTACTGTTCCACCACTCTGTAAAAGACACCGCCAGAGTATTTAACACCTCCATAAGAAAACGGCGATGCTGCCGGAGCCACATTAGTCAACGAGACCTAAACTTAATTATGTAACCACATTTGGGCTCTTAGATGAATTTCTAAATGATGGTTTTTTTGTCTCTTTAATTTTTTATGCAAGCATTACATCTAGTGTTTAACTGCAAAGTACCATTTGATTGAATTTATCATAAAGAACTATATTTGAATCTGAAGCAGACAGCGGCGCAACGGAAAATAGATTATCCTTAATTGACGAATTACATTGCCTTGATTAGTCTCATACTAAATTTGTCTTTGTAATGTGAAACGTTCCACATATAAATGTTCTCTCCCTCGCTATTTTCAGCACTGGCTTTGAATGTGAACGTTTTAAAAATTCATGAGTGATTAAGTTGGATGCATTGGTCAAGAAAGTCGTGGCTACACTTACGAAATAAATCAAACAAGTTGGGGTCATTAACGATCAATGTAGATAGTCAGAGTGGATAACGGTCAAGTCAGAGTTTCTTGGCATGAAGTCTGATGGCCATTGATGTTCAGATGCTAAAGTACAAAGCCAGCATTACCGAGGAGGCACTCCAAAATGAATGCTACTGTACACTTCCATGCTACCCTTCCCTTAATTCGTAATTCAGTTGGGGATGCCACTCAACACCCATCGACTTGTCCTGAACACAACTATCACAACAGGGAATCATCCATGTGCCTCTTCGTCCTCCACGCCACATGTACAGAAAGAAAATATGTACGAGGGAATATTTGGCATAGAGTCCTCTCAGTACAGCTGGCAAAATCATCCACTGAGCCAAAATGGCTTCGGGTAGGGAGTGGTGGCCTCCCAGCCTGCTCAGAGACACAACAGAGTGACATGCCACTGCTAATCCCTACACCCACCACAGAGCAGACATTTTCCCCTTAATGGGGTCCGCAAAGGCTTTTACAAATC
>NC_139673.1:12507060-12537725 GCF_951799395.1 Argentina silus | reverse complement strand
CCCCGCTAATTAGTACTTTACACATGCGCCAAGTCAGGGGACTGTAATGTCAAGGTTCTCTCATCGATAACAACTCTCGAAAATCTCATTCAACATCCCATTCACCAAGTACAGAGAAAGCAACAAAATGCAATGCACGACTTAATATGAACCGTAAGATTAAAAAAAGGCGTATAAACAGATAGAATAGATAAATGGTGACTTATATGGTAATAGTTTCCGTTAAGGGTTCTCTCTTCAACAGATTGCAAAGACATGTAACAATGAGTTGCAGTCCTGTATTCTGCCTTTAAGAGACATTCAAAAACAAGACTCCGAGTACGAACCAGTCTTAGGAAAATGGGCTCATTTTCTGCTCACCAGATTGTCCAATATATCTCTTTCTTTTTTTTCTTTTTTTTCTCTCTCTCTCTCACTCTCTCTCTTTCTCTCTCTCTCTCTCTCTCTCTTATCGTTCACTGTGCTACGTTTTACAACGGGTGGAAATTGTCAGAGTATTCAGAGGCTGAGCTCCAAATTGCTTAAATGGAGATCTCGCTCCTGTCACAAGCACCTCTGTACGTCGACTTCTGTTGCGAGGAATTATTATAATGTGTGTGTGTGTGTATGTCTGTGTGTGTGTGGAGGGAGGAGGAGGGGGGGGGGGGGGGGCATGTTCAGATCACAAAAAATGTCTTTCAACTACTAAAGTGTGACATGCAAGTCCTCTTTCTAGTCTACAAGTAGGCTTCAACTATGTCCAGACAAGACCCCACACAGTATCTGCATTGATAATCCCCATGCGTTGTGCTTTGCTGTTCTTTGTTGAGGTTGTTTTGATGCTGCGTTCTCCATTCCGGACAGAGTAGCTGGAAAGGTGTGAGTGTTTAGTTAGACTCCATGCCTCTCCTTGCTGGATGCTTATACATCATCTGTCTCTTCATGCTGTCCTTTGTACTTAATGTATCCATCAACATAGCACCCAGTTCTGTTAGTCACCTGCGACATGTTGCAGGGAGAAGTCAAGCTCCATTTCTAGCAGACTAGGGTGTGAATACTGATTGGCCCACGGGTGGACACACCGAATGAGTGTAACTCTAAAACTTTTCTGTTTTCAGCTTTAGGAGGAATTTATTATCTCCTTGTTTGCGCTGGTGTATCAGATGCACCTCGAGGTTATCTCATAAACAATCTAAATGTGTGCATACATATGCATACTTTGCAATAGCATCATGATTATATCGAAAACATCCATAAATTCTGAAAACACATATATTGGTTATTTTGATAGATATCAAAAAACTACCCCAATACTCTCGTTGAGACTGCACATATCTCCATTTATTGTTCATACATTTTTCTACTCTAATCAAATATAGCTAAATTAGCAACATTTCATGTGCAAAACAGAGAGGGAACCATTTCATTCACTTTCAAGAATTCCTCTCCTCCTATCAGTCGATGAGTCTACCCTTATCAGTTGATGCCATCCTTTAGCAATGTGGCCATATTGAATTAGTAATTTGTCCCCTAACACTTGGGCAAGGTTGTATCAATGCGGTCAGGTGTGTGGGGGCTTGACCGAGCGATGTTGAGCTTCCTCGCACACTAAGGAGCCTGGCATGCAGGTCAGCCGTAATGGCCGTGGCCAGATGGTCACCATCCGCTGGGGATGAAGGACACAGACAAGCTGGTCACAGTTTAACTTTGGAGGTTGCATATTCTAGCATTATTTAATGCCTGATTACATGCATCATTTATCACAATTATGTCTTGATAAAAGTTTGATGCGGAACACAACAGAAGCCATGCTGAATATTCAAACTTTGCCCTCACCGGTCCAATCAAGAAAGGTAGTAGGGGGGAGAGAGAGAGAGAGAGAGAGAGAGAGAGAGAGAGGAGAGAGAGGAGAGAGACGAGAGAGAGAGAGAGAGAGAGAGAGAGAGAGAGAGAGAGAGAGAGAGAGAGGGGGGGGGGGGGGGGGTGGGGGGGGGGACAGAGACATTGAATTATATTCATTTTAATTCAAACTTTATTTATCATGACTGTCATAACACATTCAGTTTACAAATGATAAAGAAATGTGTTAGAAGAACAGAAGGATAAAAAAAAAAAAAAACTGCACTGAAAACAAGTCTTAAGAAAAACAAGATTTATGAATTATATTTACATATAATTGCATATGTGTCTCCGTGTATTATGTTCCTTTCTTATAAAGTATGTGTAAATCATTGCTACTGTACTGTATATTGTGAAGATTGTTAATACTTTTGTGACATTAACACATGCGTACGAATCCAAAATCAAGTTGAAAATAGTTAAACATTTAGAGCCTCCTACACTATATATATATAAAGATGGCATGAATGTTCTGGCATATTGTATTTTTTATTTAACCTTTATTTCTACAGGGTAAAACACACTGAGACTAAGGCCTCTTTTGCAGGTGCACGCTGTCTACAATATCTGCACAATTAAATACAGAAATCAATACAACGACAATATATCAACAGAAACATCCTTCACCAAAGAGATCCTCGATCAATACCCTAAATTGTCTGCGCGGCACCAGAACAACCAACTGTGATGTTTTTGTAGATTGTTCAGCAGTGAGGTGCACCATAACTAAACGCAAATGTACCCAATTAGGTGGAAATCTCAAGAGTTAACCAACTCTGAGTAGAGTTAGGTCATTTATGTAATGAGGTTAGGTGAGCCGGGAGTTTATGCAGTAGGGCTTTATACACAAAAAGGGAGTAATGAAGAGATCTAAGGTCCAGCCAACCTTTTGATAAAGTATGCAATGATGAGTATTACAACTATCACCTGTGATAAAGCGAAGGGCGCTATGGTAGATGGCATCCATAGGTTTAACAGTAGTGGCTGCTGCATTCTGGTAGATGATATCACCATAATCAAGCACTGGCATGAAGGTTGATTGCACAATCTGCTTTCTGCTGTTCAGGGAAAGGAAAGATCTATTCCTATAAAAGAAGGCCATCTTTAATCTTAGCTCCTCCATATGTTTTCTCAATGTCAAGTCTTCATCAAACCAAATGTCCAGGTATTTATAAGTGGCGACACAGATAAAATACACCCAGATAAATACATACTGATGCTTTATTCTAGAAATAATAATTCATCCTTTTTCCAACTGTACTGTACTGTAGATATTGGTGAACAGAGATGTTCTAATGAGCTTTAATGTGGTTGAATACCATGGATATGGGGGAGTAGATACAAGTGAGAACATTTGCATTTTATTCATTTCATTAAACTATTTGACCAGTTACAGAGCGACAGTGACTTGTATCACACCTGGCTGACAAGATGGTCATAAAAACATCTGTTGCAGATTAGTTTGTGTTTTCTTTGTGTCTTCCCTTTATGTACTGTACAACCAAATGTAGAGTTGTCCTCATTGAAATCTTTAATTAGGGATACATTTGACCAAACAGAAATTCTGATTGATTAGTGATTAATCACAGCAAACCATGTGATTAACTCGATTAATTGTTTTAATCGTTTGACAGCCCTCGTTTCTAGATATCACTTTACTGTATACTACAGGTACTACAGGTACTCAGTGTGTAGGGGAGTGTACAGGGAGTGTACAGGGAGTAAACAGACCACAACCATTTTGACAGACAACAGAAAGTTTCTCTCAGGAAGAGAAACTAAGGTATTTGTTACCCATATCAAGACCTGTGCAGTAAAGGCAGGTACAGCAGGCAGAGGATGGATAGCATGGGTTGGAGAGGCAAGCTAAGGCAGAGAGGAGACTACAAACACATAAGACACAGGTGAAATGTAATGAGATCAGAGACAGGTATTTGGTGAGGAGTTTCTAGATGCTCTTACAGATTTGAAATGTGGATGCCTCAAAGAGGAGAGGAATACTGCTCAGTTGAACAGGGACGACAACATCTATAGAATCTAGAACATGCCTGTAAGCACTGTTTGCTAAACAAGAGACTGGAGAGATGAATTGTAATCACTGTGTGTGTGTGTGTGTGTGTGTGTGTGTGTGTGTGTGTGTGTGTGTGTGTGTGTGTGTGAGTAGCTACAATGTTTGGACTGCCATACCTTGGGATTTGGACTCCCCACTGTTGGTTTGGCATGCTTACTGTACGCCTTCACATTGTGAGGCCTGTGAACAATCTCATGTTGCTTGCGCTGTTGGTGAGTCCACTGCTATGGAATTTGTTTCTGAGGATGATGTTGAGTCGAATTGTTATGGAGCCTGTGGAAATAGGGCCATGGAATCACTGCCAAAGACTTGAAATTGCATAGTACATAAATAATCTGCAGAAACAAAGAAAATCTAAGTTAACTCAAGCAACCAGGGATGGACTAGGGCAACCAAACGGCCCTGGACTTTCAGTCGATAGAGTAGTGGGCTGCATTGCTCATTTTGGGCTGCGTCGCTCACTGGCCCCACAGCCCACAGATTGACTGGCCTACTGGGAATTCTCCCAGTGCTCCAGATGGCCAGTCCGCTACTGCAAGCAACCAATGTGATGACAAAAATCATTGAAGTCATATCAAGCTATGAGGATGTGTCTGGGGTACAAGCAATGCTAGAGCGAGACATGGGAGAGACATAATCATCTTGGTATTTAAGAAGATTAAGGGGCCTTAGGAATATCAGATTTGACTTTGCAGGGCCCCAGGGGAATGGATGTGTTTGAGGAAGCATCCACAGTTTGGATTGAATTATGTAAAGCAAAGATTGAATTCCAAATCCATTTGACTGAAACTCCATCAAGGCTATCGAGGGACAGAACCATGATTATGAATATTAATTGTTAATAATTATCCATCTCCTCAGGGTAACTCTTTGTTTCAGGATGGCGAAACCTAAGAGTGGGAGAGAGAGAGAGAGAGAGAGAGAGAGAGAGAGAGAGAGACAGACAGAGAGAGAGAGTGGAGGAGAGAGAGGAGAGAAGGGGGGGGGGGGGTTAGGGGAGAGAGACAGATAGAGATAAGTTTGAAGGAAAAGAGAGAAATAAGGAGAGACAGACAGAGTGTGAAATAGATCATAGATGGAAGAATGGAGGAACACAAGACATTGGCATTAGCTCCTGCCTTGAGTGGTTTGTAAATGTTTGCTTAAATTTGCTTGAATCCCTTAGTCATCCTTTTCTGTGTTTGGACCTGTCATAAGAGGCTGTCTGAAGCCTACTTTTTACTGCCATCGGAGGCATTAGTATCAAATCCGGATTACTGTCACGCCATCTGCTTTGGGCCATGTGTATTCACTTTGAAGAATTCATTGAATAGCTACATGTCAAATGTTAGAAATAGAATGGAATTCATTGTAATAGTTTACCCTAAGAACTGCCGTGCTTGAAAATAACCTTAATGAAAAGTACAACCATAACACCCCTCAGCGAGTGTCTCCAAGGATGGGCTGAATCCTATCACTCAGACAGATTGGCAACGTTCTCACCTTCATCCCAAGCTGAGAAACAAGTGATGGAGAAGAGTAAAGGGAAAGAGTGTGAGTGTGTGTGTGTGTGTGTGTGTGTGTGTGTGTGTGTGTGTGTGTGTGTGTGTGTGTGTGTGTGTGTGTGTGTGTGTGTGTGTGTGTGTGTGTGTGTGTGTGTGTGTGAGAGAGAGAGAGTGAATAGCTGGTATTATGTAGTCAGTGGGCCTAGACGATGATGTGCCATGTCTGATGTGTTTGTATCTCTGAGATGTTATCAGTCTTGGTAGCGTGACATTGACTGCATAGAGGCAGGGGGTTCTGTGCATAGACTGCAGAGCTACAACATAATGGGAGTAGTGTGGAGCGTGACGTGGGAACTCTATCAAGACTTCCGAAAGAAGCCAATCTGTGGCCCAACAGGCCTAACTGAGGAGGTGTGTCAGTCTTATTTAATTGATTGGCCTCTGACACAGTGAGACTTTGGCTCTCTCCTTGTTAGCATTCAAACATTTTGCTGCATCGTTGTTGTCTTTTTTCAGCACAATGCATATACACACACACACACACACACACACACACACACACACACACACACACACACACACACACACACACACACACACACACACACAGACTCTTGCTCCCTCTGTGTTTAGCATGGACGTCTATATTAATGTGACAACAGATGACTCTATCAGGCAGAAGTAAGTAAGCATGGCTTTTAATAGGTTCCATGACAGATGTCTGTTTCCAACACTGACAGTTTGTGCCACTTTCCCATGTTTCGCCCACTTACAGTTTGATGCTTTACATTCTTTACACTGAATAGGTTGACTTGAATTAATTCTACAACAAGATTGTTTAAAGCGTGGTTTCGCACAATTCATGCTTAGATTTCATCGCTTACAATTCATGCTTAGTTTTGTTGTGTAACACCTCACCTTAAAATACTCTTTATGACAGATTTGGGAAGGGTTAACAAGTAGTTTGTTTGATGATATTCAGTGGAGCTAGAATCCAACTTCACCTCTCATAGTGTCTAGCATTTACCTTTTATTGTGGAAGGAGATTTGGGACTTTGAAGTCTCCATTTGATCAATGGGGTGTAGAGTTGAAGCACACTTGGAGGCGTCTCAATTGGAAATGCAGTTGAATCATTGTGGAGAAAACAGCCATGGTGTCGCGCCAGCGGGGAACTCCAACAGTCATCCCTCATTTGCTCGACTGACATTGGGTGTAACAGGCTCAATATTATCGAGTAGGCCGGTCTCACTAGAGCACAATCTTGGGTTGATCATACAAGTCTAAATCATCGCAACTGACACTTTACAGGAAATTGTTTCCCTCATCCCCTTCACTCAACAGTTTTGAAAGCAGATGAACATTATCGAGGAATGCATTGACGGTCATTTATCTGCCATGCGTTAGGGCGGCTGTGTGCCCAGGCCTGTGGGCTATAAAACATGGAGGAAAACTCAATCTGCAGGGGGGACTTTTGGCCTCACGGGTCAGAGCTCTGGGGGACGCTGAGGAACGGGCTCAAACCTCCGAATGAAGAGACGTCTTCGTCACATCTCAATAGTCTAGAGTGGCTGTCTTTCCTTTCTTCCTGTCCTTCGTCTACACCAATGTGAAAAGAACTAGGCAGGAGAAAGTATATTTCCAGTGGGATCCCACCGTATTACTTTCACCATACCTATTCTAGGAGACAAGGTAAGGAAGCCGTCCTAGATCTTTGAGATGCAGCCCTCGACAGGTCTCAGATCCAAGTGAGAATGTCTAGTAGAGAAGTTATATGATCTGATCTGAGTGCAGTATTATCTGTATCCAACAGAGCAACTGAGCCCATCACAAACTGATACATTCCGAGCCCTCTTCCCCCGTTGATAGAGAAAACATCATATGTCACTTCCAGACCTACCATTTTCTATATCGATGTTCAAACAAGTGAGAGAGCTCCTATTTTGGACCACTGTCATCATAGAAGACTTTTTCATATATCAAACTGTCCTCGAATTCATAACAGTGTGAGACATTAGATTCACACCTCCCACTGTTCTTTAACACCATTATACCCATCTCTCCATCTCTCCCTTTGGGGAGTCTGTCTCCTGGGAGTCTCCCTCGCCCTCCCGTGGTCTCCCCTCAGGTCTCCGTGACCCAGGCCATAAGGCTTCAATCACATCCCTGCAGCTCCAGCCAGAGCCGCCTGGCCAATTGGCCCTCGACACTAACTGACGCGCTCTGATTCAGCGCTGGTCATCTGTCCCCTCGCAGACGATACACAGTGGGACACAGAGTGGAGCTATTAAAACAAGCCTAGGGGATGGAGGGGTTGAGGCCCTGGACACTCTCTCTCTCTCTCTCTCTCTCTCTCTCTCTCTCTCTCTCTGTTCCTCAGAGAATTCATTATATGATTGTCGACAACCTCCCGCCGCTCCTTCCTCAAAGCCCTTCATTGTGGTTAGAGGGATTGTGTCTGAGCTCCCTGGCATATTGTCATATGTCAGGGAGGCGGTGGGTGGGTGGGGGGGGGTGGGGGTCCACAGTCTTCTACACCTCTCTTCCTCTTGCTGCCTAGGTGTGCATGCTGCTACTGCATACTGTTCCTATGGCTAGTCAGATTTACCCCAGGGTGTTTAACACAGACTACAGTTGTGCAGTACGCAGTATTTGTACATTATAACTACCACACTGTCTATGTGGTACCACACGAAGCAGTCATATCATAAAAGAACATTGTTGGATACAATTCATTTTAGGCCATAGCTTGCTGTTAAGAATAGAGTGTGTTTCTTTTTGAATGAAACATCTAGAAACAGATCCAGTAGTAAGAGAGATTATGAACCGACAGTCCCCTCTAGTTGTTATTAAAATGTAATTAGAATAAAACTAATGTAATGATACTTGGAATTTGCCTCATTTAATTGGTGAACTCTACTCTCCTTCTCTCTTGCAAACATCACAGGCGTTGACTGCAAGGTTATCAGTTTCTTAAAACAAGAAAAGTACACATAAGCTAAGACAACTACACCATTAAGTCACTTTTCCTGCATAGTAATATTTTGCAGGGCAAGTTTCATCAGCCTTTCCAATTATCTGTATGAATCTGTCAGAGTCTGAGGGAGCTTGGAGCAGGAGTAGCTTTCGTTGTTAGTTCATTTTATGAATCTATGTCAAATGAGTGGTGTGCACAGAAAAGAGAGAGAGAGAGAGAAAAATAGAGAGAAACCTAAAGAGAATTAGACAGTACATTAATTAGAACATGTTTCATCATTTGAAAAATCTCCCCCCCTCCTCCCTCCATCCCTCCATCCCTCCCTTCCTTTCACCTTTACTTCCATTCTGACCTTGGACAGAAAAATGGACTGATTTTAATCAGCCAGACTTTTCTTTGTTCGAGCAGTGAGGAACTTTTCTCTTTTAAAAGCAACACCAGAATAACTAAATCTGCACCCTTTCTCTTGCTTCTTCTTTCCTTTCACCTCAGATTTCTCGGCCTTTCGTGGAAGCAGTTCTTAGGTGCTATAGGTGTCGGATGTGGTATTAGGAGCGATTAGTGGTTGGTATTCAGTATGCCACCACCTTGAAGAGCTGATTTGTACTTTGTGTGTGTGTGTTTGTGTGTGTGTGTGTGTGTGTGTCAGATAGTGGGGCTGAAGGGTTTACTAATTTTCCCATCTCCCTCTTCCTGCAAAAGTTGACACCTTTTAATTATCTTCCTCTCGGATCACAAGGATAATATGAATATCCGTTAAATAAATACATGATTTGAAACACTCACAAGGCTGATAAGGTTGTGGAGCATTTTTTATGTGGTTCTGTGTACAGTAGCTTTTAACAGTAGTTCTCAGCTAATGTAAAATTTTAACTTGTACAGTCTCAAGGCCATCAACCTTGGTACTCTCTGGAGCGATGAAACTTTCTCTGAGTAATTATCTCATAGTAAATAAGCTGGGGAATAGTTTAAGTTTTGTTAAAAAACGAATTCAATTTAACAATCGTATATTTCTTGTGGATCTTGTTCAATCCTCAAGGACATGCTGAAGATGGAAATCTATTAATTCTAAATTGATTGTCTCAATTCATTCTTTCAATTTGGGCTCTATTGAGAGTCCCTTACCAAATAATACACAGTGTTTCGTGTTAGGTGTCTAAGGTCATCTTTGTGTTGCTTAAATCCTTGTGCTTTTCTAAAAACAGGCTGGCTATTTCATGATTCCAAAAGTGGAGAGAGAGAAAGCAAGACACTGTTCTGTACCAAACTTATCCACTTTGGGTTTCTGCAATGCCTTTCACACAAGGGAACATGTGAATGATGGTCATCCCTTATTTCAGCTTTCAACCAGCTCCTATGAATCCAGAAATGAGAGTCAAAGTGTCCGGGGAGGTGGTGGAGAAGTTGTACAGAAAATAGTTAGGGAGGGATGAGGAAATGACAAACAGAATGGGAGGTACGACCTTGCTCCTTGGCGTCGTAGTCTGACAGCGCAGAAGAAAGAGAGCAGGTAGCGCACACACACACACACACACGCACACACACACACACACACACACACACACACACACACACACACACACACACACACACACACCTCCCTTCCCGAAAACTCAAACCCCAACTCCACAGGGGGGTCCCGTCATGTCAAGGACACAGCATGGCTACTTCAGTAACAAACATCCAATTAATACCCCCGCACACACCCTTCAGAGAACACCAAAATAACCAGTCACTGTTGCCTCCAAACAGTCATAAATATGTAGAAATGCAGGAGGAAAAATCATATTCCAGGGCACGCTGCCTGTTTTATCATAACTCAGTGACTTTCAGCTTCAAGTGTTGGTCACAGAGAACAGGGAGCGGGAAGGTGGATCAGATGGGGCAGTTCTGTTAGGAATGCAAACTGAAGGACAGCCAGCGGATGGATAGGCTGGCTCCAACAACAGAGAGGTCCCAGAGAGACAGCAAAGTGGTTGAAGTTGATACCTGTAACTTTAGAATGTGGATGTGTTGTGTTTGTGGAAGGCAAAAGCACTGTCTAGGTCAGGTTATTCTGTGTGTGTGTGTGTGTGTGTGTGTGTGTGTGTGTGTGTGTGTGTGTGTGTGTGTGTGTGTGTGTGTGTGTGTGTGTGTTGATGATGATTTATGTGCGGACTATAAATGTTGTAATTCTCTGGAGTGTACAATCTCTGGAGTGTAACAACAAGAATAATCCCAAGCAAACAGTTTCGGAATCTGAATTTAAATACCTCTTCTCATATTCCAATTATTTTTCAAGTGTTTTTTATAAGACTACAACAAAAAGGAGGGAAATGGGATGAACAAAGCTCCTCAAATCAGGTGACATAACTGATCACGCACCATGGATGAAAGCAAAGGGTGAAGTGGAAATTACCACCTTCACTCACTTTACAAGAGCCCCAATAGCTCAGACTTTCAACACAAGAGTTGAAAATCTAAAGCAGGCCCCGTCAATAATTAGCAGTGGTGGTGAATTGCATCTGCAACTTGAGCATCTTGAACCATGGAGTAGAGTAGTAGTATATAATAAATCAATAGACATTCTACGCATACTAATTGTGGTTGTAGGGACAGCAAAGGCTGACTGCAAGGTTGGTTGGAGTTTGATCAGGGGTCGGGCATGAAGCAGCCAGTCAGTCTGTCTGCCTCTCCCTCCCCCTGCCCAGCCATGCCCTGCAGAGGCAGTCTACAAACCTCCTTTGAAGTTGAGGTGTAAAATCAATTGAACACGTCAGGGAGTAAATTAACTTGTTTGGAGCTCAATTTCAAATGGTTGAAGGCCTTCTGCCAAGTTATTTATGAGGGCAGGTAGGGGTACTGTCGGCAGCTTTTTTTTCTGCTTTACTGAACGATGGATATGAATGAATTGAGGAGCGCACCGGTGGATACCTCCTGTAGTATTGAAAAAAAAGCAAGTGAAAAACATATAACTGCTTCATATAAATGATGGGTTTTATTGTTGGTCCCCCTCCACCAGCGTTTTTATTCGACTACAACTGACAAAACAATGTTGTTCCTTCCTATGCAGGTTTTACATTGCCGTCATTGTAAATAAGAATGTGTTCTTAAAATACCCGCCTGGATAAATAAAGGTGAAATAGAAAATAAATAAATACAATTGCTGCTCTTAAACAGGGTTTGTAACACTGCAATTACTCAGTTTTACTTGTACAGTATTTATATACGGAAGCCCTGAAGCATAACAAAAAAACTACTATACTATCCCGAACGAACAGAATTTTTGTCGATTCTACTTGATATGATGATTTCAGTTTCTTCACAGAATACAAGCAGAATCAGAATTTGGATCGGTCCATTTCATAGGCTGTTGGCAAATCAGTCATAAGTAGCCTAAATCCGATCAATTTATATTTTCTTATTCAATGAATGAGACACAATTATTATTTACATTATTACAAGTTAGTTATCTCGTTATATTGACCTATTTCTTTATCTCCAAACGAGATAGTAAGTGGTCCAAACGACGTTTGCTTTATACTTCAGGGCTTCCGTAATTCATGAGTTGTAACATAGGAGTTTTCAGATTGCCTTTGTCTCACTATTGTCTCATTATTCCACTTCTGTATTAATAATCAACTGTGTCACCATGCAATTACAAAGCAGATGCTTAATTATCACGTTATACAATGACTGTACAGTTTAATAGTTGTACTCTACTTGTAACTAGAATATATCCAACATGACTATACACCACAGCAATTTAATGTAATTAGACTTTTCATTCTTCATACCCCCCCCCCCCACCACCTCCTATCCCATCCCCAAACTGGAAATGCCCCACTGCTCTTTGACCATAAAAAGGGCGAACAGAACCGAGTTACAGAAGGAGAGAGGAGAGAAAGAAAAAACCCTAAGTTGATTAGGGGCAAAGGGAAGCATTAAGACTGAAGAAAGCCTAAGCTCTTTAACCGTGCTGCTTTGCATATAAATGAGAGATTAGGAGGAAACTATATCTTACTGGCCTGTTAGAATACATATGCCTAATTACAATATATTCAGAAAGTATGAGAGTGTAATTTGCACAAAAGAGATTACAAGCAAGTCGCAAGGTCAGGAGCAGCCATTGCTCATCTCTCCGCGCGCCGTTAGGAGGATGATGGTGATGCGCATGGAAATAAGGCTCATGGTCATGGCTCTATTGAGACGAGATATCTGCTCTGCTCCGTGCGCGAGCTCAAAGCTTAATACAAGGCTGATGGACAGAAAATAGACTGGAGGAGGTTTACAGTTCTATGTGTCATTTTGCTTGAACTTTGAGTTTCTGAAAAGGAGACGCACGCGTGATCAATATTCTCACTCTTTTCATCAAATATTTTAAGAATTTGGCAATGCACAAGGTTAATGGTTAAGGTTAACATTTTCTGTTCAACCATTTAAATAATGTAATGTCCTTGTTAAAGTTGTTGTTACCATTGCCACTGTCTCAAACATACGGTATACATAACTAAAGAATGCATTCAGGCCAACTTGTTTTTTTGTTTTTGTTTTTTTATCAGGCGAGGCCAAGAGCTTGCCTTGGCTTTCTCAAGATTCAAGATTCAAGATTCTTTATTTGTCACGTGCATACAAGTATACAGTGAAATGCAAAAGTGACAGTGTCACAGAGTAGTGCAACAATACAATAAGTTTTAAAGTAGAATAAAATAAAATAGAAGTACTAAAAAATATACAGTATAAACAGTATAAACAGTATAAACAATATAAACAATATGAACAATATGAACAGTCGGTCGTCATACGTCATTCAAGTGTACCTCATACCTGTACACTTTGGAATCCTGTCACATGCTGCTGCAGTATTTGACAAAGACCAAAAAAAATGTTTTCATTCAACTGAACTCAAAACAGAAATGGCTGCAAGGGAAAATCAACACATCTATAACGTATATGGTGACAACAGCCCTAAGGGTTTTACAGGAGAGATATTCTATAAAAACATGTTTGAACAGTTTAAATGCTCACCCTGTGATGTTGACTCTGTGATGTTTTCAAATCAATACCTCTGACATGCCACAACTGTTTTAGCAACAGTACGTGACACCGAGTCCATGTCCAGTTTTCATCTGTCTCTTCTCCTTGACAGTCGGAGAGAAAATAAAGGTGACCTCTGCCTACTGCGACAGCAGACAGAGATGTATGATTTGGAAGTGAGCAGAGTAATAGCGGAGGAGGTAAATATGAATACAAATATTAAACTGTGAGGACAACCATTGTCCGGGCTGATTCTCGCCGTCTAAAAATGGGCGTCGGTGTGGATTGGGGTGAATTATAGACCATTTACCCCTGTTCTTTTTGTGGAGCTATTGCTACTGTATGCAGATGACTATGAGGATGGCGAGGGAGTGAACACCTTGGGATGTTCGCGCCATGTGACATCACCATCTCCATAAATATGAGACAAATGGTGTGAAGGGTGACTTTCAGTATCTATCAAGTCCGACACACTCTTGGTTTAAGTTGAGTGAGTCAATGCACATACTGTAGCTCGCAATGTACCATGTTAAGTCAAAGTGGTACATTGCGACACACAGCACATTTCCGATTTAGAACATCAACCGTCACAATCTTCTAAACGTGACCTGCATTCATACATTAAGTGGCTATTTCTGTCTCATTCATGCTCCCATTTAAATGTAAGTGTGCAGCACAGGTCTTGACAATCCGAGGCCTTGACCCCTGCCATCCCCCGGTTTCCTTTCTCCCTCCTTCCTCTTCCGTCTTCTCTCTTCTTTCTTTGTTCTCTCATTCTGTGCTCATCCATTCCCTCTGTCAATCGGCGGCCGGGGCACAATGCTCCCGGATCAATCCGGAAATCTAATCAGTCCTGCACCTCCTCTCCCTAAATTACAGCCTCTGACAAATACTGTAAGAGACTGGGTGTGATTCATCAGTGCTATTTCAACCTTGTTTTCTTACAAACTCTCTTCTCTTCTTCTCCCATTTATTTCCCTTGTGATTGGCTGGGATACAATCTATGCACTTCCTCTATATCTCTGTCACTTGTGATCTAGATAGGTAATCTGGTGACAATCTACAGGTCAAGGTCGAGCAAAGAGAACTGTTAGCGCAGTGTATACATTTAGACAAGGCTCCACCAACATTTTACATTATGCTACTCTTCAGTGAGGGTTTGTAAATGGTTTATGACTCTTAGGCTTGCTCTATTGAAAGAAGGGCTGCTGTGCACTGGATCCCCTAGATCCACTGGAGGAGATAATGATTTGTAAACTATCTATAAACTGATGATTAGCAGTGAACAGTTAAGAGTTAATAACTAAATATTTACAGCCTTTACAACGTCTTTACTTAAATGAACACTGAAAGTGTGACCAACCCTCGATCCTACACTATGTGCTACCATCAGCTCACTTTCACAAGGGACCATTCAACCTTAAGCAATTAACTTTACATCTCTGTCTCTGTCTCTGTCTCTGTCTCTGTCTCTGTCTCTGTCTCTCTCTCTCTCTCTCTCTATCTGTCTCAAGTGACCTTTCAACTTCACGCTATAAACTATACATCTCTCTCTCTCTGTCTCTCTGTCTCTCTCTCTCTCTCTCTCTGTCTCAAGTGACCTATCAACTTCACGCTATAAACTATACATCTCTCTCTCTCTCTGTCTCTCTGTCTCTCTCTCTCTCTCTCTCTCTCTCTCTCTCTCTCTCTGTCTCAAGTGACCTTTCAACTTCACGCTATAAACTATACATCTCTCTCTGTCTCTCTGTCTCTCTTCTCTCTCTCTCTCTCTCTCTCTCTCTCTCTCTCTCTCTCTCTCTCTCTCTCTCTATCTGTCTCAAGTGACCTTTCAACTTCACGCTATAAACTATACATCTCTCTCTGTCTCTCTGTCTCTCTGTCTCTCTTTCTCTCTCACTGTGTCTCAAGTGACCTATCAACTTGCTGCACCAGCGCATCTCTATCATGATTCTATTACCATTCAGGCTTATTAAGTGAGTGCACCACGACTTCTAACGGTATGCCATATTAATCTACGTATCGGTATGCACCGCAGTGCACTTCTCTGTCAAATCCTGCGGGAGTGCCCCATACTGTGCCAGTGGAAAAGATATCGACTAATTACCGGTCATCCATTTCCATTGCCTGGTCCACAAAACATTCACTCTGCAGGATACTTAAGATCCTCCTTTGTGCATCCACACAACTCACATCCCACCAACTAACTTGACTGATCTCCCCCCAAGCACCCACGCACCCACGCACACACACATGCACACACAGACACAAACAGACACACACACACACACACACACACACACACACACACACACACACACACACACACACACACACACACACATTCTCTCTCACGCTCTCTCCTCTCTTCGTGTCTGAGCAATAGTTTCATCAATAACCCCGTTTCCTTTTTAAACTACCCTGGGGGGGTCTGTAACATATTTCCAAAGTCACTTTCAGTGCGACATCATTTGTGTGGCTCCGCCAGGGGGGACTATGGTTTTAACACGGCTCTAATTACGGGCGTAGAGACACACAGTGTGAATGCAAGGCTTAGGCATTCAATGGATCAAACATTTTTCCAACTGTGAATTTGCTGTTAGCCAAAATTGGATATATTGTGTGAGGACCACGTACAGGGATGGTTAATAAGACTAATGTATTCTCTCAGCCTGTTAATCCCAGGTGGATGTCGTTTTTGTTCAACTAGAGAAGGCGTTATTTAGCAAACCTAGGGTATATGTTCTTCTAATGAACAAAACAGAAGGTTGGACCCCATTCTGTCAGAACCCGTAAATGCTATTCCGGGATAATGTAGACAGTCACAGATCACAGAAGTCACAGATTACACTGGATTCAACTAGAATGCACTTCCACTGGAGATTCTGCATTGAACATGAGGGTTCATCTGTGTCTGGGAAACTAGTCTCCTGATAGCCTGGGACGCTATTGGGACGATATTTTGTTTGTAAACTCGTTACCTCCTGACACACTTACAGTACACACACTCTTACACACAATGGCCTAAAATAATTGTGTCATCACTAACTTGTGTTAGCACTATGACTCACCCTTCTAGAGGAGGATGACATCATCACCAGGGTCTGAGTAACTGTCGAAAGGAGTAACGCCTCAGGCCTCAACCAATTATGACGGCAAAAATAACCCCAGTCAAACCTCATTTCCCTAAAGATATTAGAATCAGGCCTTACCCCATCTTTGAATTAACACAAGTTAACAATTTTGTAATTTACATTTAATATATAATATATGCCAATTTAGCTGATGGTTTTATCCAAAGTGACTTACATTGCAGTGAGGGCATACATTTTTTAGTATATATGGTCCCAGCGGGAAACAAACCCACAACCTAAGCGTTGTTAGCACCATGCTCTACCAACTGAGCCACAGAGGACCACATGTATATGATATAAGTGTGTAGGGGAGACCATACAGACAAATAAGTGTATTCATAAGTGATAGTAAAACATCATTACAATGCAAATGTCCATGTGGAAATATGGGGGAAGAAGCTGGATGAATAATTAACTACAGAGCATTTATGTGTTTTCTTCATTATGTCTGACTTCATTTTGTGTGTCTACACTGTTTACAAAAGCAAGCTATTTTCAATTACAACAATTTAGGACACATAATAGTGAATACATTATCTTGATTACCGGCTGTATCTCTCTACTGTAGCTACCCCACCCACAGTATAGAATAAGATATTATTGATGACCATATTGTAAATTAATTTGGTTTAATCTCACAGTTAATGACAATCTGGAAAGACCAGAGGATGATACAGTTGCTTTGTTGATTGCATTTCAGCCATGGATTTAATATCCACTAGATCTAAGCCAAGTCAGGGTCAAGGTCGGAGACTAGATTGGGGATGGACCACCAAATAAAAGACTTGGGCAGATGGCAGACTTTGACTTTTGTTTCAACTGCATAACCTTGTATGATGCATGTGGAGGAATGTTAACTTAGCAGAGTAATGACCAACACTTACCCTTGCAATTAGGATTGCATGCATAGGATTGTTGTTGTTGTTGTGCCCTACATAAGGTCCCTCTATGCCCGTTGTCTCATTTCAAAAAGCATTACTTGATGAAATGAAATCAACTCAGTAATGAAACTACTGGACCGTACATATGTGCGGCAAGAATATTATGTAGCAATGCCACATACTCATTCAACACATTCATGCATTCTGCACCAGAAGAAGAAAACCCTCATCAAATTGAATCAACTTTTCCTATTAATCGAGGTGCCATTATGCACCGGGTGACTGCCACTGGTATTGAGTGTTAATTTATCAATCTTCTCCCAATCAAATGTCACAGTGGAAGCCACCGAAAATTCCCTGTCCAATTATTAGCATATGAACGGCTAAAAGCTCTTTATTTCCTGTAATGCTTGGGTGCAGCCTTGTCAGGTGGGGGCTTTTAATGGGAATCGCTTATCTCTGTCTCGTCTTTCAGGTGTTCAGAAGGCTTTCTGTTAAATAATATAATCCCCAAAGCCGTCACAATTACAGCTAATTCCATTTTAATTCAGTCAAAAGGTGAAGTGACAGAGAACATTTTCAGAGTGTGGCTCAAAATGGAATTTTGATTTCAATTATGAACCGCAAGGCTGAAGGGAGGAAATCTTGATTAGACCCCCTCAAGGCTTCCAAAGGAGTGTCCGAGCTCACCACCAGGACACTAATAATAGTATAATCTAATTTCTAAATGTCTTATGCGCAGTCATGGGGTAGGCCAGGGGACATACACCACAGCAGTGTCAGTATAGCAGTCTATAAACCTAATGTTACCCTAAATTAGTCACCCCAAATTAAATATGCATCGAGGGTTGAATCTTCCTGTTATGGTGCCAGTCCAATTGAACCATTTAAAATGTCATCGTGTTCATTTAAAAACTGAGTAGACACATCACATCACATCCTCTTCTGGCTTTTCCCTCATGAAGGCTGTGGTGGGATAAGGATGCTGGAATGCCGCCATCTGCGAGTTGGGACCACTGTTAGTCTCCAAGCCGTCGCTGTCGCCATCGAGAGAAAACATCCCAGTTTTTTTGGGGCCAAAAAACAAACAGGCTTAGGAGGAGATGACAGGAGGACTACAGTTCCCATCCCCGGTCCCGACTGTGTGATCCGCCTTTCTGTAGCCCCTGATCCCCCCGTTAGCTCCATCTTGCCTGCCAGTGTAATTAACAGATCAGAGTGCTGGGGAAGGGGAGAGGGGGAGAGGAGGAGAGGGGGAGAGGGGGAGGGTGAGAGGGGGAGGGTAGGCGCCAGGCAGTGTGTATGCTACCTAGCTGCTGCAAATCCAGCCCAGTGGAGCGTAAATGTGGACTTTCTTTCTTTCATCCGTTTCCACCCTGTCAAACCCAGGCATCTGCAAAACCAAACCTCTGGACAGGTTAGCTTGGGCGCTAACAGGCTTGCATTCAAGAGGGAAAACAGGTGTCTACGTTTGGAATGTTAAGATAGAATGTTAAATGTTAGAATGTGGAAGCCTGTGATTAGAACCAATGGAGAAGGAATGAACAAACTTACCGAGCTGATGTTATACATCTACTTACGAACCTGATCCGGTGTTTGCTATTATGAAAAATCTGTAAAATAGTTGTTATGTTTTGTAACCAATTTTGTACCTACCCAGAGGCAATACACATGTGTGGAATGTAGAGAAAATGACCTTTGAGAGCTCTATACTCACCTGCATGTCTCTGAAGAGCCTGCTTGTCCTTCCTCTGCCCCGAAGCCAAGCCCTCTGCCTTCTACCTGACCGTCTGAGTGATAGCACTTGCTCTCCTTTTCTCTCCCTCTATCTCTTCTCTCTCTTTGGCAATCTCTTCTCTACAGACTTCTTATTAAGGCCAACAGAGAGACAGCTGAACCAGGTTAACCTGTCTGTAGCAGCCGGGTCAGAGGTTCACACTGGTCAATGCTGTTCCTGAGTATCACAGGACCACACAGTACCACCCATAAAGACTTGGCTTTCTGACACATTTTGATGTGCTTTTGCTCTTAAACCGTTTCCTCTACCGAGTTTCTCACAGACTGATTTGAAAGGGAAAAACCAGTGAAAAGTGTAGGAGCTAACTTCAAAGGGCTCATCAGGCCCAGTGTGTGATTACTCCAAGCTGACCTACCTTTTTTAAACCACTACATCCTTGCTTACCATGGATAGGTCAGTCAGGCAAATCTACCTCAACATTGATGGAAGTGTCAGTCAAATCTACTTCAACATTGTTGTAGATCTTTAACGTACATTCATCTCAACAATGTCACTCATAGCAGTTATTGGTTAGTTATGCCATTTTGAACACACGTTCTATCAACCTAACACAATTACATTAACATCTGCCTATCATTATATCACCGTCATGGAATAGACTGTGCTAACACCACTTCCAGATCAATAGGGAAATGGCTGTACAGATTCAATTAAACTTGATTATCTCCATTCGCCGTTGTTCCACTGGAACGACCGCCTTGTTGATCCATGAAATCAGCCAACATGGATCAAGTCATGTGATGTGGAACGAAGTTATACTGTAGTTATTTTACTGAGGTACTTTATCTTTTCTACCATTAAACAACGGGTTGGTTGCCTGGGGTCTGTCTAGGCTTGTGGGGTGGTAGGCTGCAGAGTTAATGGATTTCAGACTGAACCTTTCATCACGTCGCCACAGGTTTGTTGGTGGCCCGTTTCCAACTCACCAATCAATAGTACTTTCACTACTGAAATCAATGACCAGTGTACCAAGACCCCAGTTCTATAGTCTTTGTCTTATCTTGTGTCTGTCTTTGTCTTCTATTCTCTCTCCATCCCTCTCCCTCAATCTACCACTCTCCATCTCTCTCCATCTCTCTCTCTCTCTCTCTCTCTCTCTCTCACACACTACTCTCTCTCTTTTTCTGTTTCTTCCTCACTCCCCCTCTATCCCTCTCCCTAGCCCTTTCACCTTCCCATTGATGTTCATGCCAATACTCACATAACACAGTTCAGCCATGTGCTAATAGGGGTTAATTAGAACTTTAAAGGTGGTGAGGAATTACTGTAGTGAAATAACCTATTATCACTAAGAATTAGAGGAGTGAAACACCTTGAGATCACACAACTGTCATTCGTATTGTTTTAATGGAATATGTCGTAGCATAATATAATATAAGAATATAAGAGAATATGGTTTTATTTTACGGCACTGTTTCGCTGGTACTGCATTCACCGAGTACTTACTTATTGGATGATAATTCACGGACATCTAAATCCTCAGAACTGCCCAGAGCGCTGAATCTCACTTTTACTCTACCACACAATGTGACACACTAGGATGTGATACAATACAACTGAAATCTTAGAGGGCTGAGAGAGTTTCTTGCCTCCCTCACCCCCACCCCCCCACTTCCCTCCAGCCTTCTCCCCCCACCCTCCATCCTCCTCCTCTCGCCCCCCGTTCCCTCCCTCTCATGGTGTCAGGATCGTGGTCGTGCTTATCCTTTTCCCCCTGGGTGAGCAAGCCCACATAGTCCGTGTCTACGGTGCAGGGCATGGGTGATGTTGGCGGTGTCGGCATCCGAGGCGGACAGGAGATCTTTTTGGCAGCGCTGTGGACCGTGGGCTGTGTTGCTCCTGTGGGGAAATGTCAGACTTGAGCCAGGCCACTGATTTGAGGTTACGTCTCTTTGGTACCTTCCTTCCCCTTCAGGGGCCCTATCGTTAAATGTACAGTAAAACTGAAGACGAGGTGTCGCTCACGACAAACAGAATAGCATCATCTATCGCTAGGAGGCTGGGAACAGAAGGAGGAGCACGTACTGAATCAAGGCCATTCTGACAGTTAGTAGAACTTGAAAAGGATATACATGAGTTCTAAATCATGACAATTATCGTCACCGTCACTGTTATCGGCATCATCATCACCATCTTCATCATCATCATCATCATCATCAGCACCACCACCACCATCATTATTCAGAGGTGATGTAAGCGGGCTTAAAGCCTGTTGTTTCATCTTCCTAGAGGGAGAGATGCTTGTGTCATGTGACATGTCCTCCCACTTACTCACCCGTTTTGTCCACCCTGCTCTCTCCTCTCCCACCAGCCCACCCTCCCTCCCTCTTGACTCTCCTCTCCTCTCTTCTTCTCTTCTCTTTTATCCAGGCCTGATTACCCTGACACTTCCATCCCCCAGTGACTCCTTGGTTATTCTCTGCTGACAGGCCTGTGTAATAGCCAAAGGGCTACAGCTCTGTGTGAGGGTGGTACTGCTGAGGTCCATTGATTGATCAAGTGTGTTATTGCTGGAGCACCCCCCTGACCTCCACACACACACACACACACACACACACACACACACACACACACACACACACACACACACACACACACACACACACACACACACACACACACCACTGCATTGACAGGTTGACTGAGACGTTGCACTAAGTGGCTGACACATGAGAGAGACAGGCTGAGAGGAGAAACCCACACTAGCCACAGAGGAAACATAATCCTTACTCTCTCACTGAGGGTGAACAGGTACAATTGGTTATGTTTGAGTGGTTTGGGATTTGGGATTTTGTTATGGTACATGTACTCAGCAAAGGTAAATGGGTGTAAATCTGTTGACACGCTATCTTCCAAATAGGCTCAGCAACCTTTACACAGGTTTTCATCCCAATTATAACCACAATACAAGTGCTTTACTTGTATTGTCTTGTCCACTAAATACTCACACGAACATAAAACAAATGCTCCCTCAGAAGGACTATTTCTCACTGATTCTTAATGGAATAATTTGCGACCCATTTACAAAGCAGCCTCCTCCGGGAGATGACAATAAGTTAGAGCCATTGGTGATGTGGGGGAAGCTAAACGCTTTGTACCTCAATCCCACACACTGTATTCAATGAAAACTGTGTTGACAGGAATCCTGTGGGGACTCTCCTCCAGAGCCTAGGCGGACAGGTTTGATTCCTCGGGTAGTTTCCCCCCACTCTGTCTCGGTGCTCTCTCTCTCTGTCTTTCACACACACACACACACACACACACACACACACACACACACACACACGCACACACACACACACACACACACACACACACACACACACACACACACACACACACACACACACACACACACGCGCACACACACACACACACACACACACACACACACACACACACACACCTCTCTTCTCTCATCTCAGCGTCTCTGGCCCAGAGCTCGGGCCATCATGGGGATATTGGCAGAGTGTTTGTGCCCCGATTGGCTCTAGGAGAGCGATCCATACAGATGTCTGGCTGTCTGTGTGGATCAGCTGCTGTGGAGGAGCGAAGCGGAGCTACATAGGGGGCCTCCTCTAATGGCCTCTGGTTAATTCCAACAGTGGGAGGGTAACCATTGATCTTGCAGAAGCATTAGCCCTTGATGAAATGGCCAAGATGTCCCCCCCCCCCCCCCACCCCCCCATCCTGATGCAGCGCTGATGGTGGTGGGAACTGAACTGGCTTTGAAAAGGTCAAGGAAGTTGCAAGCACTCTCTAACATGTTGTTCTGGTTAATGACATGATGTGATTCTCTCTTTCTCTCTCTCTCTCTTTCTCTCTCTCTCTCTCTCTCTCTCTCTCTCTCTCTGTCTCTCTCTCTCTCTCTCTCTCAAATGGATAAGCATTAAAATGCCATAAAAGAATAGAACTGCGATTCATTTAGTTTCATTAAGAATACATGGTCTTACTGAAGTGAAGAAAGTGACATTTTTGTCCTTGGATTTGTTTAATTAAACATGACCTAGGGAGTTCAAAATAAGTAGAACAAAAAGGTTCTCTAACTCCTATAGAAACAGTTTCTTCTCTTTCAGTGGGCTATTATGGAAAGTGGTGTCACACACGCACAAACACCCCTCACTGCCTTTCTGAATTAAATGGTGTTTTGACTCTTGTATTTCTATAGATAGCAGTTCAGTTCAACTTTTAACTACATTCTAAAGAATGTGCACATCAATTAGCCTATCACATGATTTCACTTCCACCACCTCTCACATTTAATGCAGTGATTCCTCACCTTCTGTCTCTGACTGCACCAGGCCACACACACACACACACACACACACACACACACACACACACACACACACACACACACACACACACACACACACACAGCTGCTTGCTACTGAAGAGGATTTACACTGTTTATACACTGTAACCCATTTAGTCTGGTGTTTCATGTTAGTCCCTTTTGGTGTCTTGACTTAGTTCACTTATTATCAGTTATTCAATCAGTGTCAGATAGCAGGATTGGTGTCTTATTGCTTTTAGGTCCCAGAAGAGCAGTACAGGGCCCCAGCAGCACCCAGGGGGGGGGGAGGATCAGCAGTGCTGCAGCGAACTGCGCTGTTTTCTTTACTTCATCAGCTGGTTCCTGCCCTCGTTATCTATCTCCTCTTCATGTGTGTGTTTCACGTCTTATTTTGTCCTGTGGGTTCCACTCAAGTGCCTCTTCAGTTAAGGTGTGTTGTGGTTTTTTCAGCGTGTGTCAGATTAATTTCCATTTTCTCTGTCCCAGTTGTGTAGCTGCTGTGGTTTGGGTTTCTGCAGGCTTGGTCTTCCTGATGTGCATTAGTTTATTGTTCTCGAAGAGCACGGTGGGTGTGTGGGTGTATAGGTTCTTTCACAGCCTCTGCTCCTGAGTTAGTAAGTAGCGTTATCATCAACATATACATACGCACACATACACACACACACACACACACACACACACACACACGCACACACACAGAATCACTGAAGCTGATTCAGAGAGGGCCAATTAACTCTGTAGAGATGGGAAATACCACCGACCCTTCTAATTGAATTGGTTTACATGCATCCAAAAGTCCCCTATGAATTAAATCTAAAATGAAAAGCAAAGAATGGAAAGGGGTTTCATTGCCAACATCAATATTTGTTTGCGTTTTAATGAACACAGTTTTTAGTTCTAGTTTGTTTCTGTTCTTAATAGTCTCTGCATCCTCGAGTAAATGATAACATTTAAGGGGAGAAAGCCTGTGGATTTTGGCTCTAGTATTAATGGTGAGTGTCATGAGGAGAGATGTTAAACATATAAACAGCTACATATAATACCTGAACCACGAGACAAAAAGGGCAAATTCCAATGTATATCTCCCACTTTTTACAACAGCTACTCCTCTAGATCTGCCATCATTTCACCTTGTCTTATCAGAAGGAAAGGTGCATTTATAACCTGGCTGAATATCATTTTCTTAGATCTACACGACTGGCTAGAGGGGTGTGGGCTACAAGCTGGTTTTGTAAGTCAGCTCTGGTGCTGTCCAAGCTCCCAGTGTCAGAGACACGACCTGGTTGCTGTCCAAGGTGCTGAAATTGGATGCTTTAGAAGTGAATGTTCCATAACCTCTCTTGGCGAATTGATTGAGAAAAGCAGCGTGATTTAAGTGTTGTGGGCCTATGACGCCCTGAGAAAGGCACTGTAGACATGCTGAAGTCAATGTTGTTTCTGACACACTTGTGGTACTGTATGATGAAATATATATATATTTATAGATATATATTTGGATCAGTTCACTTCAATCGTCAAAAAAAGCTATAGCTTCAAAAATATGCAAATATGGATGTGGATAAAGCTGTATCTTTATGAAAGACCCCTCTGTTTTTATATCTGAAGTGTCTGGCTTCTGTGGGACTGATTCCCGGCTGAACTTTCACTCGGTTCTGCCTGCCGTGCGTGGAGACTTCTGCGTCTGAAAAGTATTCTCAAAGCCATATGAAAGGAAATGCGATTGAGAACCTTTTTTCTCCTCTAGTTGTGGTGTGACACTAATTTGCTTCCCCTCACACTTCCAAGGCAATTAGCTTTGAAGCTTTTCAGAAAACCATTCTTGCCCAAGTTGATAGCTAGCGTGGCAAATAAGAATTTAAGCAGGTCCATTGGGGGACGGCTGATAAACATATCAACTGTGGAGGATATAGTCAGAGAGAGAGGGAGAGAGAGAGAAAGGGAGAAAAAACAGAACGAATAAAAGAAATATAATTACTTCAACTGCCCTTCATTACCGGGCATTGCCGCCATGGAAATTCATTTCCAAGCAATTTGCCTCTCAGTCGAGGAGCAAAACACCACACAGTTGTAAACAAATACCAGCAAATGATGGGGCAGGAAACTCAGTACAGTAATGATACCAGGCACAGATCATAAATGCATTAATCATAATACATATATGAATGAAGCACTTCTGAGGTAAATACATTTGGGCAATTTGATTGTGTGTTATGTTGATTGGATATTGATGGGAAATGGGGGCCCTGTGGAGAGAACAGGGGAAGGAAGAGGATCTGTACTATGCAATGTCCTCCAGATCTAGTGATAGCCTTAAGTATAAATACATATTTTCAAGATATATTTGATCTTCTCTTGAACTCTTCAGGCTAGAATCCCCTCCACATGTTGATGTTCAGGTAAAATGACACTTCATTCAACAACGTACAGTACATCTTAGGTGTGCACATGAGGTGATAAATATACACAAAACAAGCCTGCACATATTGAAAACATTTATTGCAGTAGCTGTATACCTGTAGAGTAGTAACAAGGATTAACTGTTTCAATATCTATGATGTCGAACACCCCCACAACTGACAAACATACTGCGGTAAGCAAGTCACTCCATCCCACTTGACTTTTTTATATTGTGACATAAAACATGGAAGTGCTATACAAAACTGAATGTCTTCTCAATGTACAAATTAATCATCTTTCAACAGAATGAAAATATGACACAAAATAATTATAAGTTCATTTAAAGCTATATCTTTTTTTAGCATGCTATTCCATTGTGTAAATCGCCTGCCATGCCGTAGAAAAAAGGAAAACCATTCTGACATTGAAAATGAAAGACGTTCTTCGATGGTTGAATTATCTTATGCACATGCCTCTTGTGTGAATTTCTTCCATTTTCGATATCAATGACTTGATTTCATACTTTTTTTCTGTGTGATTATCTATGTCTTCAAACTTGCCAAACATTCACTGCATTAGGCATAACAATTGGAAATGTTTTTAATCTATCTGGCCAACATTTATTTTCTGATCACTTTTTCCAACACAGTGCTTAGTTTAACATCATGAAGCCACAGTACAATTAATTCTAAAGTTACACTCCGATCTCCCTAGTGTGGAAAATAATGGGCATATGGTAGAAGTACTACTTTTCAATTGTACTGAATTAAATCACAATTTCAATCAAATGTTTACAATAATGAGTCAAAAGTAGATAAAACATTGAGCCATTTACAAATATATTGCTGTTGAATCGTACGTAACGCCTTTTTAAAATCTTTTTTTAGAGGAAAAGATTCAGAGTTTTTCGTTTCTGTAATGTAGAAATCGAGAGTATACACCAATAGTACAAAATTGTTTTCAAAAAATAAGTTTGCCAGGATTGTTGCCGTAGCTGAATAAAAGCAGAAATGTTGGGCAATATTGTGCATATTAAATGGTTGAAAATTAATGAAAATTAATGAAAATGTGAATGTCTTCACATATCACTGTTGGGCCTTTTTTTGAGCGTCTGGAAAATGTGTTCTTGATTTTTAAATAATATGCCGCCTCTCCTGTCAAAGAAATTGTCAAGAGGAGGAGACACACAACGACTGAAACGTCAAATCATGATGGGAAAATCATAAAAGGTCAACAGTCATGATGAACAGTGTTCTATTCCAGGTGATTATTACAGGTACATAAAATTGGTTAGTAATAAGTCTATTTACAAACACATCAACAATGACAGACTAAACAGGTGTCCACTAACAGTGTTTTCAGAACAACGCTTTCTTAATGTTAACTCCATTTTTCTTTGATTGTGTAGATTAATATAGTCCCAAACAACTCAATAACAACCACGTCACAATATTTTAATATATTGGTCAGCCATAATAGTGTTTTTTTTCTTTAACTGTTGAATATATGAGTTCCTTTTTCACTTTTGTCCATTTTCCCAAATGTCATTCGTCCTCCTTTGCCTGTAATGAATGACACATGAAGTATCAGCAAATGTCAATTTGAGGAAATCCTTGGGGGGAGGGGGGGGGGGGGGGGTCATCAAAAAGGATATCACAAGATACCATCCCTCTCTTGCACCATCGTAAAAAGTTGAATTTGCAGGGTACACTGCATAAGCACTAGTCTAGTGGCCTACATAGTACATGTAACTAGCACACAGCAGAAGCATTGACTTCAATGAAATAAAATTAACGAGAGGAGAGAAAAAACAATGAGAAGAAGATCTCCAATAAGAGTTGCCTTCTCCTCTGCCATGTTCAGATGTGCCCAGATGTGTCTGCCAATGCTCCTCTTATAGCTGTTGTTCCTTCGGGCTGTCCTGCCCAGTGGCTGGCTGGTAGGACTTCAAACTAGCCAATGGGATGTCAGCCATGTGACCACTGCTGGTGAAGTGTCCTTCTCCGCTCCCGAACTGCTTCCTGTCCCCGACCGGGAACTGGTCGCGAAGGCCGCTTTCGGTCTTCCAGGACCTGCCCAGGGTGTGGTGTCCGTTGAGAAGTTTGTCCTTGGCGGCCCACTCCTTCTGACTGGCGAAGCTGGAGACGGGGGATTTGGGCTGCTGGTAAGTGCCCAGGACGGGGGGCATCCAGCAGTTGTCTGAGTGGCCCAGCACCAGACACTCCTGGGTGCACATCTCCGTGGCCTCCACTAGACCTCGTGGTCCCAGGGGGCCATCTGAGGAGACAGAGGAGGAACCAGAAGAGGAAAAAACATTAAACCCACAGAGAACAGCTGTACATAACAAGGTCTACATGCTAGAGCACCATGGTTATCCTACCTATGGATTACTTGTGACACAGTGAAATGTAATGACAGTTTAATAACATACAACACTCAACACCATACTACACATACGCGACTAGAATACTATGACAACAACATGTTAACACAAAACTAAAGTGCTAAAGTAATTACAGCCTTAAAGTATAGTACGGCACAGGTAAATAACTTAATGTAATGTGAACAATCCAGTTACTCATCAAGGGATAGATGTTGAATGCAAGACCTACATACAGTAGCCTCCCTCTATCAGTTATGGTGGAACACCCTCTTGAGATCATCAAAGTTAAGGGAACAGTTTCTCTCCAATCAACTCCAGTAAAAATGCTTTTGGATTACATTTGTGTCCACCGGCATAACCCTTATTGTGTAAACCGTCGGCATGACTTCATTATGAAAGGTTGTTGCTCACTCATATTTTATTCATGGTAGACCCCTGTGAGCAAGTGTTAATTTATGTTCTGAAGAAACAAAGACCATCTTCTAGAACCGGCCGCATTGCTTATTAAAAAGCTGACTTGTTTTTGAGATGCATGTTTAAGGGGTTGCGGACATTTAGCTTGTTTCGCTCAAACACCATGCTGAGTGAGAGGAAATGACAATGGGAGGAGGAGAGGAAGAACGGTCACAGTGGAGGACTTTACTCCAGGCTTAGGTGTGATAGGAGAGACCAGAGCGTCAACTGCTACCGTGTCATCTTGCAGGATATTCTGTCTGAGAGACAAGAGTGACTTTCTTAGGATGAATACAGAGTGTAAAAGTATGAGCAGCAACTTAATGTCATAAAGAAAAGTAGCGCCCCATGAAAGGACAAACAAACTTTAAAACAGGATTTTGATTGTATTTAGCCCAGAAATGTCTCAGCCTTAATGGATGTTTAAATATGCATCACACTGGGCTCCGACATAGCTTACAACAATATATGATATACTGCCAAATGACTTGAAAGAGTGATTTGAAATGAATAAATCAAATGTTGTGATGTAGTCGTCTGTTGACACAATAACTTAAGACAGCCATAAAACATCTGCAATACACCAAGTTTCACTGAAACATCCCATCCTAAGATATCTAGGTACTCCTTCAACCTCTCAACACATTGTATTAGAAACCTATTGTGAAATTTGTATTCATTTTATTTCAACAACTGAACCCATCTGGCAGTATTCAGGATTG
This sequence comes from Argentina silus, assembly GCF_951799395.1. Lineage (NCBI taxonomy): Eukaryota > Metazoa > Chordata > Actinopteri > Argentiniformes > Argentinidae > Argentina > Argentina silus. The sequence continues at coordinate 12,508,236 of NC_139673.1, read as the reverse complement.
TAGCCCTGTACCCACTCTACTCTACTGCTTCATTCATTCCAGAGCTCTAGGCATTAAGTTGTTGTGCTCACCAGTTAATCTATTTCCTGGGATTGCTACCTCCACAGATAATCCCCCTAATAACATGGGCCATTTGATCTCCCCAGAACCCAATGGGGCATCCCCTCCTATCCCTCAGCAAGACAGGATCCGATGCAAGGCGGCAGGAGCTGAACTAGGGCCATATCAACACACTCATCAGTTTGGAGTCTGTGTGGATGGAAGATGGTGTGTGTGTGTGTGTATGTGTGTGTGTGCATGTGTGCGTACGTGCATGTGTGTGTGTGTGTGCATGTGTGTGTGTGTGTGTTATTGTGTCTGTCTGTATGCGTGTGTGTGTGTGTGTGTGTGTGTGTGTGTGTGTGTGTGTGTGTGTGTGTATGTGTGTGTGTGTGTGTGTATGTGTGTGTGTGTGTGTGTGTGTGTGTGTGTGTGTTTCTGTGTGTGTACATGGCCATAATCTGTCTGTATAACACAGTATAGCACATCCAAGGCATCAAAATACTCTTTAGATCCCCAAACAGGACAAAGGATCAACATGACTTCCAGGCAGGGAGATCGTTTGCCTAACATTATGTATTTTTCTTTTCCTTCTACAGTAGTGTCCAACCAAGTGTAATAACTGAACGAAGAAATTTGAGGCCATTTCACATATCAACTCACAGGAGCCTTCGGGGTCATTTACGAGGACAGTGAGAATTGATGTAATTGTGCCAGCCTCTTTGTCCCTTAATAAGAACATGTCACTGTGCTCCTCTGAGCCCTATAGCTTTAAATGAAGCCCAATCCACACTTTCGCCCGTCAGAAATCATTGTCCATGTTCTGATTGGTACAAGGCCTAAGGAGGGGGGTGGGGGGCGGCGGGCGGCAGGCGGCAGGCATTAGAGATCCCTCCCTGCTCGCTGTAGGGTACGAGTCCGTCCCTATAATTCCACATAATGGGCTTGTGCGATGCTGGACAGAGTCAGGCATCACCATGGTGACATGAGGAATAGTGGTGGTGGTGGTGGTGGTGGTGGTGGTGGTGGTGGGGGGGGGGGGGGGGGGTTATCTACATCAGAATGCAACATCGCTTCAGTAACAGATTTTCTGCCTCCAGATTTCTTATGAGCCTCCCTGTGTTTTCATTAATCAGG
>NC_139673.1:12494560-12497060 GCF_951799395.1 Argentina silus | reverse complement strand
GCTGGTAGATATATGTAATTGAGTAGGCAGGGTATGTTTTTATACCGCTTACCATGGATGATGTGCCTAACGATTTTTAAAATAACATTTATATCCTGTGCATGAACGTATATATATATATATATATATACATTCATCCATCCATCCATTCATCCATCCATCCATCCATTCATCCATCCATCCATTCACACATACCCCTCTCATGTAAAGTCCAGTATACACTCCACACCGTGGCTGAAGGCCAAATTCCTCAATAATTTCATGCAAATCTACCTGTTATTGTGCTGAATTTGTTATGTAAAACAAAAAGGTAACATACATTTTGGCTAAAGCCTTATTTGTTGTTGGGTGTGTTGGAGCCGTCATCTGTTTCATTTGAGCATAAGCTCATTGCGCAGTGGCTCTGGGTGACATGTTGTTCACTACCACATGTCTTGCTTGTTAAGGAGGCGAATGTGTCACAACTTAGGAGGCAGTGGAGCAGTAAATTGCCTGTGATGGAATAAGTTGGCGCTTCCTGCCTCTCTCCAACTTTAGTGGCGCCTCAGCTATGGGTGGGAGGAGGGGTTGTGTGTGGGGGGGGGGGGAGGGGAGGGGGGGGAGCGTAGGTGTGGACAGACAGTTAGTAATTAGTTAGTTAAGTCTAGAGAAGCACACACACACGCACGCACACGCACACTCACATTCACACTACACACACACACACACACACACACACACACACACAGACACTGACACACACTTTCTCACACACACACATACACACAAAATCACACATCTCATTATGGATGAGGGAGAAACCTACAAGGCGACGAAGGAAGGTGTAAAACACATCCACACATTATTGTACAACAGAGAGAACAAATATTCAATTAGCTGAAAATCACAATTTATTACAGGTGTGACCACCAAACTGCAGCTACATGACTGTATCTCTACAAACAAAGATGCCAGTTCTTATCTTTTAATTCTATTACACAATATTAGAGATAATAGAATGCACTAATCTCTTATTGAGAGCTGGTGGGTGGTTTTCTGTGCAGTGAGGTGAGATGGAATAGGATTGGAGGTCAGGATCTGACAGAGCGCCCCCCGCAGGGCGCAGGTGGTTTAATCACGTCTGTCAGCCAAGTAATTAGGTGTCCGTCGCAGCCTTGCAGGAGGGAGGCTCTACCCACAAGCCTCTACCCTGCTCCCATCTGTGAGAGAAGAGATGGCCGCTTCAATATGGCCGCCCTATGACAGGTCTTTGTACTGGCACTTCACCAGACACAAAGAGAGGGGTCGTTTATTAACTATTCCTAGATTGTGTTGGTTTGGGTTTGGATTTTGAATTCTCTACAGTGCATTTTTTCTCAAATTACTTTTGGAAGATGACTACCCTTTGTGGTGGTGAATACATATGAATTGTTTCCATTGGTATTTGAACCAGACCTGATAGCTTTGTGTGAAGAGTGATACAATACCATGTCCATGGTGATAGCACTTCAATGCCGTGCAAAGAAAAGAATCAATATCCTTTTTCTATGTCATAATAGAAGCAATACAAGTATGATACGACTTATAATGGAAAGACTAAATGCATGATTATAGTATTACTTGTTGACATTGACATTGGTATTGTTGTAAAGTGTTGACATTGGTATTTGAACCCCCTCTGAGGCCCTGTGTGAAGTGATATACAATGGCCGTGGTGAAAGGATAGATGATGCCGTAACAATACCATGTTCATAGTCCATACTGTTGATGCATGTTTGGATCGGTAGTATATGGATCTATGAGGCTATTATACAGAGTTATGACTTGTCATAAATGCTCATTGTCATAAATGCTCAGGTCTTAATGTATGACCAACGGTGTGCCATCGTATTGTAATGTGTAATGTATTGCTGTCGTGTCCAAGGGGGACGATGATGTGTGTGGTGACTCTGATTCTTCACGTAATTACAAGTTAAAAACTAATTTGTTGTTTTTGAAGATGGCGGTAATCAATCTCTCAAATGGGCATGGCCGGATGAGACGAGAAGAAGGAGAGGGAGGGTAGGGAAAATAAATGCCAGCATTGGAGGAGAGAAATTATAAGATGACCTTACTGAACAATGATTTATGGATTCCCAAGTCAAGCAATTACAGCAGGTGATACCTTTGAAATTTCAAACCATGGAAATTAACTTTGCTCTATTGCAAGCGGTGAACTTGGCAAGGGCATTGAAATTGCCACGTTGCCACGTAGCTAGGTGACTCTTCTGCAATCTCCCCTCATCTTTCAACTAAGCCATTAGACAGGGAGGCAAATAAGTCAGTCATTTGAGGGACGGCACCTCAGACATGCAGCAATAACAAGACATGTCACAATAACTAATAACAAGACCATTTTAATAACGGGGCTATTACTGCAGAAAACATTTTAATTTGTATAGTTATTTTCATCTACAAGGTCTTGAAAAAAAACCCACTTAATTAATAATGAAGTTATTTATAAATACTAATTCCATTCACC
>NC_139673.1:12459560-12487060 GCF_951799395.1 Argentina silus | reverse complement strand
TGACATGTTCTGAGCATGTTTTCAACATGTTTATTGACCCCAGAGTAGGAAGAAACAGGAGCAATTAGTACATCTGTTAATGCACACCCTGGAGTGCATTCATGTTTACTTAATCAAGGAACAACAGATTTTGAATGTCTCCAGGAGCCAGGTAGTCTATTAATATTTCCCCAGGAGTTCATTAGTATGACGCACATACTTTAGTGTAGTGGGTTGCACTTAGCATTGAAGGAGAGAATCAAGTCTATTATGTCAGGCTGGCGAACAACAATAGTAGCTAGATAACAGTAGCTGGCTACGAGCTGAATTAAAAGTGTTGACAGGCACTCCTCGTAATGTAAATAATGTGTATAGCCCGCACAAAGAGTGCTAGCTTTGTGAATACACAAGGCTGCTTTGTTGTCATGCGGTTGCTAAGGCTAGGGATAGAAAATGTCTCCTTTGGTTTGCATTTTATTTGAAACCGTTACTGCATGTTGTATTCCACTCAGCATCAACCTGGAAATGTAATAGCATGCCTAGAATCGAAACCCACGAACAAACCAAGCTGTCAAAATATTTCAAGAAGTTTGCCCCAAATCAGATTACGAATGACTTTTTTTCTCAAACAAATGAATTATGCACTAATTTAGTTGTAGTAGCTGTGAGATAAGCTGGATAATCAACTCTGGGGTGTGTGGTGATAGGAAAATAATCAACTTGGTGAACATCCCTGGGCTGCACCTGGGGCCGTTTTACACCTCCACGTTGTAGATTACTTTCCTATAACTGCACACCTTGTTGTTGATTATCCCCTAACTTTTCAGATGATGATTACAGTACGTGGATGGCCTTGGTATGGTTTTGTGTCTGTCCAAGGCTAAATGTAGCCTAACTCCAGTGTGCTTTAACCAACTATGGATATAGCAAGCTTGCCGTACGAGACTGGCTAAATTCTACCATGAACAGAGGTTAAGTCCCTCACCACAGCTGATCCACCTCAATCTAACACCACACAGCCTATCATTCTCACCTCAAACACCCTCTACCTGTGTGCTGCCAGTTAATGCAGGTGGTTAACATCCAGATGTATGTGGACAGGGTGCAAACTCACTCATTCCACTTGACTGGCTGAGTTGAAGGTGATGAAATCTGCATCATCACCCCCTGCTAGTATCTCGAGTACTGTCGAGTTATAGGTGTGTGTGTGTGTGTGTGTGTGTGTGTGTGTGTGTGTGTGCGTGCGTGTGCGTGTGCGTGTGCGTGTGCGTGTGTGTGTGTGTGTGTGTGTGTCCATGTGTGTGTACAGTATGTACGTGTGAGTGAGTCAAAGTGATATATATGCTGCGAGTTTTTTTTTTGGCTCTGTCTCATTAGCAGGTTGAGACCGAGCGCCCTAAATTAGCAGCATGATCCAGATGCTGCTAAGGCTGACTAGCCCAGTAGCACAGTATGTGTTCCGTACCTTTCTGTCTGTCTTTCATTGAGCATCGTTTAAACACAAAGCAACTTTCTGTTCAAACAGACCATCAAAGCTTAGCATATCATACTTCCCATTTACCCCAGACCACTAGTTAGCACACTTCAGATCTGTCTTAGCTCATTAGCACACTTCAAATCGAGCAATATCTAGAAGCAGGGGGTCGTTTCCATTTGACTTTAATGTCAATTTGATCATTCATTCACACTGACTGTTTTTCTGTGATTTTCTTCAGTACAACTATTTAGCAATTCAGGACCATCAGACTTTCCAGGGAGGTTCAATAAAATTCAATTTGGGATTCAGTGAAATCCACGACAGATTGTGAATGCTATTTTCAATTAACTTCTCTCTCTAAGACAAGGCACCATGCCAAATCACATTATCATACCATGAGCTCAGACAGAAAAAAATAATATATAAATATATATTACAGGACTACACTTTGGCCTGGTGGGCATATTTGGCATTTGTATTTTCAGTTGGAATATATTAATGTTTAATTGTAATGTGCCACATTAAAGCAACTAAGACATGAACTTAAATGAAATACAAGACTAGTCATTCAAAGTTTCAATCTTATAATTGGTCGTACGAAAGTTGGATAAGAAAAGGTTGAGTAATAGGTTAAAGTTACGGTAGCACTGTTTCAGCACCATCTCCCGTGGCAACCTACAAGCTATCACCTTTAAGCCTAATGGCTTCAGCAGTAAAACAATAACGATGCCATTTCCCACTTCGAGACACTAATGCTGTATGTTGAAGGAAACGACAGCCTGGATATATCACTGAAATGGCTGGAATTCATCTTCCTTTCGATCTCTATGCAGTCTGTATTTCCACTGTCACTCATTTTATATGCTGCATTGATTGGTAAAAATGTTTTATTTTAGTTTCTGTGCAGCACTGTGACGCTCTTTGACTTTGGAAACATACGGATGGATGAAATGTTCTGAAAAGATCATTTTATGAGTAACTTTCTCAGAACATAATTACAGAGTGGTATAATTATACAGTGCCATATAGTAGTGGAATCATTTCACAGAATTGCACGATTACACAAAACGCAAAACTAGAATTTTCTTCTCCTTATCCAAAAGAGAGTCTGTCTCTCTTTTAACATTTTAGCCCCGGCAAATGACTCCATTTTTATCTTTTAAAAAAAAGATTAAGACGATCTTATTACCTTGCATTAAGAAAAAAACATTTAACTAAGTGGACTCCTATTTAAAACACTGCTTCCAGACCTCGGAGCCAGACTCAATGAATCTCTGCTAGGCTTTAATCAACGCCAACTCCTACTGTTTCTGCTGGTTCCTCCTCATGATTAAGGGAAATAAAAATTCATAGTATTTGATTAATCTGAGTCCTAATTCAAAGGGGAGCAGAAGTCCCCATGGGGTAATCTTACATATATCTACATCCATAGTATGAAATATCAATAGCATTTCATTTGGGGCAGAGAGAGAGGAAATGGGAGAAATGAGGAGGAGGATGTGGGCTCATATCACACACACACACACACACCCACATGGACACACACCCACACGCACACGCACACACACACACACACACACACACACACACACACACACACACACACACACGGATGCACAAACACACACACATAGGCAGGCAGGCATGTGTGCACACATGGAGGTATTTCCACAAAAACACAAACACATTCTCTCTTTCACTGGCTGATTAATCCAAATTATTGCCTTGCCAGTGAAGCAATTGAAACCTTTTGTACAACACGCTTGAAATGTCATGGTATTAATATTGATAGTGATATTAACGTAAATAACATTGAATAACTTTTCCTCCCTAAAGTTTCCGTCATGTGGGGAAATATTTAATTAAAACATTGGCACCTTGCAACCAGCGGATGGTACACTGGCTGGCACTGAGAATAGCTCATTTGAGTCACATGTTACCCTGGGGGCTACTCAACCAAAGCCTAAAGTAAAAACTCACAACCCAGTCTCCAAATGATCACGTTCGGGGGGATCGTTTCTGCAGACCAAAGAATACAATCTGTGTAGTAGTATTATCTAGCTATACTGGCAGGTAACTATGGAAGGCAGAACACCACATATTGAGGTGGTGGGGGCAGAAACCGCCTGACTGATAACTTGAACGTTGCTGGTTTGAATCATGCTGGCACTTTTTTTGTTGGTGCTAATTCTTGCTAATTGTTGTTGCTTATGCTAATATTTGCTAATGCCTTCCCCTGACAACTTACCCTAACCGTAACCACTCAAAGTTAATGCCTAACCCTAACCACTCAAAGTTAATGCCTAACCTTAACCACTCAAAGTTAATGCCTAACCTTAACCACTCAAAGTTAATGCCTAACCCTAACCACTCAAAGTTGATGCCTAATCCTGCCTGACTGCCATGCAACTAATTCATGTAACTTGTTATGATGAATTTTAGCTGGGTACAAACTACGTAAGACTCTGTTGTAATGATAACCAGAAGTGGACTATAGCATGGGCTCCTCCACCTCCAGACTTGCTGGCGCCATGCCACGTAGGCTATGGGGGAGGCTTCCTAAGACTTGTTTGTCTCCCTGTATAAATAATGAGAGAACCCCCCAGTTGGGTGCTCTCTTGTGGAACTGTGCATTAACCATGTATCTTCCATTGTGAGCCCAGATCGATCTGAATTAAACTATCCTGATCCAGCTTTTATTTGAAGTATCCACTTTATTTACATCACCGGTGACTGCATTCTTCAACATCTGAAAAGCATCATTACATAACCCTTACACAATGTATCTTTAGTTTTTGACGTATCTTACGTCAAAACAGGTGGTCAAACGCTGGTATAGCCAGATAATACTAGACCTTCCTTGGTCTGCAGAAACGATCCCCAAGAACATATTCTGTTGGAGACTATGTTGAAAACTCAGTATGAAGTAGTTGATGTTACATTGGGTTCTCTGGCACCCTGTGGTACACATAGCAAAGTCTTGAACACTCAATTCGCTAATACTTGAATTCTCTATATATCACAAGAGATTTCATACTGTACAGAGAGAGAGACAGAGAGAGTGTGTAAGACAGTTAGAGATAAGACAGCAGTGTGTGTGTGTGTGTGTGTGTGTGTGTGTGTGTGTGTGTGTCTTAAATCTGCAGAGTTAAGACTCTGTGGGGACCTATTAGCCAAGCAAAACAAATACTGTGATGTTTCTGTTAAGTGTGTGGCATTATGCCATCCCAGAGTTCTCTCTTGCTGAGTTAGGCATCCCTCCTGCCCCCTGTGCACGTTATCTCCACACGCATCCCGCTTTTCTGTGGAGGTCTGACTCTGCAGGTCTGACTCACTTTCTCGTTAGTATTTATCAGACGCTCTCCCTTTGAAGGGCTTAAATGATTTAAACGCCACTCCAAGATGCCGCATCAATTAAACGCCATTTAGTCCCGTTCGGGTAAAGCTGGTAAAATGTGTTTTTGTTGAATTGTGTTTTATGTCCCCCGCCTGGCAGTTGGGCAGAGGATCAACTTCAGGGTGGGACATCCTCGAAGTGGGGGTGTTCTCTCTCTCTCTCTCGCTCTCTCGCTCTCTCTCTCTCTCTCTCTCTCTCTCTCTCTCTCTCTCTCTCTCTCTCTCTCTCTCTCTCTCCTCTCTCCCTCTCTCTCTCTCTCTCTCTCTCTCTCTCTCTCTCTCCCTCTCTCTCTCTCTCTCTCTGAAGACCATCATTGAGGTTTTGAGGTATTGTGGTGAATGCATTCCACATGTGTATCTAGGATTGCTCAAGTCTATATTAATTATGACTATATTAGCAGCTATGCCTACTATGCCAAGCTTATCTTGTTTAGTGAGAAGGCTGCTGCTGGCCGTTTTACGGAGATGTCAACAAACATGTCACAGAACCAATCAAAGAGATGCTCAAGCTGACATGGAGGATGGTGATAAGTGTGAGAATACACACACACACACACACACACCACACACACACACACGTGCATGCGCATGTGAACATGCACATGTATTCGCACGCGTACACGTGAGAACGTCTGCTGCAGGCCGTTTCACGGAGATGTCAACAAACGTGTCACAGAACCAATCACAGAGATACTCAAGCTGACATGGAGGATGGTGATAAGCGTTAGAACACACACACACACACAGACAGACACAGACACACACGCACACACACACACACACACACACACACACACACACAGACACAGACACACACGCACACACACAGAAAAACAGCTGCATCAGCGTCTCAGTCAGCCCAGACAGGCACCCTACAGCCACAGGAAAGGTCACAGCCCGTTTAGACTCATCGACTCCAAGTGAGAGGCTGATATCGGGCCGGCTCATCAGAGATCATGGGCCACCCCAGGCAGTCACTGACAGTTGTCAACATTAACGAGTGGCTGTCATTTACTCTGTCAATTCCAAGCCTGTGTGCTAGCTATCTCTATCCACCTCGCCAGCAGCAACACATGGGAGAGGCTCTGCCAGCCGTCTACGGGCTGTGGTACAGCACAGTAGGTGACATGCAGCTGGTGTGCAGAGGGGACCACGTTTCAGCCATGAAAAGAACAGTGCGCGGCTAGGTGTACAGCACACAGGGGATGCGAGAGGGTTTTCCATCCATAGGCTCCAAGGTAGGCTGTAGGGTGAAAATCCAACTCAAGCGATGGTGAACATACGTCCTCATGGTTTTAGAAAGAACAACAGCTACATTGTCGTCATTCTTCATTGTCACGGACATGTAACGGATCAATATCAACATGCAACATAGTCCTATAATCAGCGGCATACTGTAGGAATAGAACACGATCGACTGTTTCCTCTAATAAGGAGTCGTAGCCAACGGTATAATACAGACTTGGGTGAACAGCCCCGACCCATTTGCCAGAGCTTGTGACATTGTCTCCCTCTTTTCTATCGTGTTACAAACAAAGAGCAAACAGCTGCTATGTCTACGCGTCATGAGGCGCAGGGCTGTTATCCATTGCACATATGGCCCTTCTGATTTGTGGGTTTACCCCTCTCTCGTTCTCAGCAAACCCCAGCTGCCAACGCATCTTGACTGGGATAGACTCGGGCTTTGCCTCCCCTCGGAGCGGAGCAACCATTTTGTTTGAGCAAGAATACAAACATTCCATAAGACAAGGAACGGCGGTGTTTATTGTTCGATGCTCCATCAAGCACAATGGGCCACGCTGAGTCTGAGGAGAGGGAACCGGAGCTCTGCTGGAATAGAGGCCTAGGAGTTGGAGAATGGAAACAAGAATGAAGGACAGAGGCGATAATACGAAATGTTTTTAGAATTATCTGATATTTTCTTGTGGGGATTGGATAATCGGTTCTTTTTAGAACTTTTTTTTTTAAGAAATGTTGTAATTACAGCACATTCATCGCTCAGCGCTCAGGCTCTTAGAATGTGTTCCCAAAACGACTGTACCCATGGCTCCATCAAAAGTATTTTCTTATATTCAGGGTCGACACTCGGCTTACCAAACATTTTACAACATTTTCACATGCCTCAGTAGATCTTAAAGAGTTTTCAGGGCCACTAATGTTGATGTGATTGACAACAACAATAACCCAGTCTTAATAGAGGGTTCCAATTTCTGTAAACCCATTACCAACAGTAAACAACTAAAGTACAAGCTCAGGAAAAAAAAAAAAAAAAGCACCCCAAATTGTTTACTTGTTTACTGTTTCTGTGGGTTTAAAGCGAGGGACTACAAACTTGGCTTGCTCCATTAAATATTAAAGAGCCTATTTCAGTGATGTTTCAGTAGTTTAAGCGTACACACGGAGCCAGCACAACTTGTTTTCCACATTCTACGGCTTTTGACTCTCTTCCTCTTCCTATGTGGCGAGTTATAAGCTACAAACTGCAATGAACGCACGTTGATATATATCTATAAATATATATACTGTATATATATATAATATAATACCTCACCGTGTTCTCCTTAATCCTGACCGCAATAGCAGAAAACATCGGAAACATGAATCAACGTCTGCATTTCTGTTAAATATGTTCCCACCAGAATGGAGGAATATGCATCTCATCGTTTAGGCTTTTTGATTAATTGAGAACAGATGAACAATAAAAAGATCAAAAGGGCCCTCTGTTGGAGATGAATAGGGGATAGTTAATATGGTTCCTGGCAGTGTTCTGTACCCCTCAACACACATTAGAAAGGAATATGAAAAATGCACAGAAACAAATTGAAGAACAAGAAACTATGAAAGCTAATACAAGCTAACACAAAGGATACTTATTGGCTCTATACAGAGAGGTACGATACTGATGACCTGATTATGTCATTGGGGTTTAACAAACCATTTCGCTATCTCCGAGCCAGCTGTTCCCCCTCCTTCAAATGTGGATTGATGATTGTGATCTTTTCCTTCAGACAGGTTAAGTGTAAGTGTGTGTGTGTGTGTGTGTGTGTGTGTGTGTGTGTGTGTGTGTGTGTGTGTGTGTGTGTGTGTGTGTGCGTGCGTGCGTGTGTGTGTGTGCGTATGTGTGTGTGTCCTCCGTCCGTCTGCAGCATGACGATAGACAGACAAACAGGCCTGGTATTCAGGCAGAGCCAATAGGCCTGGCGCATGTGTCCCGTTTGGCATTTAAAGTGCCTGGGCTCAGTACAGCGGTGCGGGGGGAGAAGTGATGGGCATGACAAGCCTCGTCCCCCAGGGAGCCACCGGGCAACAGTAGCTCTCCAATCTCCCCAGGTCAGAGCGGGGGCGAGACGGCAGGGTGAGAGAGGAGCTCCTGGCTAGGAACACTAATTACCATCACTGCCTGCCTCTCTCTCTCGCCACTAGCCCGGCCCGGCGTTCAACCGCTCAGTACAACACAGCTACACCTCCCAGACGCCTCTGTCACACGCCCCCCCCCCCCCCCCCCCCCCCCCCCGCCCCCCACGACAGGCCCCTAATTGTGGGACTGTTTTCTTAAGTTATGGGTGTTTAGTCTATTCAGAGACCAACTGCCACTGGACTGTTTTGCCACGCAAGTGAATAGGCAAATACAATAAGTGAGTGTATAAATGAGGGCATGTTAGGCTTCTGTTCACCCATTAATTGTTTGTTATTCTGTGGCTTTCTTCAAGTTGTGCTGTTTTCTCTCGGCTTGATGCCTCGTTGTGGTTTATCCCTGTTATGTATGGGGCTGTTTGATCAGCCTAACAAGCAGTCTACGACAGGTCACAGTGCATGCACACAGGACCCTCATCCGCTCCACTCGCTAACACAAAGTGCAGGCGGAGTAGCACGCAACCTCAGCCCAAACTCATGATAATTTAATAAATGCCTGAAGGCAGAGTTTGAGGCAGTGGACAAATATAAATATTAATTAACACACAAGGGACTGAAGTGATGTGTGTGAAAAACTTCTTAGCCAATTGCTCGCTGCCATATTGAAGAAAAAGCCATGGTCAGAATCCATAATGCAGTTTAGAATATGCATCAGATACTTCAAACGTGGACTTCTAACGCAAACGCCTTCTCACTGAGCTTGTGGGTATAAGAGAGGGGGGGGGGGGGGGAGGAGGGGAGGGGGGGGGTGCGTTTGGATATATGTTTTTTTCGGCATCCCATCAAGTTAAAGATTCTATCATGTCTCGTTCCTCTTAAAAGAGGCGATGGATAGAAGACTTCGTGTTTGAGTCACTGACAAGCTCAGACACTAAACATATTCCTGTCAGATATTCCGCTAACTGACATATTTGGACAAAAAGGTCTCCTTTGTTACACACACTCAAGAGTCCCAGCTCCCTAATCCACAATCAGGTCGATCGTGTGTGTGTGCGTGCGTGCGTGCATGTGTGTGCGTGTGCGTGTGTGTGCGTGCGTTGGAGCGTGTGCCCCCTACTCCGCAGGGAAGCAGGGTACACTAGAGTGGGCAGGATGTGACATGTAGCGATGGATGAGGTAGGATGAGTCTTGATGTCGGCCATTTCCTCCTATCTAAACACTGTAATTAGATCACATCTCCGAGCCTCCCACTACGCACATCACTTGTCACTCCCCTGAGCTGTTGGTTATACTGAATGTCAAAGTTGCCAAGATAATCATCAACTTACATACCTTGGAGGCTCGGTTTCTGTCTCTGTCTCTCTCTCTCTCTCTCTCTCTCTCTGTCTCTCTGTCTCTCTCTCTCTCTCTCTCTGTCTCTCTCTCTCTCTCTCTCTCTCTCTCTCTCTCTCTCCCTTCCCCATCTCTTTCCGTCCCTCTCTCCCGCTCCTTGAATCTATTGTTCTGCCCCACTGCACAGATTGCATTCTGATTTCTGCTGGCAGGTATGTACGCATGTAAGTGAGCACACTTCAGTGTTTTTAGCTGCGGGCGCAACAATCATACTGGCAATCGAACCATTCATATGGACCCTTCAACTCTTCCACCTCCTCCCATACCACACACACACACACACACACACACACACACACACACACACACACACACACACACACACACACACACACACACACACACACACACACGTGCACACACACACACACACACACACACACACACACACACACACACACACGTGCACACACACACACACACACACACACACACACACACACAGAGCAGTGTTAACTGCTGATTTTCCAATCCTTAGCCCCTACCCTTAGGCATGTCATATAGATCTCAGAGAATGGCAATAACTCCATATCTTCCTCTGATGGCCGTGTGGATCCAATAGTTTTAGATACACTGTCTGGAAGTGCTGAAGGGGTAAGGGTGAGGGGGTAGGGCCTCGGAGCTCGGAGCTAGTTGATTGATTTGGACTTCCTCACATGCTTGTGCAGTCATCACACAGCACAGGGGAAAAGGGTTGATTTTAACAAGCAGTAGCAGTGTACCTGTAATGGAGACAATGTACCATTGAGAAATCGCAATGTTTCCTTTCTAAAGAATGCAATAATTAAACCACAAAGACATCGTAACATGTCATCGTTAAAAAAGCACAGCTCCAGGGAGTTTCACCAATGAGCAAGCAGGCGTGAAGGACCAGGTGTGCGAGCATACGGGTTCAGCCACATTCTCTGGTCTGAGGTTGAACAAGAGGGGCGAGAGAAGAGGGGGATTACTGATCTCTCGTAAAGGTTTAGAGAAGAGTTGGCCGTGGGAAAACAGATGGGTCTGAGGTTCTGTACCGCCTGGCTGAAGTTCCCACTGCCCCGGTGAGTTAACATCAAACTCTGGCTCATGGACAGGCTAGGCTTGTTCAGTTCCTGATCCGACCAGAGCTAGAATAACGTAGCTGGCTTATCTAAACAAACGTATTGTATTTCCACCTATGTAACCTCTACAATCATCCACCTGTGTAACATCTACAATCATCCATTTGTGTGACATCTACAATAATCCATTTGTGTGACATCTACAATCATCCATTTGTGTAACATCTACACAACTCCTTTGAGATTTTGAGCCAATAGAAATATAAATGTCTTATATCACAGAAAAGATAGACACCCAATTATAAAGCTATATCCCTCATTGAATCCTATTGGAATGTCTGAAAGAACTCCACTCACGACTCAAATTTGTTCGTTCAATCTGTCAGGAGATATTACAGAAGGCGTTCTTATGATCGTATGAGGTGTGTGAGGTGAAGGACAGCTTGAATTAGTTACGCACCTTCCCTCCCACACAAGTATGCCCATAAAATGTAGCTAGATCTCAAACAAGCCTTTAAACACAATCTATTCATGTGTATTGTACAATGGTATTGGGAGAAGCAACCGGCCTTGACACCAATAGAACATTCAACTGTGACATCAATGGAGAAGGAATTTCATCAGAAATGATAAAGAATTTATTTCAGTGAACAATAAAGCAACCAATGTTTTTTGATTTGATGGAGGAGGATGACAGTAGGCATGAAATAGTCGAAAACAGTACTGACTTTCATGTGATAGACTTCAACTTATTCTCATTTAGATACTAACATGTATGAAGCTAAATAACACACTGTACACAACTATGGAATGTAGCAGGTCCAATCATTAAAAAATTATTTAAAAAAAATGTCATATCCATCATTTAGAATTTCCCTATCAAAATGCAGCTTTAAATCAAAGACAATCACAGCTACCACATCAACCAGAAAACGCTGACAAACTGTTTCACAAAGTCACTTCTGTTTTGTTTTTTTTCATCTCCACTAAACCTTTTTACGGATCGTCGTCTTAAACCGCATTTTAGCTGCGTTAAACATTCAAGGCGGGGTAAACTGTCTTCCATGCAAAATTGCAGCTTGTTACGGGAGTTAGATTAAATGGAGTCAGTCTCACCTAGCAGCTAAAACCCACTGCAGTAAGCAACAACTGGAGCTCAGGAAACGATGGGTGGCATTCTGGGGGATTAGCCTGCATCGCCAGGGGTTAGGAGTGGCACAGAGGGAGGCACGGTGGCCTGGGAAGGCCAATCTTCATTGTACCCCTGGGGCCAGAGAGCACCAGCGTGGGTTTAAGCAGAGCTCAGCTGGCAGCTTGGGTTTTTATCGAGCTCTAGTGCTACCCAATTTAACCAGCCTTGAATTACAGGACAGATGTCAACACCTCACTAGTTGAGATGAGCAATCACTCTGCACATAGACAGAGGCTGTGTGTGTGTGTGTGTGTGTGTGTGTGTGTGTGTGTGTGTGTGTGTGTGTGTGTGCATGTGTGTGTGTGTGTGTGTGTGTGTGCCTGTGTTAGCATGTGTGTGTGTGTGTGTGTTCCCCCTCCTTCCCCCTCCTCCTTAGCATGTGTGTGTGTGTGTGTGTGTGTGTGTGTGTGTGTGTGTGTCTTCATCCATATGTGTGCAGGGCTGTATGAGATAGTGCTCTCTATCTGGTGGGGTGCTCTCTCAGTGTAGCGGAGGCTGTGCCTGAATGCAGAGAAGGCCTGGCGGTTGTTTGTGTATTTATGTTTTGTTTCCCTCCGAAAATCCTGCCTCTTTACCCAGATAATTATTTTCGCTTGATCAGAATCAAATTCCGGAACTGTTTGCTGCTGATGTTGTTCTGTGGTTAAGCTGAGGGGGTTTAGGGCAGAGAGTAGAAAGGGGAAGAAAAAAAGGGAAGGAGGGGAAGGAGGGTGGACTCTAAGATGACGGGAGGGAGGGGAGGGGGGGACAGGCCGGGGGGGGGGGGGGGGAGGAGAGGAAGGGGGTCGGTTGGTGGAGGGAAGGAACCCAGGCCCAGCGAAGATCAAAACTGCTCCTCTCCAAGCCTCGGAAGACAGCCTAGGGGTTGCCAGGACTACCAGGAGACCTCTCTGCCAAACACCAGCTTGATGCTGAATATCAATTGTTAATCCACCAGGTCTGAGTGTTGATGAATGACATTTAAATCCATGTTTTGTCACCTATATTGCAGCCTCTTGTTCTCCCCACCCCCTCTCCGATCTAGAAATAGAAATGTCCTCTCTGTTAAACCCCTCAATAAAAATAAAGAAATGATATAGAACCGTTGTGTTACAGAGGGATAAATCCATGTATTATAAAAGTACTAGTCTATACAGAATATTCTAACCATAGCATTGGTGAGAAACACTCTGAAAAGTACATGTGTATTGTATGAAAAATGCAATACGCCTTTGCAACCCACTCATCTGTTCATCAATCTCACTCAGTGACAGAGGTCAGCTCATACAGAAACCACTACCCCCCTCTTTCAATTTGGCTGTTCTACCTTTCCTCTCTCTGTTTCTTCCCCTCCCTCTCTCTGGCCACCTCTCTTCCTCTTTGTCTTCCACTCCCCCCACTCTTGTGGAGGAAGATTATTTGCCTCTTTCCCTCTCCCACCTCCTCCTCACAATCCGTCTCATTTGTCTTTGAGGGCTTTTTTTTCCCCTCTCGCCACCGCCGGCCTTTCCCAGCATGCATCTTGCCCTCGGAGTGATTACTTCTCGCCCCGCATGCTCACCTTGTCTGCACCTGTCATCTCTCCATCTGCCAACAACCCCCCCCCCCCCCCCCCGCCCCCACACACACACCCTCCCCACAACCCTGACACCCCCCCTCAAAGATCTCCACATGTGGACGGATCCAATCACATCCAGTTTTTGTTGTTTTTCTTTTCCAGGGCTTTGTATTCATGACCTCTGAAGGTCTGGCTACCTGGAAACACATCCTGCTGCGTCAAACTTCAGACGTCCATCTTTTAATCACTACAAGGAAAAGATAATTAAATAATTACATTTTTGACTGATGGTGTCACTGTCACGGTCATTTGTCCATACACACACAGGTCTTCTTTCTCTCCCCTTTCTCTCCTGAATTGAAGGTACAGCACATCAGTCGAGGCTGGTCCACGTGTTTGATACCATTCCTCATTCCATCCCATGCATTACAGTGAGCCCGTCCTCCGATTTCGACCTCCACCGGCCTCCCCTTGCAGTATTTCAGCATACACTCCCTATCAATCAACACCCTTCCCTACATGTACATGCATTCCCTAGAGCATGTACGTTCTGTAGGATGTATCTACATAAAGCCAACCAAATGCTGAAAGGAAGTGGTCTGTCTCGTGAAAATTAAAAAGGTGTAATGAGGTGGGAGGAGAGGAACTGAGGGCGAGGAGAGCATTGGAACTATCTCCAGCTTGTCAGCCGGAACCTTGGAAGCGTCGGTGGGATTCTCAGTCTCAACACTCTGCGTCCTGAGCTGTCACCGTTCCAATTCCGCAAGAAGACACAATTAACAAGAAGGCATCAGTGTGAGTCCTGGTGGGCAACAGCACTGGGTGCCATATGTTTCGCTCAGAAATGCACACACACACACACACACACACACACACACTGTACACTCTCATGGTGAAACTCATCGAGAGACTCTTCTTAAATAAGAAAATGCAAGCACTCACCCGCCTGCTCTTTCACACAAATGGACATATGCAGGCAGACACCCACTCGTATACAGTACACACACACACACACACACACACACACACACACACACACACACACACACACACAAACACGCACGCCAGTCCTCGCCAAGTCCCGCCACTGAATAAAAGGGACTGAAAAGGATTCATCACAGTGACTGCATCACTTTAAGACATTTTTCAGCGTGTCAGAAGTCTCTTTCTCTCCGTGTTCCTCCTGCGTCTGCCGTCTCCAGCGAGTATTACCCTGAGCCCCACTACAGTCAAAGCACGCGGCTGGGGATTAGGCTCTATCACAGGGCTCACCAGCCAGATCAGTTCACCAGGGTTAAGGTGAAGCTTTTTTCAAGATATACCGCTTTCTTAGATGGGGACTTGGGCTCTGGTGCCACTGCACTGTTAAAGGAGGGGGAGGCTATTCAGCCAAGGGACTTTAATGCAAAGATAACCCATTTAAGTTGCTGCCTTGACACGACACACACACTGGCACACACGCACACACACATATGCCCACACACACACACACACACACACACACACACACACACACACACACACACTGGGGGAAAGAAAAAAAAAGAGAGACTCTGCTGAGTCAAAAAAAGCCCTAAGGACTGAAGGTTTAATATTACCATGCATTCAATGGACTGGGGAGGGGATTTGAGAAAATATTTGGGAGCCAATAGCCAAACCCCTGCTGGCCATAACATAAGTGAGAGAGTAAGAATTGTGACTGTGCTTCTCAGTAGCTAGTGAAACCACAGCCAGGTTCAAGATTCAATCCAACTCCATAATGTTGACTCCAAAGTCAACTCTTAATTGTTATGTCCTGTCAGCTATTTTACTAAGAACTTATTCCCTAAATGTTCAGCTTCCTATGCATCTACTCGTTGGACCATTAAAACACATTCCACATTCATTGATTGACTGTATTGATACAACGTAGAAACAAACGCACACATGAATGACTGTGATGTGGGATCAAACTGGGATGCAATTTACTTCATGGCAGCGCTGATATTCCAACGAGGACACGCAAATCGGTCTGAAAACCAACCACAATTTGGCATTATCTGTGACTGGGGGGGTGGGGGGGGTGGGGGTTGAATGGACCCATGGAATTTACCTGGAAAACGCTTCGTAAATATGCAGCCCAGAGGAGATAGCAGTGAAAAGACCAGAGATACGCATGGTTGGAGAGATAGCTGAGGCTTTGCTTGCCCCCCCCCCCAGCCCCCCCCCCCCCCCCCACCCCTCTGCCTCTCTGGAGAACTATGGTTTGCTGTGTGTAAAAGTCTAGCTGTGCTTTGGCTATCTGTGTGAAAGGCTAGTTGGAGACTTTGGCGACAGCTTTTTGTGTAAAAGTCTAGCTGTGCTTTGGCTAGCTGTGTGGAAAAGTGTAGGAGACTTTGGCGACAGCTTTTATGTGGAAAAGTCGAGCTGAAGACATTGGCTAGCTGTTGCTGGTTTTGTTTTTGCCTCCTCACAACCCAAACTGCCCACACAAAATGGTGAGGAAAATTATTCTGGCCAATTGAATGTTAATAAACCTTTGTTAATCATATTCAACGGGGTTGGAACAGATAACAGATGAAGACACACATACTAACACAGTGTTTAAGCATCTTTCAAACACAGAAACATAAACAAGAACAGTAGCAACATTTTTCAATTACCAGTTACTCCACCAATTCAACTGTTTGTAAATTTGGTCAAATTACACACTAAAATAGCAATCAAAGATATTTAATATCAAACAAATGATATACTGAGTTCAGGAGCATATACTAAGTTCAGGAGCAGTGCAGTTTCCAAATCAAATTAATCAATTGCTGTTTCAAATTAACTAGAGGTTATGTTCTTTCTCTTGTTTTCTATCTCTCTTTTCAGAATGGGGTATGAGGGAATGAGTTTAACACTGATGAAAACCTAAATGTGATTAGTTTGGCTTGAACCATTTAGTTCTCGACAAGAGAGTTGACTTTGCGTAGGGGGATGCATCAAACAGCATTTGATTGAATATAAGCTGTAACTGTAGACAAACACTGTATAGCTTCGAAACATAATGTTTATCTCATGGATGGCCAGTGCTTTCATCCATATCGTAACTGTGTCATTAAATTTGACAGTAGTTACATTTCTCCAGCCCCATTTCTCTGGCTGTGAACCAAACAAGTGGTGGGGTGCTTTGTTGTTGTTTGAATCGCCAGATTGCTTATTAACTGATTCCCCAAAGCAGCAAACTCAGTGTTATTATTATACATTATCTTCTTCAAATGCTTAATTGAGTTCAGTCAGGACACTC
This sequence comes from Argentina silus, assembly GCF_951799395.1. Classification (NCBI taxonomy): domain Eukaryota; kingdom Metazoa; phylum Chordata; class Actinopteri; order Argentiniformes; family Argentinidae; genus Argentina; species Argentina silus. The sequence goes on along the minus strand of NC_139673.1, from coordinate 12,470,419 downwards.
ACGTCAGTGTAACCATTAACCATGTATTGCATGAAAATGGTAATCCATTTAGCTTGCCATAATTGGAGTGCTCCGCTCTTTAGATGGCCCTGCCTGGAGTTAAATTACCACAAATTGCAGGTATACAACATGGCAGGTGAGCTCATCGATGAACAGAGCCCCCGTAGGTAGGCCACGTACAGAGCAACCTATCGGTTGGAGGCTGGGGGTGGTGGGTAGGATGGCCACACAAAACTAGCTCTCATAGTCAGTCCAACCACGTAATAACTGTTGGATGCTGTGGAGGAGTGTTGACTTGGCTGCTTTTAAGCCTCTGTCCCTGGAACATGTGACTGTGCATCTGACGGACAGCTGTGCCGTTGACTTAAGAGTGCCCTGCCTGAACTATCACAGTGTAGTCATATTTCTGCAGTGTCTTTGTTTACAAACTACCTTGGTTTTGTTTTTTGCATGACTATTTAAGTAAGGACGGCGGAACACCGAAAGAAAAAAACATGTCCAAAGCCTGTATGAACTTCTCTATCTGTCGTCTAACATCTTCCCTCCATCATCTCCCCCCTTCTCATCCCTCTTCACAATAAAGAACAGTCCCCCCCTCCACCACCCACCTCTACACACACACACACACACACACACACACACACACACACACACACACACACACACACACAAACACACACACACACACACACACACACACACACTGTAGCCACTGGCGCCGTCATTGTTAATGACTGAGGCTATTCCCTCAGACAGTGTTTACCAGCTGACAGGGCCCTGTGCTCTGTATGCTCCAGCAAGCATTTCCATTTACCTCACTTCTGAGGCCTGCCTAATTTCTCTTTGGAGACAGAAATCCTTTAAACCCCATTGTATCCCAGGGCAACATATTTACTGAGGGTTGGCTTTCCAATACCTGAGAGAGATTAACGCCGCTTCCCTGATTTATGAATCCATTCTCCCACCCACCCATCCACAGGCCCTGGTCAGGGGTGCTAGCTCTTCCTCAAACACACACACACACACACACACACACACACACACACACACACACACACACACACACACACACACACATATGGATCTGGGCATCAGAGATAGAGAGAGAGAGTGTGTCTGTGTGTGTGTGTGTGTGTGTGAGAGAGAGAGAGAAAGAGAGAGAGAGAGAGAGAGAGAGAGAGAGAGAGAGAGAGAGAGAGAAAGAGAGAGAGAGATAGATAGAAAACACACTATAATAGAACTAGAGTATGCATGGAAGACTTCCTGTTATTCCTCTGCGGAAATAGAACACATCATACTGTATCACCCAATTGGCTGGTAATTCAGTAAATTACTTTTGCCTGGAAGTCTCTCCAACTGGCCAAACTTTCTTAGAGAAAATATGGTTTGTTGTGTTTAGGGGCGCTTTGCAGAGATGAGTTGATCCATGCCAATACTCAACATGGTTACAATTGCAAGCAAAGTATGTGTTATGAAGACATAATAAAGCCTTCACTATTTATTTCATTATTTCATGTGTTCATGGCGAACACCTCCCTGGTGATCCGAGTCTCCCGGACGTTCCCCATGTGGTTCCCTGATGCGAGCAGGATACCGGCCAGGAGGGCAGCACCATGTGTGTGTGTCCCCATCCCCCCCATCCTCCCCATCCCCCTGCCCCCCCACCACCCACCCCATTCCCCCCCCTGGCATCTCACCATGGCACTGCCATCCTCACTAATTGTCTCTGTGTTACTCACCCCTCCGTCGCCTGCCAGACTGGGTGACAACTCGCCATTTGTTTTCCGAACAGGACAGGGACCACTGGGCCAAACTTTAATACGCCATTAACAATACAGCTGGCAGGAGAGAGAGTTGGGGGGGGGGGGGGCTGATTCACTACACACTTTCACACAGTGTCAATCACTTCCTTCTCTGTTTTCAAAGAAACACTTGCAAATTGTCCTCATTCGTTGTTCACACTGGTTAACTCATAGTGTCACTATTGGTGGCTTTGAAGCACGTGTCACAGTACAGGTTGGTGTCACGTTATCACCTGACAGAACCAGTGGTAAACACACTTCATTGTACAGTCGATCGTAGCCGGATCCCCGTGACAACACATTGTACGACAGGCCTACTGTATTCTACATTGGAATGTTGGGACATCGCTACACACAGCGGAGGCTGGTGGAGGTAGAAATCGGAAGGACGGGCTCATTTTAATTAATGCACAGAATGGATAGTACACGTTCCATTCCATGCACACGTGTTTGATACCATTCCTTATTCCATTCCATACATTACAATGAGCCCGTCCTCCGAGTTCAACCTCCACCAGCCTCCCCGGCACTAAAAACACTTGTAGAACAGATGTTGTGAGCCTGGCGATACCCCGGGTGAGATTAGTAACGTGGTGGTCCCCGAGAGGTGTTGATAGGGCTGAGTAATGCTACAGAGGTATAATGTTCTGGTCCCTCTCCTCCAGTGTAGCTGTGCTGCCTTTGAAGGAAGCGAGGCGTGGAGCTGAGCGAGGCACCATGTCAGGGGGATTTCTCCATCCTCTCCACCTCATCAATGATGGATGGCCAAAGTGCTTCCGTTTTCATGCTAGAGAACATAACAATCTTGTGTTTGGCCGCTTGGCCCACCCCCTGATTCCCCAAGCTAGCGGCTATGGCTATGGCTACCCCCAAACCCCCCCCTCCCCCCCAATCATTTCTACATTACTGTGCACCACCCCTCATTCCCTTGACTGCTAGCCCTCACCCCTCTGCACCACCCTTTCTATTGGTTCATTTATATCCCTGTGCAGGGCAGAAACTCAGACACACATACACATACACACACACACACACACACACACACACACACACACACACACACACACACACACACACACACACACACACACACACACACACACACACACACACACACACATACCCTGCAGCGATATTTCCCCTTAACCTGAGAAACATGGATTATACATCTCCTTTATGCATCTCCCTTATATACAGATATATACGAACAAACACACACGCACACATGTATGCACGCATGCACAAACACACACACACACACACACACACACACACACACACACACACACACACACACACACACACACTCATATACTTTGCAGCGCCGCTTCCTCCTAACCTCAGAATGAATGTAAGAACAACAACACATGCTTTATCCATCTCCCTTTGGGTGTATATCTTTTTTTCATGGGCACAAAAAAAACCGCAAGGTGTCGGAGGTGTGTTGTGTTGACTCTTCTCTCAGCTCCGCTGGTGATAAATGTGATTTAAATATGAATGAGTGGGAGGATGATCCGCCCCACGGAGATAAGATAACACCTTGTTTAAATCGCTTGTTCTATACCCTGACTCACAGCATTGTAACCCACTGTACTGCCTGCATGACATTTGTATCACAGGATCATACATTACCGGAGAAGAATCAAATTACTCTCCTTCATGTCTGTTTACAATGCGTGCACTGCACACCTCTTGGGCTGTTGCCACTTACGCCGCAAGCATACCTGTCATTGTAGAACAGTGTGGAGTAACCATTTGCAAGAAATATGTCCTTTCTCTTGTGTTGTTTTGACAACGTGTTTAGCTTTCCCTAGATATGTATTTCCTTCCATTTCACCCTTCCTCCATCCCCTTTTCTCTCTCCCTTGCTTTCCCCTTCCTCCCTCCCACCCTCCCTCTCTCCCTCCCATCAGTAGTCCATTCATCCATTCAGTCTCTCTGTGGTGTGTGGGCTCTCAGCCATGCACTGCCAGTATGACAGACCTCTGTTCGGCATGGAAATTCATTATAATATTTACAGAAATGTTACTGATTGACAGGATCATGTTGTGTCCCAAATAGGCATTCATCTGGAGAATATGTGACAAGGTTATTTATTTATCTATTCATCTACATATTTCTCTTTTTTCAACAGTTAAATGACAGCTACAATTCCATATCTAATTTTCTGGAGGGACATAATCTATGCAGAACATAAAATGAGTGACATTCACTTTCCTGTGTAGTTATATTAGCAGATTTTCTGCTCGGTAAAAGCATAGTTTATCGAATAAGCATTAACTTTAAATCACCCTGATCTGCATTCCTAAATGAGTTGTGTAGCTAGGTGATTCCTCAGAGTGCATTCTGGGTAATCAGAATGACTCACAAGTCTGCAGAGAAAAGGGACACAATAACTTAACATGGTAAAAGAGGGGCGTTCTCCCTTTAACAATTTTAAACACTCAGACACTGCATTGCGCGACATCATTGAATCAATTAGAATGTCATACTTTAGCACTAAAGCCAGTTCAAAAGACCAGAGTAAAGGAGAAGGGAAATCCGCCCCATCCTCTTTTTGTGTTGTTGGCCAGGGTATAAACCGTTCCCTTCCTCTTTATCGCTTATCTGTAATTGCTTCCCACACTCCTTCCCTTTTCATTTTCTCCTTTCTCATCCTTTACTTTGTTCCCTGTCGCTCCTCTTTCTCTCTCTCTCTCTCTCTCTCTCTCTCTCTCTCTCTCTCTCTCTCTCTCTGAGGGAAGAGTGTCTCCCAGACTCACAAAGAAAGAAATGCACAGCCTCCATCCATTTATCCTCTGTCGTTTTAATAGAGACCCTATTACACAACAGACCTGCATTCCTTCCCCCTCCACACGCCCCCACGACACACTTGCAAAAGACTCGTTTGCATTTAAACCTGCCTCCGCTGAACAATCGCATACTTGTCAAACATTGTTAGTCATGAACAGAAATAGTCATAGCAATGCAGAGAAAAGACAACATGACCGATTAAAGTGGCAAGTGCAAATTGTTGTCACCGCTGATCAGCAGGAAAGGAGAACTGATTGTATAATTGACTGTGTTTCCACCACAACCTATAGTAGATGTATCTGTCATGCAATGTTCTCGTGCAAGCTGCATAATTACAAACCACAGTCAGTTATTCCTCACAAACTGGAAATAATCATTTATGTGGCAGATTAGCAGACACAAGTAATCCAATTCCTGGGTGAAGTCATGATGTTAGTCTAGAATTAGGCTTAGTCTATGTCGAGGAAACTGGTCCTTAATGTTGAATTTGAACTGGGTGGTATTGGGAAACCCTTACTGTAAATCAAGGATAGACAGCTTTGGTTTGCTTTGGTGTTGCTGGTGACAATTCAGTACCATTTCCAGTTCTGCACTGTCCACAACACACACATACACATACACATACACATACACATACACACACACACACACACACACACACACACACACACACACACACACACACAAGGTGTTTAATCTTTCATGACCCTAACTGAGCCCACAAACAATGGTAGTAAAAATGTATATTAATAAATAAACAGCTTGGAGGGCCAGGACAAATGTACTTTCAGTTGATGCACATGCATCAAATGAATTTAAATAATAAATAAGTCCCTGATTATACCCCACAGTTATCAAATTATAAATTAAATAGTTGTGAAACGTGTATTTGTTGCATAGCAACCGGCGGATTAATGGCTCTAATTATTCCGGCTTTTGCTGAAACGGCAAAGACGCTTTCACAAATTATACACTGATGACAGTGAGATTACTACCTGCCGAACACACACACACACACACACACACACACACACACACACACACACACACACACACACACACACACACACACACACACACACACACGTAGACAGTACACAGGGGCTTTCATAAACATACATTGGAGAGGATAATCGTCTTCCTCTGAATTTAACATGGCCTTAAGGAGAGAGATGGAGGAGTAGGGGAGGTCCAAATAATCACCACCCGATTCGCTCAACATCAACACGCTTGGCTTTATACATACAGTACAATTAGGTAATCCCTGGCTGGCTGGAATACTCCTCTGCATACAATGTTTAGTATATTGAAACGCCACTATTCAATTTGCTGGTCAAGGTAATAATGCTTGCCACATCTTTTCCTTTGAGGTCCTGGAAGAGATAAAATAGCAACACAAAAACACATTAAAAGGCAAAGCAGGGGAGACTTTGCTAATACAACCCAGAGTAGCCTGCTAGATTTTATGAATGCAAATGTCCTCCTTTTCTTCTCTGCATGCTACCGAAAATGCAATTTAGCTGTTCGGGAAGAAGTGTTTTGTTGAGCATCTCTTTGGCAAAACAGCCTCTCTTCTTTTGAAGGGATATTTTTTTCCAGCGGTTTAGGGAATGGGAGTTATCACCTTATATTGCTGAATTCAGCACCTTCAAACACTTTCACTGATGGGAGCTGGAAACAGAGGCGCTAGTTGTAATGTTCCTCTGTGTTCTCCAATCTACACTTGAGCCCCCAGTATGAAGCCAGTCTGTGTGCTCGTAGGCTGTGTGTGGAACTGACAAAGCCTGCTCTGTCAAGGCTACACAACGAAGAGGAATGTTTTTTATAATATATGCCATTCAGTTGATGCTTTTATCTAAAGCGACTTACATTGCCGTGAGTGCATACATTTCAGTACATAGGTTTTTCATCACGAGATTCTAAAAATGGAAAAAAATCTGTAATGCCACCGCGAGAACAAATAAATACTGTAAAGAAATAAGAATATATACGGATTCGCAAACGCTTAAAACTTAAATGGTTAATTCAATCTACGACAACAACAACCTTAGATGGTGCCGTGACTCAGTCGATCATCAAGAAAGCTGACAAATGAATCCACCCTGGTTGCTTTGCCTTTCAGAAGAGTGTCTTGAGGACAGACTAAGTCTGCTGTAATGAAAACAGTTTTGTTTTCGGTGCCTTGAACAAGGCCTCGGGATGTGTTTATCTCAGTGGGGAGTTGACATATCTCAATGCATGAAACCCTTCACAGTTGTAATATTGTAAACAATCTGGTGTTTTAACTTGAATGTAGCTGAATTGTAGGTATGTCTATGGAACATTGATGTTCATATAAAACAAATCTATGTTGCACAATTATATTTATGATTGATTCAAGGATTGCAAATCAGCAAGGGTACCAATTATATCATACCAATTCATTCTAGGCCAGTTCTTCATTTCTAGGACTTTTGAAAGAATGCATTTTGGGTGAGGAAATGCGTTCAAATACTACAACACCAGGGCACCAATGGATTTCTGGATTCTCTCTAATCAAATAATTATCCCTGATGTGGCCATTAGCTGTATACCCAACAACGTGTACATCTTCAAAGAAGTTCTAAGAAGTGTTGAACTTCTGAAGAATAAACTGTTCTGTAACGAAGTCCTTCTTTCCATGGCTTGGACGGAACTTATCAATGGGATGAACCTTTGATACACCTAATTATGAGGACACATGAAAGCGAGGTTTTCGATTAACCCTTGTGTGGTCTTCGGGTCAAATTGACCCTTTTTAAATTTTTACCTGAAGAAAAAATATACAAGGAAACATTTTTTCAACCTGAAACTCCATGGCCTTGGCTTATTTACTGTGAAGAACATGTCAAAGAAAAAAAAATCATTGAGTGCACATGCTACACCCCCCCTACACATTTATGTCCTTCACAAGGTCTTCGGGTCAATTTGACCCGCATATACACAGAGACACACAGACTCACAGAAACATGCACACACACACTCACTCACACACATACAAACACACACACACACACACACACAGAATCTGCACAATGTTGTTACAAAACATTCTGGGAAGCCAGAGGGAGGAGACCCTGAGAGACATCAGGGGACACGGGTGGTACTGGATATGTCACAGGGCCTCAGTGGCCACAACATCACTTGGGATAATTTTTTCACATCGTACAGCCCGGGACAGGAACTTCTCAAAAGAAAGCTGACAATGGGTGGAACAGTCAGAAAAAATAAGACAGAGCTCCCACCTCAGCTTCTAACTGTAACGAACAGGCCAGTCCATTCCTCCCACTTTGTGTTTACGGCCAACATGGCCCTGGTATCCTACATACCCAAAAAGGGCAAAAATGTGATGCTTATGAGCACTGGTGACACCGCACATACAGAGGAGACAACATGTGCCCAGGAACCCAGCTTCTCTAGCCATAGTGAGGCGGGTGGAGGAGGATCCTGCTGTCCCACCTGCACGACCCACACAACCACAACCTCCAGTGCCTGAAGTAAGTGTCCTGTTGTTGTTGTTGTTTATGTGTGCATGTATCTGTGTGTGTGTGTGTGTGTGTGTGTGTATGTTTCTGAGTATCTCATGTATGTATGTGGGTCAAATTGAAATTGACTATTAGAAGATGTGGTGGGAAAAAGATCCTGAACTAATAAAGTATTTTCATTATTCTAGATTGCAGCTGGTGGCAACAAGAGGAAGCACAGCGAGGTGTGTGAACCCTCAAAGGACTCAAAGACACAAACCACATGCAGAAACTGCTAAAAGTACATCTGTAGGACACATACTCTCAAATTGTATGTATCCAATATTATTTCAGAATTGTTTGAAAGATGTATTTTTCAGTGTACTGTATTTCATTGACAGTGAATAAAGCAGTGTACATTTCGTTCATGTTTTGTGTTTCTATTTATTGTAAATCATCTCAAATTATTTTTGAGACATTTTTGAGAGATGTATTTCATATCCAGTGACTAAATCGATCTAAGTTTGGTTCTTGTGTTTCTATTGTCGTTCATCACCTGTATTTGCTTTTCACAGCTTTGATTATAATAAGATAAAGATGAAAATCAAATGAGAATATCTCCTCAAAAATAATAAACATCAATGAAAACATTGTTTCATTTCAACTTTTCAGAGATAAGCATTCCACCCAAGTCCTTATTATAGCAGATTTTTTACATAAATTATAACTTTATCACAAAAAACGAATTACACTTCCACTGTTAAATATGATCTAGCAGAGATTAATTGCAAATATTAATCATACATGTTATCTATATTGTTTGGAATTGAGATAAAGACAATATATGTTAAAGAGTTTTGAATGGAAATTTGTATTTTTGTATTGCTTTTAAAGCCCCAATAATGTCCCGGGTCAATTTGACCCGAAGACTTCCAAAGGGTCCAAAAAGTGAAGACAATACGAGGGTTAAAAGAACCCAATATGTTCCCACTGGTACGAAAATGAGTGGGGGGCCAGAATCAATAGTCCAACTTTTCTGTACAAATGTGAAGGATGATATGAATCGTTTCCAATAGCATGGCAACCGTTACAGAGTAGCTTCTGATATAATATGCTTTCAGTTCTCTAACCTTGAATTTATCAAAGCTTTCAGAAACGTATTCCATTAGGATATCATACTGTATGTCCCTTATTCACCATTAACTCAACATTAACACAGAGCAACAACAGAGCACTACTGTCGTAAGGTTGACTAGACTTCATCAAATCTGGCAAAAACATCTTGTTGTTACTTGTTGACTAGTAATCGGTGTTGTGTTACAGAGAAATGGTGAGGAAATGTCCAATATTTCATTAACACGGGGATGCATGTAAAGCACTTAGGCCTTGGTCACTGATTAATTATGTATGGACCTGCTATGGTAATTGCTTTGAGCAACATTGTTATTTCTATTATGAGGAACAATTAGCACAAACCCAAGTACCCATGAAAGGATCCCTATTCCACTTGTGTAACAACAAAAGCTAAACTCTGTTACTATGCAATTACAGCCCAATTAACAAAGAGTGATGCAAATTATGTTAATTGCACACGTATTCAGTGTTGCTCCCTCCAATGGAATCAATTTGATTATCTAAGATGAGATTGCCTTAAGAAAAGATTGGTCCAACTATCAAAAAAACAAACACCGATAGGCTTTATGTGGGTGATACTTGCCGTTGAGAAATGGCATCCTTTGTGACCACCATTACTACAGTATAACTGCATCTGCCACCTGACTAGATATCTGTGTGATGCCCCCACCACATACTGTTTACTGAGTATGCTCATGCTGTGCCACACAACTGCTCCGCCCCCAATAACTAGGCAGGTGGGCGCAGCGTCGACCTTAGGGCGATACATTTGATCTTCCTGCTCCTCACCTCTTAATGATACGACGACGAAAAGTGGGTCAGAGGAGAATGAGAGAGAGAGAGAGAGAGAGAGAGAGAGAGAGAGAGAGAAAGAGAGAGAGAGAGAGAGAGAGAGAGAGAGAGAGAGAGAGAAGGAGAGAGATAGAGACAGAAAGAGTGTTCATTCCCACCAGAAATAGTGGTGAGTTAACATCTCAGCAGTGCGCTGCGCTCTGTGCACGCCTTCCATCTGGGAAATCAACTCTAAATAAACCAAATGAGCTTCACAAATAGGTGAAGAGCCTGTTGGGGCCTCAGGTTCTCACCAGGGAGGGCAGAACAGGACCAGGTTTAGAGGAGGAGGAGGATCGATGATTAACTGAGAAATAAACTACCCGCCAGCTCGCGTCTTTAAACCAACATGATGTTCAATATCAAATGACACAAAGCTATATTTAATAAATTGATGTCATGGAGTGCTGCATTGTTGCAGAGACACATCTATTGGCTCTTGTGGCTTTCTGGGTCTCCTCTGTGTGATGGCATTTTCAGTTGTTCTCTAGCTAGCTTATTTGTACAGCTTTAAGAAAACATGCTCTCCCTGTCCTCCTTCCCTCACTTAAAAAATTATTTATCTGTTTAGCTGAGACAAAGCAGATCTGGCTGGGTTTGATGGGCTGTACACCAGGCAGCTCAAGCAGGGATGTTGCAGCAAGGGACCGTTCTTCAGACTGGGCCGAAGAACCACCAGAGAGACAGAAGCAGAGAGAGAGAGGGAGGGAGAGAGAGAGAGAGAGAGAGAGAGAGAGACATTTGCAAGACGGCAGGGGGGAGGCGGACGAACAGACGGGGGGACGAGGCGACTCACCAGAGTTGGGGTCGGAGTTTC